>NW_016107494.1:802644-804479 GCF_001604975.1 Cebus imitator | reverse complement strand
AAAAAAAAAAAAAAAAAAAAAAAAAAAAAAAAAAAAAAAAAAAAAAAAAAAAAAAAAAAGAAAACAAAAACTGGAGGACCATAAGTACTGGCGAGGATGTGGGGAAACAGATCATCCAGCATTGCTGGTGGGAGTGTAAATGGTGCAGCCATGTTGGAGAACAGCACAGCAATTCCTAACAAATCAAATATAGAATTACAAGTTGAGCCAGCATTTCCACCTCTGCATATATCCGCAAAAGCGTTGAAAGCAGGAACTGAAACGTGTTACTTGTACACCCGTGTCCATAGCAGCACTATTAACAGTTGCCAAAGGTGGAAATAACCCAAACGACCTTCAGTGGTTAAATGGATTTTGAAAAGTGTTATAAACATACACACGGCTTCAAAGGAATTCTAGAACACACTACAGCATGGATGAGCCATGAGGACATCATGCTAAGTCAGATGAGCTAGACTCCAAAGGGCAAATACTCTGTGATTGTCCTTACAGGGGTACTGAGAGTGGTCAGATTCATAGACAGAAAGAAAGGTGGTTGCCAGGGACCGGGAGGAGGCGTAATGGGAAGACGTCATTTAAGGGTTATAGAGTTTCTGTTTTGCAAGTTGAAAGGAGTTCTGGATGTGGATGGTGGTGGTCATTGAAGGCTGAAGGCCGTTGAATTGTACACTGAAAAATGGTTAAAATGGTAAATTTTGTTTTACACGTGTTTTACCGCAATCAAACTGAAGGTAGGGAGCTGGGAAGATGTAGTATTGGCACGAGCTTGGAGAATGCTCACTTGTTATTCCACCAAATGAAAAGGAAATCAGAAGTGCACACAGAGCTTGAGTCCACCCCTGTCCACGTGTAAATGGGAACAGAGGCCGTGGCAGGTACAGGTGCCTCCTTGCTCATGGGGGAGCGTGGGTGAGAGGTGTGACTCTTGTTCTGCCATCTTTCTGCAAGGCTGGTCAGCTGCTGCCTCACATCAGCATGTTGTCAGGATCTGGCGTCCGTACTGAGCACCAACCATTCCCTGACCAGGCTCTACGTGGGGGAGAATGCTCTGGGAGACGCAGGAGTAGAAATTTTGTGTGAAAAAGCCAAGAATCCACAATGTCACCTGCAGAAACTGGGGTGAGTCTTCAGCAGAACGGTAACTTCTTTTCAGAGGTGAATTATTTGGAAAATGTGTTTGGGGGTTACTCCGGTCAGGCAGAGTTGAAGGTAGAGGAAGGAGGAAAAACAACAGGAATGCTGTGAAGAGCTGGATGCATATAGTGTATACTACTGCTAACAAGGCCATTTAGGCTAACTTATGATTATAGAACTAGAGTTTCTTAGTGTTGGAAGAAACCTTGGAGATGGTGCAGCCCAAATGCCCATTGAGGGAAAAACTTGCTTCTAAGATACTTGCACGAATAGTCCCCATTTTATGCGTTCATGCTTGCAAGCGTGCAAGTTTTGGCACAGTGCAGCCTCCACACTAGGAGAAGGATCTTACCCAGCAGCCTCCACACTAGGAGAGGGCTCTCACACTGCAGCCTCCACACTAGGAGAGGGCTCTTACCGTGGAGCCTTCACACTAGGAGAGGGCTCACACACTGCAGCCTCCACACTAGGAGAGGGCTCTCACACTGCAGCCTCCACACTAGGAGAAGGATCTTACCCAGCAGCCTCCACACTAGGAGAGGGCTCTCACACTGCAGCCTCCACAGTAGGAGAGGGCTCACACACTGCAGCCTCCACACTAGCAGAGGGCTCTCACACTGCAGCCTCCACATTAGCAGAGGGCTCTCACACTGTAGCCTCCACACTAGGAGAGGGCTCTCACCCTGGAGCCTCCACACTAG
>NW_016107494.1:799920-801307 GCF_001604975.1 Cebus imitator | reverse complement strand
TGGAACCTCCACACTAGGAGAGGGCTCTCACACTGCAGCCTCCACACTAGCAGAGCGCTCTCACACTGCAGCCTCCACACTAGCAGAGGGCTCTCGCACTGCAGTGCCTTCTCTGGTTTCTGTGCATTAGTCCTTGTGTTTCTCCCCAGGGATTCGAGAAACAATTCCAATCCCAGTTTCCCAGAGACAACACTCACTGTAGTCTTATCTTGCATAGTGTCTCTAAATCCTCAACAGTGACATGACTCAGCACCTTCACCTCCATAGCCATGCTCTCCCAGGTGCAAGCTGGTTGGTAGTGTCTCTCTTTGAAATGTGCTGCCCAGGCTGAAGACGCACGGTGGATCTCTTACTTCCTGTGCTGCCAAAGCCTGTGATTTCCTTATGTTTTTTGGCAGTTGCATAAGACTTTTGGTTCGCATTGGAATTCTGCAGTAAATAGTCATAGAGAATACCTACCAATAACATGCAATTTTTATGTATGATTGCTCTTTCATATTCTTTACATGGGTTATATCAGTTGGCTTCAAAAAGAGGCTGTACGGTGGATTTCAGTGTCTCCAATTGAAAGAGGAGAAAATAAAACTCAGGGAGCCTCATACCTTTGTCCAAGGACACTCAGATGGAGGGTAGAGGAACTGAATGTAGACAAATGTCTGTGACCCGCCCCAGCCACTGCGTTAATTCCCAGTGTCTTGCCTTAGGAAGTGTTGGTAATGGGCTCTCTATAGGGTTTCTCTTTCTGGCTCTCAGCCTAAGGGTGGAACCTCAAATTTAGCTTTGCTAAACCTCATCTTACCTTCTTTTGACACACTGATGAGGCATTTTTGAATCTTGATTCTGTCAATAATATCTACAAATACAACAAGCAAATTGTGTAGATCTTCATTCACATTATTAACGTAAATACCAGCCAGATCAGCATTCAAGACAAAATATAGCAGGAAAGGTCTTCCCAAAGGAGTAATCCATCAATCCATAATTAACAACCAATATATGTTCACAAAACTCTGGCACTTCCTTGCACCTGTCCCATCAGCCCATCCCCAGATGTGACCAAATCTTTCGGTGACATCTTCAAGCAGCACCTTTCCTCACTTTCTAGCAATCTGATTTCTACTTCTCTTGGTTTGTTCAACAGACGTGATTTGGTCCCTTTACTTTGCTGGCCCTCTGGGGGCACATGGTGGGCATTGTTTTAATACAATAGATTGTTATATAATCCATCTGTCCCTCCATCCATCATCCATCCATCCATCCATCATCCATCCATCCATCCATCATCCATCCATCATCCATCCATCATCCATCCATCCATCTATCATCTATCCATCCATCCATCATCCATCATCCATCCATCCATCATCCATCCATTCATCCATCCATC
>NW_016107494.1:785725-799360 GCF_001604975.1 Cebus imitator | reverse complement strand
CATCCATCCATCATCCATCATCCATCCATCCATCCATCATCCACCCATCCATCCATCATCCATCCATTCATCCATCCATCATCCATCCATCCATCATCCATCCATCCTTCATCCATCCATCCATCATCCATCCATCCATCCATCCATCCATCCATCCTTCATCCATCTTCCATCCATCCATCCTTCATCCATCATCCATCCATTCACCCATCCATCATCCATCCATCCATCCATCCATCCATCCATCCAAGGGAGTATTGGAGCTTTGTGAACACATATCGGTTGCTAATGATGGACAAATAGATTTCCTGTGTATGCTGATCTGGGTGGTATTTATATCCGTAATGTGAATGAAGGCCTATGCGATTTGCATGTTGCATTTGTAATGCACCATGTGTTAGAGCTGCTGTAATGAAATACCACCAATGCAGCAGCTTAAACAACAGAAATGTATTGCCCCTTAGTTCTGGAGGCCAGAAGTGTGAGATGAAGATGCTAGCAGGCTGGGTGCTTCCGAGGGCTGTGAGGATCTGTTCCATGCTTCTCTTTGGCTTCTGGTGGAATGTCATCTTGCTGATGCATTTTGACACTCCTTGGCCTGTAGCTGCCTCTCCCACACCATTGCCTTTATCTCTACGTGGCATCTTCCCTGTATCTGTGTGTCTTTCTCCATGTCCCGGGTTTCCCTGGTGAAAGAACACAAGTCGTGTTAGATTAGTAATGACCTCGTCTTAACTCATTACATTTTCAGTAGCCATATCTCCAAATAAGGTCACATTCTCAAGTACTGGGCCTAGGACTTCAACACACAAAGTTTTGGAGGAAACAATTCAACCCCCTAGCTATTGAAACTAGAATCATAACAGAAATATTTTTTCTGTGATATCCCATTTTCATTTATCATGGATAAATTTCCATGCTGATTTGTGTAAACCTCTAGATTGGGGCATAATATCTCATAGTGTGCTTTGCTATAATTTATTTCATCAAATAATGCATTTTGGGATAACTCTTCTTTTCCACTATTGCAAACAACTCTGCAAAGAGCACATTAGTATATAAAGTTTTCTGCCTGTGTATTTGCTTTGAGATGGATATCTCTGAGTGGCATGAATCAGTCAAAGCTTGGATGCATTTGATGTGTTAGGTATAGCCACGTTTTTATTCCTGAACTTTGGGTCCTCATCTCTGGCTGCGCGTTGTATACTGCCTGTCTCAATATTGCTCAAGTGTCACACATGCTGAGCGCTTGCGAAATTGGTTTCTCATACCCCACCTTCCACCCCCGTTCTGTGACCTGCTCCTGCCCTCTTCTTCCCACCTCGTTGAGTAGCAGGGCTTTCCAGGAGTACAGTCCTAAATGCTCTGCTTTCAGTTCCCTCTACCACCCATCTTTTTCTTTTTTTTTAACACAACACCCGAGGGAACTTCATAAAATGCAAATTTGAAAATATTGGCCCTTTGTTCAGAAACCTTCAGAAGTTCATCTCTGTGGTCAGAATGACATCTTAGCTTGCCACACAGCTGTCCCTGAGGCTGCCCTCTCTCCATTTTGAGTCATCTTGGATGCGTTTTGTTTTGTTGTTTTGGGGATGGGGACTTGCTGTGTTGCTCAGGCTGAATTCGAACTTCTGGGCTTGTCCACATTCATATCACCCTGCACACCACGTCTCGCCTGAACTCCTGGGTTCAAGCAATCCTCCTGTCTCAGCCTCCCACGTAACTGGGACTATAGGTGCACATCACTGTGTCCAGCTATGGATTAGTTCTTAAACACCTTGGTGGCTCTTTTAATCTTCCTTACCCTTGCACCTCCATTTTCTCACTTTCTACCATCCAGCTAAGAAGCTCTTGCTTATTTTTTAATTGCTTCGATCCTCATTTTGTCCGTTGAAAAGCAGGGATAAAAATAACATTCCCATCTTCAGGTTGTGATCATGCAGTGAGATAACCCTATTTAAAGTCATTATTCATGCCAAGCACACAGTAAACACTCAAAAAATGTTAGATCTTCTTCCTCACTTTTCTTTCTTTTTCTTTTCCTTCCCTCCTTTTCTTCCTTCCTTCCTTTCTTTTTCCTCCCTTCCTCCCTTCCTCTCTCTTTCTTTCTCCCTTAGATGAGTAGAAGAATGGAGGTGACTGACCAAGGCCTTTCCCAGGGTCTGGGGCAGGAAAATTCTTGAATCTGAGAGAACCCACTATCTTAGTTTTTACTGGCCTGAAGGTCTGATGCTGGCTTGTCTTCTTGGGCAGTCGGGCAAATCGGACTGTAGGAAGGATACAGTGGGTAACAGGGTTAAAGGGGTGATGGCAGCAGAGTCGGCCCTTTGGTTCCCTCGGGCAAGGCTGTATTTTCCTTCTGATGTCCTTGCAGTGGATTACAACTGCCTGCAGGGGAGCCAAATGGCCTGGAGTAAGGCCAGGGTTTCTTCTTTGTTTTTGATAGTTTTTCCAGCCAAAGTGAGAAGCCCGCGCTCCTGGTGAATAGCTCCATGAACATGCACAGTTGCAAAGGCACACCTGCTGTCAGTGTAAATGTTGATGCGTTTCTTCTTACCCCATCAGAGGGCCTGAGTGAGAGCAATTAACTCAGCCTTTTGCACTGAAGTTCCGGCCGGCAGGGCCTGGGCCCACACACTGTCCGTATCCGTGGTGATGGCCGCCCCAGCCTTTCCCACTCCCTGTTCAAGGAAGCTGCTGCTGTCCCTGAACACGGTAGCGTCAGCCTTCTCCAGGGGGTATCCTGGATGTCCGGGGGAAGCACTTTCTGGCATCGTGCACTGGTGTGGTCAGCTCTGGATCACCCAACTGTCTCGGGCAATAAGGACGATGGGACATACAAATTCAAACACTAGAGACAGACAGACAAGAGACACACAAATCCAGGTGTTAGGAACAAAACAGGACAACTGACACCGAGGCAGATCAGGCATCGAGGTAGATGAACAATCATGGCAGTTTTCAAGGACAAGCAAAGGACTGGATCCTTAGACGTGAGCCTCTAAGGTCCCCACGGACTCACACATGCACACACACATTCAGTCAGAGGTTATTACAGTCTTTTCACACTTTGTAAACAGTTGGAACCCTGAAGAATTTTTTTTTTTTTTTTTTTAAGAGACGGGGTTTCACCATGTTGGTCAGGATGGTCTTGATCTCTTGACCTTGTGATCCACCCGCCTCGGTCTCCCAAAGTGCTGGGATTTCAGGCATGAGCCACCGCACCCGGCCCCCCTGAAGAAATTTTTGCCTTCTTTGTCAATGCTTTAAATTACACAGAACCCAGGGACCCTGTCCTCCAGCATCCTGGAGTGGTGACAGAGTCCAGAGGGGTGCCCTCGTCAGGGCTAAACCCCTCTAGATCACACAAGGACAGAACCAGGACCCCGGACATCCGGAATCCAGAAACAGCCAAAAGTCGACAGAACCAGGAACTCTAGATCTCTAGAATTTAAAGACAGAAAAACCAGAACCAGGACTCTTCCAGAGTCCAAAACCAGAACCAGGACCAGGGACTCTGGGCATCCAGAACCCAAGGTCACAGGAATCACTGTAGTCAGTTCCAGCATCCTGGTAATTGGATGATCCCTGTAACTTCCAGGAATAATCAGATCAGGCCTGACTTACTTCTCCAGGACCAGGGACTCTGAAGAATAATTTGGTGGGGCGTGCTGGGAGTCAATCCACTCCCCTCCGGCAAGGGGTGGTTTATGGGGCCCTGGAACGTCTCAGGGGGTGCCTCCCCTACAGTCCGCCTCCTCCCGCTGGGGAGCCCGGAGCGAGCCCGGTCTGCACCCGGTGGCGAGTATCTTGCTGGGGCCTCCAAATGTTGTAACTGAGTGAGTTAGAAGGAACGCGCCATCCTCTGCGTTTCAAATTAAGAGTCCTTTATTGATTTGCTGGCGACTGAGAGACAGCTAATGCTCAAAATTCTCTCAGCCCCAGGAAGGGGCCTGACTATCTTTTATACCTTGGTTTAGGCAGGGGAGGGGAGTACCTAGCTGAAGCGGAATTTCACAGAAGCAGAAAAGCAGATTAGAGGAAGGGGCTGCGGGCACAGGTGATTTCCATACAATTACCAAGAAGGGGGCGATCAGGCTCCTTCTATACACAGTGTTCAAAGGGAAACTTTTTTCTTACAACAGCAGTGGGGAGGTACGCCAAGCAGAATGCAGTTACAATGGTTGCAAGTGTTAAGAACAGACGCTTCAATGCTCTAAGTGCAGCACGACCCAGTTATGCACCCAAAGGGGCTGTGGTAAGGAGGGGGAAGCCAGGTTGGAGTTTACAGCTAAAATGGAGTCGGTGATGCTAGCCCAGGGTAGGGTATTACAACAGCCCCTAGCTACAGCTTAGAAGGTCACAATGAAAGCTCCCCTGTTGTCTTTCATGTTTCAATAAGCACCCACTTCCCATGAAGAGGATTCTTTTCCCTGTGTCTCTCTAAAAAAAAAAAGACAGGTCCCTGCAGTGTAGGTCTCTGCAGCGTCACAGGCGTTATCTGTCAATAATGGGATGTCCTTCTGGAAGAAGCTGTGCTGAGGAGCACTCCTTGCTGGAGGAAAGCCATGTGAGGAGGAGGAGGAGTATGGGGTAACTGGCTCAGTTTGCCTTGGATCTTTCTGTCGCACTGATTCAGCAAAGCGCCTGCTGAGACCCTCATTTGTCCCTCCTGTGGCAGCCAGGGACAGCAGGTCACGCTCTCCTCAGATCGTGTCTGATAGGTGGCTCCTGGTCTCTGAGCTGAAGGCTGCAGCTGCGGAGACAGGACAAGGCGCTGTGTGGGAGCAGCAGCACAGTGTTTGGGAAGAGCTGGGCACTGAGTGCGCTTCTCCTCGTCCCTCTACAGGTTGGTAAATTCTGGCCTCACATCAGCCTGTTGCTCAGCTTTGTCCTCGGTACTCAGCACCAATGGGAATCTCACGCACCTTTACCTGCGAGGCAACGCTCTCGGAGACAAGGGGATCAAGCTCCTCTGTGAGGGACTCTTGCACCCTGACTGCAAGCTGCAGGTGTTGGAGTAAGTCCTTCAGCTTATGACAGCAATGAGAACACATGGCGGCCAGGGTGGAGGGACGTTTAGACAGAACGACCACCAGATAATCTGTTCTTCTTAGTCTGCCCTGTCCCAGGGTCCGGGGGCTGGGAGGAGTCCTTCTGGATGATATGAAGTTGGACCTCGAGTCCTTTCCATCACGATTTTCTGTACCACAAAAGAAGGGGGCAGTATGACACTTATAGCTTATGGAAATGTAGGGAAAGGCACAGAATTTGGTAAAAAGTCAATTAAACCACTGTTACTTTCTTTTTTTTTTTTTTTGAGACGGAGTCTCACTCTGTCGCCCAGGCTGGAGTGCAATGGCACAATCTCACTGCAACCTCCCCTATCCAGGTTCAAGAAATTCTCCTGCCTCAGCCTCCTGAATAGCTGGGACTACAGGCGCCCGCCATCATGCCCAGTTAAATTTTTTTAGTAGAGACGGAGTTTCACCATGTTGGTCAGGCTGGTCTTGAACTCCTGACCTCGTAATTCACCCATCTTGGCCTCCCAAAGTGCTGAGATTACAGTCGGGAGCCACTGCGCCCAGCCACGCACTGTTACTGATTTCATCTGCACAGTCCGGTGGCTTGAAGAAGATACTCTTATCTGAAAAGGAGAGAAGAGTAACTGGCATACAGGCTGTGTCAAGCTAGTCAGTCCTGTGCTCACTTTTTTTTTTTTTAATGCATCTGAAACAATACAGGCTAAGATGCTAAGATCTTGGGGAGCCAGGGGGATGGTTAAGGGGACATTTTCTTTAAATCACCCCCTTTTTTGCAGATTAGACAACTGCAGCCTCACGTCGCACTGCTGCTGGGATCTCTCCACACTTCTGACCTCCAGCCAGAGCCTGCGAAAGCTGAGCCTGGGCAACAACGACCTGGGCGACCTGGGGGTCATGATGTTCTGTGAAGTCCTGAAGCAGCAGAGCTGCCTCCTGCAGAACCTGGGGTGAGTGTGCTCTGCAGAGATTCCTGGGGCGGATCCCGAGTTCTCAGGAAAAGCTGAGTGTGGTCAAAATCCAGGGTGGCTCTGCTGTCGTCTGCAGCGACTCAGCATTAGGTTGGGCCGGGGTCAGTTGTGGTGGATTTTTAAACACAGAGAATATGAGGTGTGAACTTCACATTCCACTTCATTGAGGTGATTAGAATAACCAGGGTTAAGCTGGGTTTTATCCATATTCCTCAAAGAAACACAAGTCCTGATGCAATTGTGGCCAAGGAGGGTTCTGCTCTACACAAGGAACCGCACTTGGCAGAACTTGTCGTGGTTCATCCGAATTGGAAGGGTCTTTACATAGTGGGGATCTTGTTGTTTCTGACGATTTCTAAAGGGAAAAGATGCTCCAGGAGCATCAAGCTTGGAAATTCCATGAAATTCAACAGTGTGTCAGGGCATTGCTGGACCATGTCTATGTTTGGTGATAGCACTGAGGTAGTCCTTTCCACTCTAGTAAGAACTTCCTGGCAAGTCTTGTGTTTCTGTCAGCTGTGATGATCACACTTTACACTGAAGACATTTTTACTGCTTGGCTTTAAGACCAACATGCTCTCCTGGGTTTTCTCCTATTTCATTAGCCATCTCGACTCAGTTTCCTTTCTGGCCTTTTCTTCATCATCCTGACCCTTATGTGTTGAATCCTCAGAGCTCAGTCACTGGGCTAATTTTTCTTCCCTGCACTTTCTCCTTCATTTAAATTATCTAGTTTTCTGACTTCATGATATATGTGCTGTGCTGTCCAGATTGTATGTCCATAAATCCTGTGTCTGCATGCTTGTCTAATCTTCCTTCTTGGAGATTAAATAAACCTCTCAGATGTCACATCCAGGTCCACACTGGTGCTCTTCTGCCTAAAACCTGCTTCTTCCCCATCTCAGGCAAAGGTAACTTCCTCCGAGTTGCTCAGGCCAAAACATTTCTGGTGCTGTCTTCACTGTCTCTTTTTTCCCATACCCATGTCCCATGTGTCCCTGTTAGCTCTGCCTTTCTGGCTTGGCCACTCCCTGATAGCCTGGGCTGGCTTCACGGCTTCTTCCCTGGCTCAAGCCACCATCACGAGGTGTCTGGATGTCACGGTGGCATTCTGACAGGTCAGCCCGCATCTGTTATCCTGATTTTAGTAGAAAGGGATGCAGCTAAAACGTGACTCAGATCGTATCACTCATCCCAACATCATCCGGTGACTTCTTATCACTTTTTTTTTTTTTTGAGGCAAAGTCACGCTCTGTTGCTCTGGAGTGCAATGGCGTGGTCTCAGCTCACCACAACCTCCGCCTCCCAGGCTCAAGCAATTCTCCTGCCTCAGCCTCCTGAGTAGCTGGGACTACAGGCAGGTGCCACTCACCACATCCGGCTAATTTTTGTATTTTTAGTAAAGATGGGTTTCATCATGTTGGCCAGACTGGTCTTGAACTCCTGACCTTGTGATCCACCCTCCTTAGCCTCCCAAAGTGTTGGGATTACAGGTGTGAGCCACCGCACCCAGCCTCTTATCACTTTCATAGTAAGAGCCACAAACTCATGGTGGCTTCCGTGGCCCATATAATCTGGCCCCCACTGCTTCTGAAGATTCGTCTTCTCCCAGCCCTCGCTCATTCCGCCCCCGTGCAGGGGTCCCCTTGCTGCTTTGCAAGACCTTTCATCTCTGGATTTCTGCACTTGCTTTTCTTCCTGCCTAGAACCTTCTCCCCTTCAATTCCACATGGCTTATCCTCCGTACATTCCTAAATTCTCTGCCTAAAGGTCTTCTCTGTGAGGCTGTCTCTGACTATCCTACTGAAAATGGAAGCCCAACAGGTCCTTTTTTTTCCTTCTCATTCTCCTCTGCAGTGTCGTACTTCTTATGTGCTCTGTCATTTTCTTGTTTATTTATTATCTGTGCTACCAAGATATAAATTCCTTTAGTCCAGGGACTTTGGTCCATATTCATGATCTCAAGGCTGAGAACCTGTTGGAATGCAGGTCTGAATAAATAAAAGTTTGAATCAGCTTTGCATCCTTGTGTAGACATAATGGAGCATGTTTGCTGCAGGACAAGCCAACATTCCCAGAGCGAAGAGAGATGGAGGAAAAAAAGAGGGATGGTCAGGTCAAAGCTGGGGACATTGCTTCATACAGAGTCACTGACCTAGCCTTGAGGGACGTTCAGGACCCAGGCCAAGGAACAGGCTCAAAACAGGCTGAAGAATCCATGAATGCCATCAACCTGTTTTCTCAGGCAGCCATGACAGGCTGCTACAGACGGTGTGACTCAAACACAGAAAGTTGTTTTCTCACTGTTCTGGAGGCTGCAAAGTCCACAATCAAGTCTCTGGTGAATTTGGTTGCTGGTGAGAGTCCTCTTCCTGACTCGCAGATGGCAACCTTCTTGCTATGTGATCACATGGAGGGAGGGGAGGCGAGGGAGAGAAGACAGGGAAGAAAGAACAAACTCTCTGATGCCTCTCCTGTAAGGGCCCCACCCTCACAGCTTCATCTCCCTCCCTCCTTCCCTCCCGAAGGCCCCACCTTTAAGTACCATCACATTAGGGGTTTGGGCTTCATCATGGGAATTATCAAGGGAGAAAAGCATTTGGTATACAACACAACCGAATTGAGATGGTTAGCAATGATGTGGGACAGATGGGCTGATTCATTAGTTGAGTTGCAAGGGAGACTTTATATTAAAGAGGAGGAAGAACTTACATCAAAGAAGACGTGAGAGGCATCCTGGGCAAATGCAATGTGTAGACTTGATCGGGTTTGTGATTAAATGAACATAATGTAAAAAAAATTACAAGACAGTTGAGGAAGTATAAATGCTGACTGGACATACAGTGACATTAAGAAATTACTGTTAAACAGTTTTGATGTGACAGTGATATTGTAATCCTGTTTTAGTGTCACAGAGTGAATTATTTATAGATGTGTTAAATGCAGTATTTAAAATAATCCATGGTGGGAGGAGTGGGTGGGTATTAGGGGAAACAAGTTGACATGACCCTTGTAATTGTTGAACTTGGATAATGGACACAGGGGGTTTGTTATACTATATTCTCTACTTTTACATATTCTTAAAATTTTCCCAACTGGATAGTTAAATTTTTTTTACTAGATAGTTAAAAATATAACAGAAACCACCTTGGGCACTTAGAGCTTTTGTTTTGTTTTAGTTTTAACATTTTAGAGTTTAGAGGTGTGTGGAGTTTAGGGAAATGAAGAGATGAGACTTTTAAGGTTAACGACTCTGAGAGACTTATCTGAAGAGTGCAACCCAGGCTTTCTATTTGCTTTTACAGGTTGTGCGAAATGTTTTTCAATTATGAGACAAAACGTGCATTAGAAACACTTCAAGAAGAAAAGCCTGAGCTGACCATTGTCTTTGAGCCCTCTTGGTAGGGGCAGAAACAGGGCTGCCAGGCACCAGTGTTCTCTGGCCCCTCCAGCCAGGGGGCCTTGGGTGGGGTGAGCTGTAGTCCATCCAGCCCAAAGATCCTTCCAGTGGGGTGTTGGAGAAGAGAGCTTGCTGATGACGCCTTGGTGTAGAGAACGGGCATCTCCTTTATGCCCAGGTGAGGAAGACCCGAGGGCAATGAAAGCTTCTGGATGTTGTTCTCATCACAACGCGTCAATTAGAGGATGTTCCTCTTGGTGACCTCATGTAATTAGCTCATTCAATAAAACACTTTCTTTGTCTTTATTTTTCTCTCCTCACTCTCAAACTTTCTTTTTCCTGTCTTTTTTTCTTCTTTGTTCTCCTTTTGCTCATATAATCATTCCTGCCATCTTTCTATTAACTGACCATTACACAGAACTAATTGACTATATATTATGTTGAAATTTTGTGGCAGCTACTTATTTATTTAAAATTTTTTTGTAATAGTTATGTTTTCTAATAAGAATAATTCATGCTTTTTGTAGCTAGTTCAAAATTCAGGAATATGTAAAACTTTTTTGTATTTATTGAATTAAATTGTTGCCTTTTCTTAATTTCAAAAAAGAGTACCTAGAAATTTTTTAAATTATTTATTTAAACCACTTAAGATAAATTAAATTGCTTTGTGCATTTTAAAAATCGCTTTGGCAAATGATTCAATTGTAGAAAATTTTTAAAAAATTACCTCACACTAACTGTAATGAGTGGAATTTCAGCTTTGGTAGGATAAGAGCATGAAAGTCATGGAGGGAAAGGTTTTAGAGTGTTGGAGCCTGCACTCATAATCGGAAGTATTAGGTAGAAGATGCATCTTGTCTTCATTTGATAACAACTTATTTTGGATTTATCACATCTGAGGAACGGTTCATCTATCATACTTCAAAGAACATTAAGTTATAAGGAAATATTTACTAATTGCCTCTCTACACATGGACAACTCTTGAACCACATGGAATTGCTATGGATGGTAATACTGCTTCCTCTATACAATTAACCATCAAAGTAGCCACACTTGGCTACTCAAGTTGTGGTCTAGGAACTGTAGCTATAAGGAACTTGTGTAAGATTGTAAATCAATCACATCATCAAACATGCTTTTTAGATAAGCGGACATTTAAAAAAAAACCTTAAGACTGTTTTCATAAGGGAAACAGTATGAGATTTCCATTCTGTTGCAAACCGTCTTGTTAGCACTTCTGAGCAGCACTGACTGGAGACTGGCTTCCTGCATCTTGGTGAACTATTACTGACTGCCTTCCTGCTACAAACACTTTGATACCCTGTGTACACAATGTAATCAGAAACACACAGCTGGGCTTGAAAGAGAGAAAGACAACCTTTGGGCATTAGGGTGTTAAAACTGGCCAGGTTGCTAAGAATGCCATTATTCCATTCCTTTTTATGGCTGAATAGTGTTCCATTCTCTCTCTCTCTCTCTCTAAATATATATATATATATGTATGTATCACATTTTCTTTATCTGCTTGTTGATTGATGGGAATTTGGGCTGGTTCCATATTTTTCCAATTGCAAAATGTGCTGCTATAAACATGCATGAGCAAGTATCTTTTTCATATAATAACTTCTTTTCCTCTGGGTAGATACCCAGTAGTGGGATTGCTGGATCAAATGGTAGATCTACTTTTAGTTCTTTAAGGAATCTCCACACTATTTTCCATAGTGGTTGTACTAGTTTACATTTGATGGAAAACCTTTCTATAGAAGAAAATTTGAACTACAGAAAAAAAGTCCAAAATCACAGGAAAGAGATAGCAATCGACTTCATTCTTGGGATTGTTTGAAAAAGTCATATAAAATTTGTGGAAATTTAAGTATATGGAGAAGAGTACATATTTATTATAAGTAAAATAAGATTGTATTTCAGCTTCATCTCGTGTATACTTAAGAGTAATAGAAAAGAGAGAGAAACTTGAAAAACAAATGGGGAGAAAATAAAAGAAATATAGGAAGAGGAAAAGAGAAAAGAATCAGGAAACTGGAAGTTAAATAATTCAACAAATATTGAAGTCTATTTAAACAACTCTTGAAAACATATGGCCTCTTAGAATTACACTTTTAAAATGGACTTTATTTGTAGATGTGGGATTTGGGGTATTATGACCGGAAGTGAGATGTTTGGGGACAGGCTTTGAGCTTTCTGGGTATTAGCTCCTTAAGTGAAAGATGCTCTGAGCACACAGTAGGTGTGTCCAGTGTTCCTCAGTTGATGGAGATGCCACTTCTCAGGTCCTCACCATCCGCAGAGGCTCCAGATCCTGGCCAGGAGTCTCCTCAGAGCTCCCTTCACGTCTCTATTCCTCAGGGTGTAGATGAAGGGATTGAGAGTCGGGGTGATCATGGAATAGAAGAGAGAAATAAATTTGCCCTGCTCTTGGGAGTAGCTGGAAGGGGGCTGCAGATACATGTAAATGGCAGGTAGGTAGAAGAGGGAGACGACCATCAGGTGGGAGGAACAGGTCCCAAAGGCCTTGCGTTGTCCCTTGGAGGACTGGATCCTGAGCACTGTGCGGGCAATAAAACCATAGGAGAGAAGGATGAGAACCAGGGGCACCAACACAAAGAAGGCCACCAGCACAGCCAGCGTGGCATCGTTCACAGTGGTGTCGGCGCACGACAGCTTGATCATGGCCGGCACCTCGCAGAAAAAGTTGTTCAGCACCTGCCGCCCACAGAATGGCAACTGCACGGTCAGGACCACCTGCACCAAGGAGTTTCCGAAGCCACTGAGCCAGGCCAGAGCCACAAGCTGCTGACAGAGAGCACGGTGCATGAGGACGGCGTAGCGGAGGGGCTCGCAGATGGCCACGTAGCGGTCCAGGGCCATGGCGGCCAGGACGACGCATTCCGTGCATCCCAGCCAGTGGAAGACTGCGTACTGCACCGTGCAGCCTCCATAGCTGATGGTCTTCTTGGAACTGCCCATGTTGACCAGCATCTGAGGGACAGTGGTGGTGGTGTAGCAGAGGTCCAGGAAGGACAGGTGGCTGAGGAAGACATACATGGGGCTGTGGAGCTGAGGATCCAGCCGGGATGCCAGGATGATGGCGACGTTCCCCAACATGGCCAGCACGTAGGACAGCAGGAGGACCACGAAGAGCGGGAGCTCCAGCCACGGCCGGTCAGACACACCCAGGAGGATGAAGGCTGGAGGGGGGTCCCCTGAGAAGCTCTGGTTGTCACTTTTCATGTTGCAGCATTTTCTGGCGCCTGTGACACATTGAGAATGTTGGAATGAATACTACCTGAGAAGAGGAATTGATCACATTCCTCCTTCTTGCATCCATTCTTCCCTACCCAGGTTATAGCCTGATTCTCCCTATCTCTGTGGAGACAATGGGACGTGGAGGGGCCAGAACCGGGAGCCCAGCGGCAGCCTCTGTGTCTTTGCTCTCCTTCCCCCTTGGTGCCTCAACTAAGCCATTTAATTTCTTGAACTTCTGCATCGGCAGAATGGGGAGAAATACCTGCTTCAATTGCAAAGATCTGGGGACAATAGAGACATTATGTGACAAGGTACCTTGTGAATGACAGTTGTGTTCCAGTTAGAGCAAAACCCCAGAGCTGCCATCACCATCAGAATGTTTGATTTCTCTTCCATGCACATCGACAGGGAATCATCCACCTACGCAGGTGTTCTCATCTTGGGAGGCAGTGGTAGGAGGGAGGTGGGTGGTGACATGAGACAAGCAGGAGGACTTTGTGAGCAGCGGGGGCCACAGCCTCGCCCCTCCTCGGGCTTGCATCTCGCTCTCAGGACTGCACATGCACAGGCAGCTCCACCGCTCTCACTGGCGGCAAAGACAGCATGAGTCTATCCTGCAAGTCTCTGGAGTAGGGGAGCTGAGTTGTGTTCTATTTCAGCCCCTGAATTGGCCATGGTATTTAATGAGACCCCAGCGCATAGAATTTTGAGCACAGGGAGAAAGTTCTTGATTGGCGTAAGAAACCTAGCCCTGGCGGGTGGATCACGAGGTCAGGAGTTTGAGACCAGCCTGGCCAATGTGGTGAAACCTTGTCTCTACTAAAAACACCAAAAAAGTTAGTTGGGTGTGGGGGCGGGCACCTGTAACCCCAGCTACCCGGGAGGCTGAGGCAGGAGAATCGCTTGAACCTGGGAGGCGGAGGTTGCAGTGAGCCGAGATCGTGCCGTTGCACTCCA
>NW_016107494.1:781268-785607 GCF_001604975.1 Cebus imitator | reverse complement strand
ATAGCCCCTGGAACTGTCTGCCTCTAGAGGTGGGTTTTATCTGATGGCTTGAGTGACATTTCAATTTCCGGCACAATTTCTTTGCCAAACAGCTGTCACCTCTTAGTGATAGAAAACAGTCAATTCGATTTCTGAAACCATTGCTGTTAGGAAGAGGAAGCAGCTGCATAGCCACCTGCTGATTCGTGGGGCCTTTCCACTGCGCCACTGACCTTCAACCTCCTACACACACTCACTCAAGCAGTGGACACCTCCCAGGTCCTGATGGGGATGATATGCCCCATGATAGGATTGAAAAATATTATTAATAAACAATTAATTAGAAATTATTATTAATAATAAATCCCATAAGATAACGTATGAAGGATTTTCATTCTTGATTTGGTACCTTATGCATAGACTACAAAATGAACAGAGCCCTGCTCAGCTTAGATGTTGCTGCAAGTGTTTCCCACTGCCCCCGTGGATATTCTGAAGAACTCTACTGTTACTTGAAAACAACTCAAACTCCAGGGTTTGAATGGAGGAATAAGTGAAAATTTTCTTTCCTTTTTCTGTAGCTTCAAAACTGCATACTGTTTGTTAGAAAATTTCCACCATTCTTGTGAAACACTAAATTATTGCACTTCCTCCAGATTCTATCAACACTTATGAGATAAAGTTCACAGAATGTGATTTTGTCTCTAACGAGCTCAAGATATCAGTCAAAACAGTGAGCTGTGGCCGGGCAAAGTCAAGCTAGCACATTTTTAAGCCTAATTATTAAGAAGTAAAGGAATTATGACATTCCTCTCTCTGAGATTTCTGATTCCAAAGTTTCTTTTCAGAGTTTAAACTGGGAGAAAAGAGAGAAGTTGTAGGGATAGTGGAGGAAGAAGTGAGAGAATGAAGAAAGGAAGAAAGATAGAGGGTAAATGTATGCTACAGCTTATAATAAAGACAAGTTACTCAGCACTCACTAGGAGCCAGGTACTGTAATAATAACTTAATGTTGTTTTAACATCTCAGTAAGGTCCATGTTTTCACTCCTAATTCACGGAGCGACTTGGGAGGATAACTGGTCTATCTTAGTTACACGGCAGCAAATGGTAAACCCAGGACTGAAAGCCAAACTCTTGCTTTTTTTTCTTTTTTTCGCCCAGGCTGGAGTGCAGTGGCATGATCTCTGCTCACTGAAACCTCCACCTCCCGGGTTCAAGTGATTCTCCTGCCTCCGGAGTAGCTGGAACTACAGGTGCTGGCCACCACGCCCAGCTATTTTGTATTTTTAGTAGAGACGGGTTTTCACCATCGTGGTAGGCTGGCCTTGAACTCTTGATCTTGTGATCCACCCGCCTCGGCTTCCCAAAGTTCTGGGATTACAGGTGTGAGCCACTGCACCTGGCCTCAAACTCTTGCTCTTAACTACTATTCTCTCTAGAACTTTGCTTAAAAATAAAGAGCAGCTGGTGACATGGTGAGCAGCAGGAGCCATCGAGTAAATGACTGAGACAGAAGATGTTGGGAGGGGAGATGAGGGAGACAAATGTCACAGAAGATGAATGGGTGGGATTACAGAGGAGAGGTTCTTTTGTAATTATAGTCCACTGTACCATGCACACATACACACACATGCACATGTGCACGGCTTCTCCACGGCAAAGCTGGATACTGCCCGGCCCTGCCCCTCATGGGACTGATGCCATCTGTTCAGGCCTTTCCCCTTGGACAGTTAGTAGGTGTCCAGCCTCTACACTCCTTGACCTTCCTTCATCTTCCTGCTACCCAAATACAGGTGTTCCTCAAGGCACAGCCTTGCTACCCTGGATGAACACAGCAATTTCTGCACACAGCCATCACATTCAAAAGGAGACCCTCCAGACCCGTGTCTACAGCTGTCAGTTCCTCGCTCACCTCTCAACTGAGGCATCCCAGATTTCACCCGGCAGCCGTCCGCCCAAACTCAAACCAGCTCCCTCATCTGAATTGTGGCTGACTTCCTTTCAGTCACTGTGACTCCAGGTATTGAGGTTCTTTCTAATCAGGTTCCACTCCTCATTCACTCTAGTTCAACACCGACCTCGCAGCCACTACTGCACTGTTGCAGGCAAACACTGTATCCTCACCACTGCCGTCCTGGGCAGGAACGTCCACCTGGGCCCCTTTTAGAACCTGTTACCTGCCTCTCTCAGGCAGCTTCAACCCCTCACTCACCCTCACATGAAGTCATCTTTCTGAGACTCAGGCCTTAAGAGCAAAGTTGTCTTTAAGAGTTTTCAATTACCAAAAAAATAAGTACCCGTCACCCAAGGAGTTATCTGCCGATTGCATCGTCCTCACACCGAATTCCCTGCCATTTCTTCTGAGGCCGGTCACATCCCTCTGCCTTGGCAGCCACCACATGATATTTTAACAGCAGCACTGAGGGCATGCCTGCTGGCAGGCTAGACTCTGAACATGCAGGTGGTGATATATCATTCCCTGCAGGATATAATCCTCGTGATCAATATTTATGTCTCTACATCTATTTTATCTCTTTTTTTTTTTTTTTTTTTTTTTTTTTTTTTTTTTTTTTTTTTTTTTTTTTTTTTGCCTGCTGCTGAAGCCATTTCTCACTGATTTCAACTCCACTAAGTTATTTTATCTCTTTTTTTTTTTTTGAGACGGAGTTTCACTCATGTTACCCAGGCTGGAGTGCAATGGTGCGATCTCGGCTCACCGCAACCTCCGCCTCCTGGGTTCAGGCAATTCTCCTGCCTCAGCCTCCTGAGTAGCTGGGATTACAGGCACGCGCCACCATGCCCAGCTGATTTTTTGTATTTTTAGTAGAGACGGGGTTTCACCATGTTGACCAGGATGGTCTCGATCTCTTGACCTTGTGATCCACCCACCTCGGCTTCCCAAAGTGCTGGGATTACAGGCTTGAGCCACTGTGCCCGGCCTATTTTATCTATCTCTTATCCCTGACATCTGTGCTGAAATCTCTGCTGCAGCTTGATAGAACACATTGTCACCTACTCCACCACAGATGGAAAATCAAATTCACAGCAGTGTGTGGACTTCCTAGAAGGCAGCTTAGGAGCCGGGCAAACAGAAGCATGGCCACAGGATTTTACTGCGTATTAGTCCAAAGGGTCTCTTCCTTCAATCTAGAATGTAGCCTCAAATCCCACAACGCGGATAGCCGGGTCAAGGCCCTGTTCAACTGCGGAGGCCGTCATTAGGATGATACTACAAGAGATTGGGTCTGGGGGACAAGACTTAAAGATGGCAAAACTTTCCCGAACCGACAGTAACAGGGACTCTTTCGTCACACAAAGGGAAAGCGCCCCTTTCTCCTTATGTGCCTGCGTTTGCAGTCCTGCTTCAGCAGCATGCTTCCTCTTAGACAGGAGTCTGAGTTGAGCACAATCCAACTGTCTGTGGCACCGGGGCGTGAGCACACAGGCACAGCCTCAGCTCTCCCGCTTCCTCTCCATTCTCGGTCTCACTCAGCAGCCTCTGCAACGGTGTTAGTGCCCGGGTCCATAGACAGTCCTTTCTCATCCTGCACCAGGACTTGGGGAATTGCACCTCCTTCTGCTGGGAATACCAGGAATGCACTGGGAATACCATCTCTCCTTCCCTTCATGTCCCAGCTCGGTTTCACTACAGCCCAGTTTCCCTCCTGTAACTGCCCTCACTAATTCAACACTACTGATCATCTTCTGTAGCTCCCACAGTACAAGGGGCTTTGAGGACCATTCATATCCCTACTGCCACAGCGGACCTGAGGTCTAGTTTTTCATAACATTTTAATTTGAAGGATCAAACAAATTCCTAGCATTGAGAGGAGAAGCGAAGCCAGTCAGTGCAGGTGAGCACTCACCTGCTCTCTGTCTGTGCAGCAGGCACGACGTGTGTGCCATCTACATCCCATTTCAATCACTGCGGAAAACCGAGAGGTTCAGAAAGATTAAGAGGTTCACCTCGTCCAGGGACTGGAGTACAAGTCCATGGGGTAAGCTACAGAGACACCCAATGCTGGTCCACATGGAGAGGAGGCTGCTTCCTCATAAGCCTCTGGATGTCATAACTTAATGCTCTCAAAAGTAATGAACAGTTTCCCTTTTTTTAAAAAAACTATTTTACTGGAAGCATTCCCCTTGAAATCTAGCACTAGACAAGGATGCCCTCTCTCACCACTCCTATTCAATATAGTACTGGAAGTTCTAGCCAGAGCAATCAGGCAAGAAAAAGAAATAAAGGTTATTCAAATAGGAAAGGAGGAAGTCAAATTGTCTCTATTTGCAGATGACATGATTGTATATCTAGAACACCCCATCATTTCAGCCCAAAATCTCCTGAAACTGATAAGCAA
>NW_016107494.1:766825-779278 GCF_001604975.1 Cebus imitator | reverse complement strand
AAATACATAAATGGAAAAAAAAAAACAACAAACAAAACTATTTTATAGTCATTTAAAATAAATAGAGATGGGGTCTTGCTATTTCCCAGGCTGGTCTCTTAACTCCTAGGCTTAAGCAATTCTCTTACCTCGGCCTCCTGAAGTGCTGGGATTACAGGTATTAGCCACCTCGCCCAGCCCAGTTGCCCTTTTTTAAAAAAATGTATTTTGTATTCATTTAAAATAAATTGAGATGGGGTCTTGTCATTGCCCAGACTGGTCTCGAACTCCTCTGCTTCCCAAAGTGCTGGGATTACAGGTGTGAGCCACCTCACACAGGCCAGTTTCCACTTTTACATGCATGACCTTGTTAAACGCCCTGTAAAGCTGAAAAATGTTAAAGACCTCACCTTGTGGAAACATTTTAAATGTGCTGTATTATTTGGTAATCATTTCCAATATGTTAATTTTTTACTTTTTACTGAGATTGTAATTTCTTTAAAAACAAGAACATGTCTTATATATTTTGTTATTCACAGCATGAGGAATGCAATTAATTCACAAAATGATTATTGATTTTGTTAGCAAATGTAAAAGCCTCATCCCTCAAATAGCTCCTTATTCCAGAGGGTAGAGTCCTCAGCCCCATCAGTTATTCCTCCGAGTGCTGGGGAGGAGGGGAGGAAGAGAAGGAGCTGGGACCCTGCAGTGATGGGCCTATGGGACCGAGGAGAGAGGACACGGCGGCTACCCTCAATGCGTGGCTCAGGCAGGGTGGGCCCCTCCTCCACACGCCTCCCTCGACCCCCGCCACGCCTCATTGCCTTTTTATGTGCTCTGACTTTTTCAGAGTTTTCAACTTGGAGCTTGCTTTCTCGGGGACTGATGCTATTCAGCTTTGCGTTCTCTTTTTCTCTCTTTCCATGGCCCATCTCAGCTCAAAACTGCCCTTGTGACTGTGATTCAGCAGCCTCAAAACTAGGGGGAAGCAGAGGAAAGGGACTCAGGGTCCCCGTACACTCTGTGCAGCGTCCACTCTCCAGACGGGTGTCAGACAGCTTGCCTACCTACAGTCAGAGGCGCCTGTTCTGCTCCCAGCTGTCTTCTCTTCATTTTTATTTTTTAGACAGAGTCTCACTGTGTCACCCCAGGCTGGAGTCAGTGGTGTGATCTTGGCTCACTGCAATGTCAGCTTCCTGCGTTCAAGCGATTCTCCTGCCTCACCCTCCTGAATAGCTGGGATTCCAGGAACCCTCCACCACAGCCGGCTAATTTTTTGTTTTGAGTAGAGATGGGATTTCACCATGTTGGCCAGGCTGGTCTTGAACTCCTGACCTTGTGATTCGCCCAGCTCGGCCTCCCAAAGTGCTGGGATTACAGGTGTGAGCCACCACACCCGGCCCCGGGTATCTTTTCTAGATGAAACTACATAGCACAATTGTATATTTGCTGCCTAATGTGTGGCCACTGTTCACCGCCCGTGTGCCCTCCACCCCTTGTGCCCTTGGTCTCCAGTGCAGACCAGTGCGAATGCTGCTGCAGCCAGCACCTCCACAGCCCTACACAGATTTTAGTTTGTCTAGAGCTGAGGATGAACCACTGACCTCCAGGGCTCCCGGCTCCTACGGAAGACTTGGTCTGGGACTGAAGGCGTCACTGCAGCCCGTTTTGGCCTTAGTTGCGGAGGGACATTTAAGGACCGACTTAGTAGAAATGCTCTTCCTATTCCAGGAAGACATAGCTCATTTCCTCTGATGGGCCGCTGGGGCCTTGCCGCTTACTGGGCCAGTCTGAGGGATAACTCTCAGTCTAGAAGAGTCCGCTGTCCTTGCAACAGGCTTGCTGGGGAGACTCAGAGTTTCTGGACATTCCCTTGGCAGTGCATGAGGTCTGGGGATCTGCCCTAACCTCAGTCCCCGAGACTGCTCAGAGACACTTTGCTATGGTGGAGGTTCTTCCGAGGATAAAGCTTTCAGGCAATAAACCATGCCCATGTCATTCTCCCTGTTCATTTCAGAATTACCCCTGAGGTTTAACTTGGCCTCATCCTCTCCAGTGTTTTCTCTAAGGGCCCTATTCTGTTTTCCCTGACATTGAGAGTAAATACTTGCTCTCCTCTGGCTATGAAGTTATCCCTGATGTTTTATTTAATTAATGTCTAAGGGGTTAGCTGATAATTGAGGTGGTGTGCGAGCTTGGAGTTCTTGCAATTAATGGCAAATCCTAGAATACCGGAAGACAAGAGGAAACAGACCAATAATGGGGAATGAGAACTTGTGCATGTGTATATGTGTGTGTGTGTGTGTCTGTATGTGTGTGTGTCTGTGTGTCTATGTGTATGTGTCTGTATGTGTGTGTATGTGTGTGTGGCTGTGTGTGTGTGTCTGTATGTGTGTGTTTGTGTGTGTGTAACTCTTTAGGGTTGGTGCGTGGTGGGGGGATTACTCTAAGGTCAGTGGCGTAGTAACTAGAGTGTGTAATTCAGTTATAGCATGAGACCTGAACTGGCTTCAGCACCAGGTTCAGCCATTCATTATGGGCGTCTTTGAGCAGGTAACCTAACCTATCTGTGCCTCACTGTGTCATCTGTAAAATACGGAAACATCAGGATTGTTTTATACCGTCTGTGGCGAGGATGGAATGAATTGGTATTTGTAGAGCTCTCAGAACAATCAGTGGCACAGAGCAATACATGCTGAGGTTTTTTTTTCCTATACATTGTCTCAGCACCCTGTTCTATTTTTCACATGGAGGGGATAAAAAGGTCTTTCGTGAGAGAGCCCACAAGAAGTAGTGCAAATTTTATTTTATTTATTTTTTATTTTCATGTCTGTATAAGTTTAAGGGCCACTGGTACAGTTTTGCTACATGGATGTATCGGGCAGTGGTGAAATCTGGGCATTTACACGGATGTATCGGGCAGTGGTGAAATCTGGGCGTTTACATGGATGCATTGGGCAGTGGTGAAATCTGGGCGTTTTGCATGGCTTTCGCCTGCGTCGCTTACATTGTACCCAGCAGGTAATTTCTCATCCCTCGTCCCCTGCCACCCTCCTGCCTTCCTGGTCTCCAGGGTTATTGCTGCATCCTCTATGCCCCTGTGTACACATCATTCAGCTCCCACTTGTAACTGAGAACATGCGGTATTTGACTTTCTGTTTCTGAGTTGTTTAAAATAGTGGCCTCCAGTTCCATCCACGATGCAGCAAAGACATGACTACATTCTTTTACGGCGGAATAGAATTCTTACAGTGCAAATTTGAACTCATGAGCTGTACTTTATGTGATGAAATGCTGCTACAGGAACCACGTGGCACCTTGGCACAGCGGCTCTCCCTCTCTAGGTTTTTGACTTGATCATCTTTGGCCTCTAGCTTTAGATGTCTAAGTAGACAGGGGGTGAATCATGGCCGTGAGTTAGGGTTCTATATTTCCCTTCTGAGGATGGAGGGAGGAGAGAGAATATGTCCCAGAGGAAGATGGGGAGACTGTGCTTTGGCGATAAGAGGGAGCGCTCCTTGATTCTAAGCATGCTCTGTTGTACTCTCCCCCACAGAGAGCCAGATGAGGCAAGAGGGACATCTTAGACACACACACTCTCTTTTTTTTTTTTTTTTGAGACGGCGTTTCACTCTCGTTGCCTAGTCTGGAGTATAGTGATGTGACCTCGGCTCACTGCAGCCTCCACCTCCTGGGTTCAAGCAATTCTGCTGCCCCAGCCTCCCAACTAGCTGGGGTTACAGCCACCCACCTCCACGCCAGGCTAATTTTTGTATATTTAGTAGAGATGGGGTTTCACCAAGTTGGCCAGGCTGGTCTCGAACTCCTGGCCTCAGGTGATCCACCCGCCTCAGGCTCCCAAAATGCAGGGATTATAGGTGTGAGCCACCGCGCCTAGCCTTGGACACTGTCTTGTTATCCAGCTGGGATAATTTCCAGAGACTGGAGAGGTTTAGACATCTGTGCAGTTGGAGAAAGAAAGGTAGAATTGGCAGTTTTGTGCTGAGAAAATCCAGATGCAATTGTTGGAAGCTCTCACGACTGAGACTGACACAGGGTCCCAGCAGAATGTGCTAATTGTCATCTTGATCATCTTTCTTCAAATATCTATTCTCCCACTCTTATTGTTGGTGCCCCCTGTACTCCACACAGCAAGGTGCCCTGTGATGCGATGATATTTTCCAGGCTTTCTAACAGATAGAGGAAGCTATTGAGATAAAATTACTGGGAAAGCTTGGAAAAATATTAGCCAATCCTCCTTTCTCTATTTTTGTGCATGGAATGTAGTCTTGATGGCTAGAGCCCTAGCAGCCACATTTCACTTTAAAGCAATCTTAAAGAGGAAAGCCACACACTAAGAATGACAAAACATTGAGAAGGAGCCAGGGTACTTGATGTCTGATGGCCACGGAGGTGCCATGAACTGTTGACCTCCAGTTTCTTCGACATAAAAGTAATAAGCTTCCATTTTATTCACAGCACTGATCTGGGTCTTATGTCTCAGGAAACTGAACTCAATTCTGGCAGTGATTTCAGGAAGATTTTCTGAAATTTTTTTTGTAATGTTATTGTGTTACAATATATGACAAAGCTTTGATATTAGTAATTCCAACCTCTAGAAGAATGTGATCTAATGCAGTCTGATTGACATCAACATCACAGGTTAACAGTTGAAAAATAAACAAATGACTAAATGTAATGATCAAATGGATGATGACAAATACTTAACACAGTGTATACTGAAGATGAAGGCAGCCGGGATTCAAAAGACATTTTATCTTTCCAGGCATTCTAGAATGAGAAAAGAGAAGACTTGTTCTGCCTGGTGTGGACTGGAGGTCCCCGTGGAGAGAGAGGGCGTGATACGAATTGCTGCATTTCTAGAATTACGTGTTATTTCAGCTGTGCTTAGTATTTGAATAAAGAAAAGAAAGACTTGTGCTGATATCCACAAGGAATACATTTAAGCTGATATTTATTTAACAATAGTCCACTAGATGGAAGTGGTGAAAATGGGCTTTTGCAGTCAAATGAACTGGATTCAAATCCCAGGCCTCACGTATTAAGCGTGGGACCTTAAATGAGTTACATAAGCCTTCTGAGTCTCAGTCTCCTTACCTGTACCATAGAAATAATAATTTCTGACCACTGGATTGATAGAAGAAACTGAAATAATATATGCAAATATATTCATAAAGTTCCCGGCACAAAGCTTAGTAAGTGGCCATCCACACTTTCCTTCTTGCTTTCTTTCCTTCCACTCACCCATCAACAAATATTTAAGAAATTCTTATGATGTGTCATGTGCTGTGACTAATGGCGAGATGCAGTATAAGTGGAATTATTTGTGCCCTCAAGGAAACTTTGGAGTGATAGAAGTGTTTTACTAGTTGTTTGGAATAGTAGTTGCACAACTACTTACACTTAGCAAAACTCATCAACTTGATTTTGTTGTATGCAAATTATACCTGAATAAAGCTATAAGAGAGTATTTGGGCCCATGTGGAGCTACCAGAATGGTGCAGAAAAAGAGACATTAAGCAAATCGTTGCATAACTATAGAAGAATAGCTGTGAGAAAGATTAAGAAGAAAAAAAAGGACAACAACGAATGCTTAGAAAGGACCGATTCCGGGCTGGGAGAGGTGGAGGGCAAAGAACACTTCCTTCTGGATGGGATGTTCAACCCGATCGCCATCCTCATCAAGTGTAACGACTTCTGAGATGTCCACTGGTGAATATTAATCAGGGTGAAACACGGTCACACCTTGGAGCTGTGTCTCTGCTAAACCCAGGAGGACGTCAGCAGGACGTGCAATCCGTGTGCTCCTGCCCTGCAGGGTCCTCCCCCTGTTGTGACTGATGGCAGTGTCCATAGTATCCATGCCATTTAATTTATTGATTGATATAATAATGTCTTCACCAGATTTATGGGAAAGACTTTTGTTCAGAAATAAATAGAGAAGATCAGACCAGAATTAAGTATCATCTATGATTTTGCCTCTTTGGCCTCTATTCTCATCAATTAAAATGAAAAATAACCAAGGCATCTTTCTAAGACCACACAATTGGATTCATGATTCAATAAAAATCACATAAGTAATAAAGTCATAAGATGTTGTAACTAATTTCAGGCTACGTCATGAAAGCCACTGTGGGTGCAAATCAGTGGCTATGACTTCATTTCTGCAGGGAATTGTCAATACAAACACGTGGATAGCTACAAATGAGAGAAAAATGAAGGACTGCTTCAGCAGGAAAGCATCTCAAAAATTAGATTTAATGTATAAGGACTGAATTTTCAGATTAACCAGACAGGAAAAACCATGTTGAAAAAAAATAAAGAAGTAAAATAAGATTTAAAAACTCATTTTTTTTTAAATAAAAGGAAAGGAAAATGAGAATAGGACTGGTAAAGAAGGAACTAGAAAGATTCAATAGGACCCTTTGTGAGAGACGCAATGTGACGGATAACTTACCACAACAGATTTTAATTTGTATTTGTGAAACATTATACTTTAAAAAGCATTTCAGGTCATGTGAGAGTATGGTTCTAAATTATAAACTTCAGTAACTCTTCGTATTGTAACTAGTGAGATTTTTTTCCAAAATAATTAATTTATAATAACTTCCAAATAATTTATAGAATTATTAAATAAAGATGACAGAGTCCAGAGCTAATAGGTGCTGTAAAAAGACTGTACAGTGCTTCATGTGAGTCTAGAAGGAAACACAAACAATAGCCTTCTCACGAGCTTTAGGATGCATTACCATTGTACCACAGTTTGTCACTTTTCCAACTTAAAATTGAGTTAAATAAGATATTAAGTTAAAATTAAAAATTCTAGTTCAACAAATGTGTGGGAAGAGCTTTAAATAAAAAGCTTTATTCATTTTTAAAAAATAAATTTTGTTGTGTATACTTAAGGCATACAACATGATATTATGAGAGCCATATAGAGGTAGTGAAAGGTTACTATGGTCAAAGAACTCCCATAGCCATCACCTCATAGTTATCTGTGCCAGCTGAAGGCAAGAGGAGAAAAGCAGCTGTAATCCACTCAGCAAAAACTCTGAATACAATGCACTGCTATTAACTCTAGTCCTTATGTTATGCTGTACGTTAGATCTTCCACCTGCTCATTCTGCATCTCTGCTACTTTGATGCTTTCAGTTGCCTCTCTCCATTACCTGAGCCCAAATCACTGTTTTACTCTCCAGATCTCTATATTTGACCTTTTTCTCAGATTCCACATATAAGTGAGATCATGCAGTATTTTTCCTTTTGTGCCTGGCTTATTTTACTTAGCATAATATCCACCAGGTCTATTGAGATGGTGGGCAAATGGCAGCATTTCCTCCTTTCTAAGGCGGTAAGATACTTACATCTATCCCTCTGTCTAGTTCAGAACGTGTGTATTCATTTACTGACAGACACCTACTTTGTTTTCACTCCTTGGCTGTTGTGACTAACGCTGCATTGATGGTGGGAGAGCAGATGTCTTTATGAGGTGGTGATTTCACTGTCTTTGGTATGTACCCACAAGAGGGACTGCTGGATCATAGAGGAGTTTTCTTTTTAACTTCTTTAGGAATCTCCAACCCATTGTCCTTAATGGCTGCAGCAATTTCCATTCTCAGCAGCAGCGGACAGACTCCCCTCCTCCCACGTCCTCACCAGCACGTCTTACCTCTGGTCTTTTCGATCATAGCAGTCCTAACAGATGTGACGTGTTAGCTCACAGCAGTTTTGAGTTGCAAGAGTTCTTTATAAATGTTAGGTGATTAGCCCTCATTAGATCGTTTCCTCCAATCCATAGGTTGCCTTTTCACTTTGTTATTTGTATCTGTTGCTGTGCAGAATCTTTGTAGTTTGATGTAGTCCCATTTATTTAAGGAAGCTTTATTACTATTATACCTTGTTCTATGGTGTTCATGAACTAGGGCTTTGCAAAGATGTAAGAAGTGGTGAACTGGTGAATGATGCTGCCGAAGTGCCAGAAGTCCTTTGAGCAAAATCAGGGGCTCTCCAGATTTCTAGACTTATCTTTCTCTCCCTTTGCTCAAGAACTGTGTCTCCAGAACACTCTGTCCTTCTCGGCCCTGAAAGCAAACACGTACTAGTGTTCTTCAAGAGAGTTCTCCATGCTTATATAATTACATACATATGTGCAAATAAAATATGTGCTCCTTATATGACAAGTTATATCATATGAATGTAAATTACATGCATAAAAGTTTAACTTTTCTCTATTTCTCATCTCTCCATAGTATTTACTTCAGGATTAGCAACCAGACTTTAGAAGAACATCACGGGGGTGTACATTTAACACAGTTATTTAATCAAAGAGAATTTTTAACTGGATTTTCAGATTAAAAAGTAAATATTATAATTATATTATATGTTACATATCAAGGTCAATAGTAGCTGTGAATACATATTGCCTGTTTCACAAAAGAGTTATTTCTTGTGCTGAGAAGCTAGTCAAAGGTGAATATACTCATATGTAAGTTTGGACCTTATTATTAATTCTTTGCCAACTAAGCATGAGATTTACAAATGCCTGCTTTAAAGAAAGAGATTATTTCCAGGGTCCTCAGTACCAGGATTTATCAAGAGGTGCTCTATTGCACAGCAAGGTGTCTATAGGCAAGAATAATGTATTGTGTATTTCTGGTTGGGTGTGGGGGCTCACACCTGAAATCCCAGCACTTTGGGCGGCTGAGGCGGGTGGATCGCTTGAGCTCAGGAGTTAGAGGCCAACCTGGGCAACACAGTGAAACCTCCCCTGCAACTTCCATCTCTATTTAAAAGAAAAAAATATCATATATATATATTTTAAAAAAGCTCAAAGAGGGGATTTTAAAAGTTATCATATCAAGAAATGACGAATATTTGAGGTGATGGATATGCTAATTGAATCATTCCACAATGTAACATATATTGAAATATCACATTATAATTCATAAATATATAGTTATTTGTCAATTAAAAAAATAGAACTTTAAAAATATTGTATTTAGCTTAAATAATAAAAGTGATGTCAGTTACATGCTACATGATGCATTAAATCAATCACAAATATGATTATATTAATTATATAGAATGTATATCATATTATGCGTTATACTGTATATTATGTGCCATATGACATTAGTCAGCATGCTGAGAAATGGGTACTATCACGTAGCTGTTGTGGACGCTGCTTTATTACTGTGGGAAATGGAGGGAAATCCTTTACGTGGGCTGGTTAAGATTATATTCATCTTTTCTAGTGGCAGGACTCTTTCCTCCCCAAGCTACACAGTGGTGAAATCCTAGTGAATCTTCTTTACATGGCAGTGATTTCAGTGTGAAATGAACTGCCTTTCACATCTTCACGGTTTTGCTGGTTTTACTCAGGGCTCTTTGGTTGCTCTACAATTCCACTTATCGGATTCTGTTGAAATCCCGTGTTTTGCTGTCTCTGCAGCCTCTTCTTCCTCATTCTGCTCTGGGGAACAGGTCAGATATTCAGGGCACACAGTACTGGCTTACTAAGAACCCATTCCCACCCCCCAAGTTACAAGATCAGAAACGAGGTAGGTACTGTCCTCTGTCATCTTTCACTCTAAAGTAAAATAAGTTCTGAAATTCCCAAATGCTGCAGGAGAAGTATTACAAGGAAACCGAAAAAACACGTTTGAGAGATACTATGGATGATTTGCTTCAACTTCCACAGGTTACTTCTCCTGAAACCAATCTGCCTCAGAGCCCAGAAGCCGGTTGCCAGTTCTCCGTCTCTACTCCCTTTTCACAATCACTCTTCCTCCACTTCACAATAAAAAAGTGTTTTAACCCTTTCTGAAGATGACTAAGAAACATTGCTCTATGGTCCAAAATCCTCACCCAAGGAATACTTTTTAAAAAAGTGACATTTATGGCAGAGAGAAAGCGCAGAGAGCTTAGGCAGGAACGACTGAAGGCAGCAGCGCCCGATGGCCGCCAGGGGGCCCCCTTCCCCCTGCCTCGTGGTCTTTTCCGCCTCATCTCTTTGCTAATACCTATTTTAGAGTTAGAATCCAGGCTTGAAAAAAAATGTCACGGGGATGCATTTTTAAATTTGTATAAATGTAGTAAGTGCAGCTTTGAGACATGGATATGCTGCATGTGGTGAAGCCAGGGCGCTGAGTGCAACCATCATCTGGAGTATACACCATGTCCATTCGGTAATTTCCCATCCTCACCCTTCTCACTCTGACATCCTTCTGAGGCTCCGGTGTCTGTCATTCCACACCCTATGTCCATGTGTACACAGCGTTTAGCTCCCACTTACAGGTGTTTAACACACTTATTCGATTAAGAGTACACAGAGGCCTTTTCAGATGAAAAGCTGAGTCTGGTTGGCCTGGCTGGTTTGAAAATGAGGACTGGATTTGCTCACAAAGTTAAAGGGAAGGAGTTGTAAGGAGTTATAAAGATAAGACATGAACCTGCCCATCAAATTTAGTCCAAATGAACTGTGGAGCTCTGATTTGATACCGCCCCTGACTACCTTCTCTGCCCTAGGAAACATTAGAGAGGGAGCAGACGTTCAGAGCCATGCCCACTTTGAAGCAGATGCCTCATTACGAGCAAAGCATTTGTCTTCATCTCGAACTTGTTGGGCTGGGAAGTCAGTTTCTGTTTAGATACGTGGGGGAAAAAAGGCATTTTATTTAGCTGGACATCATGGTGCCACTTGTAGTCTCAGCTACTTGGTAGACTGAAGCAGAGAGACGAAGCAGGAGCATGACTTGAGGCCAGGAGTTCAAGACCAGCCTTGCCAACAGAGTGAGATCCCGGCTGTACCAAACACACAAAAAAATAGCCAGGTGTGGGAGTGTGCACCTGTGGTTCCTTGAGAGGCTGAGGCAGGAGGATTGCTTGAACCCAGGAGGTCAAGGCTTCAGTGAGCCGTGATCCTGCCACTGCACTCCAGCCTGGGTGCTAAAGTAATATCTTGTCTCAAAACAAGCAATCAAATAAACAAAAAAAAAGGAAAAACAAAACAAAAAACGAAAAGGTGAGTCAGACTACATGGATAACCAGCTTTAAATTTAAATTAAATTTAATTTTCTGAGCCCAGGAGTTCAAGGATGTAATAAGCTACGATTGTGCCACTGTACTCCAGCCTGGGTTACGGAGCCAAATCCTTTTTCTTAAACAATCAAACAAACAAGAACAAAAGGAAGGCATTTCATAAAGGAGAGGCTTGGATCTAGCTTCTGGTGACATCTACTTTTAAATAATATGAGTAGAGAATAAATGGGTAGTATAAATTTTTTTTTGCTATAAGTTTCTGGTTAAATTCCCCTCTATTTGTTATGAGAGATCAAAAGTAGGTATTTTCCAGGCCAGGCACACAGCTCACGACTGAAATAGCAGCACTTTGGGAGGCCAAGGTAGGAGGATCACCTGAGCCCAAGAGTTTGAGACCAGCCTAGGCAACATAGGGAGATCCTGTCTATCAAAAAGAATTTGAAAGTATGTATTTTAAAAAATAGGCATCATTCAGAAAAGGGAGTCTCTCATGGCTTTGGCAAGTGGTGAAAACACATTCAGCAAGGGCATTACTTGAGCCCCAGTAAATGGGGATCCCCTTTGCACTTTATTAATTCTCAGTTTAAATCTCTGTTCAGTCACTGCTCCATGTCTAATGTCTTAGGCATTTAGAGCTTGATATTTATTGATCAATATACGATGGGAGAGAGCTGTCTCTAATCTCTAAAAGCATGCAATGAAATAGAGAAATTAGGCAACGGCAGATGCTGCCTCATAAATATATAAGATAAATCGAATCACATTTGTCAAAAATTAGTTGAGAGAAGTGAAGTGAATCTCTTATGGTGAGGTTGAAATTATTATCTCAAATAAATGGATGAGATGGATTGTGAGGGCATTGATGAAGAAAGAATAAAATGAATTGTAGGGTGACATGGTGTTAGAGGAAGGAGAGAGGGCCTGGGATGCTTGGGAACAGGAGAGGTTAGAATGAGTGGTTGGGTAGGACACAGCAGTCCAATAAGTCTTTCTAAATATCTCCTTGGGGTCTGCTCAGGTGTTCTAGCAAATTTTCTTGAGAGCAGTTGGTAAAGGGGAGGAGTTACAGGAAGGGATTTGAAAAGATGGTGGTGTTCACCCTCCGTAGGTAGATGGATCATGCTGCCCATTGTGTCCACTGATAGACATTTGGGAAGGGTCAAGAAAAACAATGGCTCTATTTGGGATTTCAGAAGATGACACCTTCCAGTCAAAAGAGCTTCTCCAAACATAAGGGTAGCTGATGTGAGACATGGGAACTCTTTCTTTGGAGCTTGTGGACACTCGTTTGGAAAGCTGACATGCTGTTATTAACGGGTGCATGCAGGCAGAGATTCCGACATGCTGTTATTAATGGATGCATGCAGGCAGAGATTCCTACATGCTGTTATTAATGGATGCATGCAGGCAGAG
>NW_016107494.1:754152-765895 GCF_001604975.1 Cebus imitator | reverse complement strand
GCTGTTATTAATGGATGCATGCAGGCAGAGATTCCGACAGGCTGTTATTAATGGATGCATGCAGGCAGAGATTCCGACATGCTGTTATTAACGGATGCATGCAGGCAGAGATTATCTGGCTTTTCAAGACCACCCCACCCTAGGACAGTAGGATCCTACTCCATGCCCTTTTCACATCCTTATTTCTCAGGGTGTAGATGAGTGGATAGAGCAGCGGAGTGACAACACAGTAGAAGAAAGACATGAACTTGGCTTGAGTATTATTGGCAGAGGCTGGAGGTACATGTAGGTTGCTGGCCCAAAGTACATGATGACGACCACCATGTGCAGGAGTTCAGGTGGTAAGTGTGTCCCAAAATATGACTTTCATATTTCAATCTTCATATGCTGAAGCGCTGACCCCCAGTGTGACTGCATCTGGAGACAGGATCTTGTGAGGTAATTAAGGTAATTAACGTTAAATGAGACAACGAAGGTGGCACCCTAATCCAATAGAACTGTGGCCTTACTATAAGAGGAAGTGCTCTCTCTCGCCCTCGCTCTGTTTCTATCTGCCCCTCTCTCTTTCGTATTCTTTCTCTCTCCCCACCATGTGAGGACACAGAGAAAAGGTAGTCTTTCACAAGCCAGGAAGAGAGTTTTCACCAGAAACCAAAACCTGACAGAAACTTCATCCTGGGCTTTTCAGCCTCCAGAACTCTGAGAAAATAAATTTCTGTTTTTTTAAACTGTGGTGGCAATTTGTTAGGGCAGCCCAAGAATGCAAATGCATCATCTTCATTATAGTCTCTCTCTGCCTCATTCATTCTTCTATCCTTTTCATTTCATTAAAAAACACATCACTATGTAACATAAAGTCTGGATACACAGGAAATGTTTTCATTTGTTCCAAATTTTGAAGAATTTTTAGTCTCACGTATGGGAAGAGAACATATGAACCAGTTTCAGAAAACAAATAGTATGAATTTGGAAACATAGTTTCTTGAAGGCTGAAAAAACTAAAACTATGAGTTAAGGTTTTCGAAAATGTTAAAAAAAAAAATGGCCAGGCACGATGGCTCACGCCTGTAATCCCAGCACTCTGGGAGGCTGAGGTGTGCAGATCATGAGGTCAGGAGTTTGAGACCAGCCTGACCAACATGGTGAATACAAATACATCTCTATTGCAAATACAAAAATTAGCTGGGCTTGGTGGTGCACACCTGTAATCCCAGCTACTCAGGAGGCTGACGCAGGAGAATCACTTGAACCCAGGAGGCAGAGGTTGCAGTGAGCCAAGATTGTGCCACTACACACCAGCCTGGGCAACAGAGCAAGACTTCATCTCAAAAAAAAAAAAAAAGAAAAAAAAAGGAAAATGCTACAAAAATATCATTTTTCTTTACGTGGAAATAAAAACACAAGGAAGAAGTAGAATAACTGCTAACTACAATCAATCTTTTTTTTTTTTTTTGAGATGAAGTTTCACTCTTATTACCCAGGCTGGAGTGCAATGGCACGATCTCGGCTCACCGCAACCTCCCCCTCCTGGGTTCAGGCAATTCTCCTGCCTCAACCTCCTGAGTAGCTGGGATTACAGGCACGCGCCACCATGCCCAGCTAATGTTTTGTATTTTTAGTAGAGACGGAGTTTCACCATGTTGACCAGGATGGTCTCGATCTCTTGACCTCGTGATCCACCTGCCTCGGCCTCCCAAAGTGCTGGGATTACAGGCTTGAGCCACCGCACCCGGCTACAATCAATCTTATTTAGAAAAGTCAGTTCTAAAAGAGCATTTCAGCACCATATTGTCAAGCAATTAGGAATAAGTACTTTGCATTTAATGTGTTTAATTCTTTAGATTCGTAGATATTACGGCACAATATCTTGAATCAACTTGTAAATGTTTATGGTCATGGAAAATTTTTATCAGAAAAAGTATTGGCCGGAAGCAGTGGCTTACACCTGTAATCCCAGCACAATGGGAGGCTGAGGCAGGCAGATCGCTGGAGGTCAGGAGTTCGAGATCAGCCTGACCATCATGGTGAAGCCCTGTCTCTACTAAGAACACACACACACACAAAAAAAAAAGAAAAGAAAAAAGGAAAAATAATAAAAAAAATTAGCCAGGCATGGTGGTGCATGAAAGCAGAATCCTGGAATTAAACATTGACTAAGATTGGTGATAAACTCTAGGGAGGCCTAGAGGAGATAACTACATAATCTTGTAATTTTATAAGCGTTTTTAAGCATTTTGAGAAAGTGTTAGCAGTAGTAGCAAATGTAGGTAATACTAAGCAAACATGAAAAATAGCATGATTTGCAGAATGTGGGTTTGGATGTTGGCTGACAGTGGGGACCGTGGACATGGTTGGGACATGTGGTTTAGGGTGATGAACACAGTGTTTGTATCCCGAGTAAATATCTCTGGATCGGTGTCACTGTGTGTCACAGACACAGTGACACTGCATACATAGGGCGAGAAGTAGCAGCACTTTGAGCCTCAGTCTTCTTGCACAAAAATGCAGGAAATAATGTTCACCTCCTAAGGTTTGGAAATGATTGAATGCTTTAATGTATGGGAATAGAAGGCCTGCTGAAACTGATGATTTCTTCAATATAAAAATGATTTTTTGGTAAGTAATAATTATAAAAAAACAAGCAAAGCCTTAACAGTATGCAAGAATCAGTATGAGAAGAGCAGAAATTACGTTGCCACGTTCCGGATACTACCTCCTACATTTTAACAGTTGCTGAGCCCTGGCCAGTTCAGTTAGCTTCCAGCTGAATCTCTATTTTTTCACTTCTAGAGCAAGAATTATCACAGTTTACATATTATTTTCACTTTAACTTGGTGCTAAATAAATGGGAAATAGATGTAGCAAATGTAGAGGAAACGGAAGCACAGAGACATTAGAAAACCTGCAAGAGAAAGCAGAGCTGCACCGTGACACAGCTGGAGATTACACTCAGGCCAAAAGCCGCGCCCTTTCACCTCACTGCCTCCTAAGGAGATGCAAATCTATGACGATGCAAAGCTGGCAGGGATGGCTCATGCACATTACCCTAACAATCGAGAAGCTGATTCTGAATAAAAGAGACAACACTTAAATAGATTTTGCTTTAAAATTCAGTGGCTCCATTATAGGTTAGGGGAAAGCTGGCTGGGAAATTGCAAGTGTAATAAAATTCTGACAATCTCTTTTCTCTCTTTTTCTACATTCAGTTTAGAAGGTTCTGTGAAAGTTTTCTTTGATCACACATTTTAAACAAATAGAGCAATAAAGAAATTATAAGAAAACCTAATAAACTGTTTCCAACAATAAAAATACCATTCATGTAAAAATCTAATAAAGCTATGCATTCTATACTGTTAAACCATGGTTTTTGTTTGTTTTTTTGATTGTTTATGTAACATTTTTTCCTTTTCATTCTTTTTAGTTTTCAACTTTTGTTTTAGATTCAGAGGAGGTCACCTTTTCAAACTGGATGTTAAATGGACACACAGGAGTCCTTGGAAGGGAGAGTCTGGAGACTTGCTATATGACACTCTCTGAAGGATGTGGTATTATTGGCAGTGCTACTGTTACACAGAATTAACATCATTTTCTAAACGCGTTCACATTTGGAAGAGAGGAACATATACCTGAAATTTTTTTCAGTAGGAAATTACATTAAAAAACTATTGAGAGGCAGGCATAGTGGCTCACACTTGTAATCCCAGCACTTTGGGAGTTTGATATGGGCAGATCGCTTAAGGTCAGGAGTTTGAGACCAGCCTGGGCAACATGGTAAAACCCCGTCTCTACTAAAAATACAAAAATTAGTCAGGTGTGGTAGTGCGTGCCTGTAGTCCCAGCCACTCCAGTGGCTGAGGCAAGAGAATCACTTGAACTTGGGAGGCAGAGGCTACAATGATCTGAGATCATGCCAGTGTGCTCCAGACTGGGTGACAGAGTGAGACCCTGTCTCAAAAAAAAAACAAAAAAACCCCAAAAAAACCAAAACAAACAAAAAAACAACCCCCACCCCCAACACACACACAAATTTTGAGAGGTCAATTTTGGATAAATAGGAGTTATTTTTCTCCAAGGATTTTCTCTGGGCAACACCACTGGAAGTAATTTGGTTTTGGCTGGGCCACCAACTTTTGGGAATAGTGCAAAAAGAAGACTACTTCATGAAATTCAAGGGTGATTTAAATGGATACCTTTTGCCATCCCCTTGTTCCCGTAATGTTAGAATTCTTTTTTTTTTTTTTTTTTTACCAGTGACTCACTCTGTTGCCAGGCTGTGCAGTGGTGTGCTCTCAGCTCACCGCAACCTCTGCCTCCTGGGTTCAAACAATTCTCCTGCCTCAGCCTTCAGAGTAGCTGGGACTACAGGCACACGCCACCATGCGCAGCTAATTTTTGTATTTTTAGAGAGATGGGGTTTCACCATGTTGGCCAGGATGGTCTGGATCTCTTGATCTTGTGATCCACCCGCCTTGGCAACCCAAAGTGCTGGGATTACAGGCGTGAGCCACCGCGCCCGGCCTAGAATTCTTACCTAGTATTGAAATCTTGTTTCCACAGACACCTAATCTAATCCATTCTTCATGCTTACCTGCTTGAATAATCTGCAGAAATTGCAATCCTCATTTTATCATTCAATTATTTTAAAGCCCATACGGACCCTCCAAAGAGCAACATGTGACAGCCGGCGCCATCTCTGACTTGTCGTATGTGCCATCCCATGCCCTCTCTCTCACCAACCTCATTCTCCACCACTTGTTCCAACCACATTTAAAAAGCACATAGTAGTTTCAGATAGACAGGAGGAAGGGCTTTGAGATCTATTGCACAGCAGAATGACTATAGTAAATATGGTGTATTATGTATTTTAGGATGACTGAGGGTACATTTCACATGTCTCACCATAATAAATGATAGGTAGGTGAGGTGATGGATATCTTATTAGCCTGACTTAATCTAACTCAGGGGCACAGAACTCTTCTCCTTGCATACCTCCTCCTCCCCCACCCACCGCCACCCAGTGAACAGTCAGCATATTCTCTAGAGCATCAAATTTAACAATTCCATTTCCAAGTGTAACCACTCCTAGGAAATTAAAAAAAAAAAAGCTTAAAGGGTGTTCCTTTAGCCGTCTACTTTTAACCTATGTCGAGCACTTTTTAAATTCTAGAAAGACTAGATGTTTCAAACAGGACTTGAGTTTTCCACTACATACATAGTAACATTGAATAAATGGTGCATATACATATCACAGGCCATAATTTGAAACTGTCTTCTAAATAGGAACATTCTAGCCTAGGACCCTGCCCCTTTTGACCCTATCAACTCTGTGGGCAGGTACAAGCATCCGTAATGTTTAGAGGGGAATTTAACAAGTTCGTTCCTGTGTTTTTAAGAACAGTCTTTCCTATTAATTTTTAACAACACATGTAGTCAATGTATTAGTTTACTAGCTCTACTTTTTTCATACACTGGCAAGTTCTTTAACATCTGGAAAGACCAGCTGTTGTAAATTAGGACTCATCTGTCTTTTATATACACTGTATATACAGATAAGTAAAACAAAATGCACAATCATAAGAAACAATGGTGAGTCTTACCTCACTGCAAGCACACTGGCGTAGAGCTCTCTGCACTTCCCGCTCCTCCTCTGAACCAGTCCACAGTCGCCATGCCACCCCCCACCACAAAATAACATTTCCTGTGAATTTTAATGAAAAGTTATTTACACAAAGTGTCATTTTACTACCTCTAATTTTAACATATATCAGGCACTTCAGAACATCTAGAAGGAATAGACATTTCGAAAAAGCTTAACATTGTTAACTATATATACAGAAGTGAGTAGTAAAATGCACACAAAACAATGGATAGAATATGAAAATGTCTCGTAACTATGAGCCATCAGCACTAGCAGGTCTCGCCCAGCTCGACAGAGCGGTCGCCCAGGACGTGCGCCTGCTGGCTCCGTGGGCTAAACATGTGGCCGAGCCCGTGCCCCTGGAGCCTCCCTCATCCCCCACAGCCTCATGGCCTCCTAGTTTGTTCGGATGGCGCCACGTTTCCTCCCAGCTCACCCCAGGCACAGGGCCGACGACTGGGAAGACGTGGGGGGCTCTGGTCTCCCCGTGTGCTCCCAGCATTATCAGAGTTTATTATCCATGGAGGGTCCTGGAATCCACCCCCTTCGGATACTGAGGAACAGATGTATAACAACGAAAGTTTATAAAACAAGATGACAGTCAACATGTGTATATACAGCAAAACCCAACAAAGACAAATTAACAAAACTGTGATAATGAACAAACAATACATGTATTTTCTTGGTCTGGAAATGGTGTGAGCACACTGCTTTCAGATTTCCATCTACCTTGAACTCAAACAATGTTAGAAGAAAAACGATATCCAAGTACCCCGTCCTCCAAGGTCCGTTTGCTCAATGTAAACTCGATGTTCCTCCTCAGAAGGGGCTGGAGTCTCTAAATCAGTGCCCGTGTGCCTGCAGAGCCACAGCAGTTCTCTAACACGGTGTGCCGGAGGGCATTCTTTACCCCCGTGTTCCTCAGGGTGTAAATAAGTGGGTTCAGCGCAGGAGTAACTACGGTATAGAAGAGAGCTATGAACTTGCCCTGCTCGTGGGAGGTGCTCCTGACTGGCTGGAGATACATGAAGATGATGCTCCCGTAAAACAGGGACACCACGGCCACGTGGGAAGAGCAGGTGTTGAATGCCTTTCTCCGCCCTTCTGCGGACTTGATCTTCCACACCGCCCAGGCAATGTGGCCGTAAGAGAAGAGGATGAGCCCCAGAGGCAGGACAACAAAGACAAAGCTGGCCAGGTGCATCTCCACCTCATTGAAGCTGGTGTCTACACAAGCCAGTTGCATGATGAGGGGCATCTCACAAAAGAAGTGGTCGATGCGATTGTTCCCACACAGCGGTAGAAGCATGGTGAGCGTGGAGCCCACCATGCTGGTGGTCAGACCCCCCAGCCATGAGGCCAAAGCCAGTCCCAGGCAAAGCTGTGGATGCATAATGACAGTGTAATGGAGTGGCCTGCAGATGGCAGCATAGCAGTCATAAGACATGGTGGCTAGCAGGACACACTCGGTTGCCCCCAGCCAGTGGGAGATATAGAACTGGGCCACACACCCTCCATAGCTTATGGTTTTCTGTGGTCCCCACAGGTGGGCCAGGAGCTGTGGGACAATGCTCGTGGTGAAGCTAATGTCCAGGAAGGAGAGGTTGGCTAGAAAGAAGTACATAGGTGTGTGGAGGTGCACGTCCATACAGGAGAGCAGAATGATGATGCCATTGCCTGAGATCGATACCACGTAAAAACCCAAGACAACTACGAAGAGGACCGTTTCTAGTGAGGGTCGTGCAGAGAAGCCCAGGAGGACAAAGACTTTTGGAGAACTCACATTGGCTATTTCCATCGCCGTATGCTGGGGGTGGGTGGGGATCACATGAAGTGATCATATCAGTTAGCAAACATTGAAAGTAAATTTTATTTCATTTTCTCTTATTCTTTTTTAGAGACACAGTCTCACTATGTTGCCCAGGCTAATCTCAAACTCTTGGGATCAAGCAATCCTCCCACCTCAATGTCCCCAGTAGGTGAGGCTACAGACACATGCCACCGTGCCTGGCTAAAGGTAAATTTTATACCCATTGTTTTCACAAGCATCCACTCAACACCTCTGTGGATGGCATTGCATTACCTTCCTCAAGGCCAATTTGGAATGTATAATAAAAGACTGGGGGGTGTTCATTATCTGGGGAAAAATGGACATTCATGCAAAATTCTTAGCACTCTTTTTTAAAATTGAAATATTACTTACAGTAGCAACATCCAGAGTCTACCTAAATGTTTAGCAACGAAGGGTTAACCAGGTAGAGTGTGGTCTTTCATGTGATGAAACACTGCACAGGCGTTAAAATTGTGCCCTCTCAAACCCCACAACCCTGCACATTTTTGCCGTCATTAAATATATGCAGTTTTTTATCCCTTCTCACCACCTCTGCTGCTACCACTCTGGCCCATCTTGCCATCACTTACCATCTGAATTTTGATCTAATATTCTAACTTATCTCCCTGCTTCTCCTTTGCTCCCCCCTTTCCAAGTACTCTCAAAAAAGTGTTGGAGCTCAGAAAATGATACCCCAAAATGAAGGCCTCGGGAGCAAAAGTTTCTCTTTCTCCTGCTTTGTCGTCCCTGGCCCCTCATTCTTCCCCGAGGCTAGCCATAGAAATTAGAATCCCTCACGGTGACTCATAGAAACCATAGGCCCTTTTCCTCAAAGGCAGCCATAAAACCCAAAAATGTGACTCTACTTCTACCTTTCTATGCTAAAACTAGCAATAAATAAATTATCTGACATACCTTATTGGATTGTAGGTCATAAGCCCTCCATTCCAGAGAGGTCTTACCCCATACCCAAGAAAAAAGGCACACTGCTCAGAGAGGCCAAAAAGAATCTCACAGACGGTCCTTGCTGGGCTTCTCCACTCAGTCCATCAGCATTAGATCACGCCCTTCATGTTTAATCGCATTTCTACGCAGCTATCCATATGTCTTTGTACCTAAGGATAAAAATGAAAAGTTTCTCCTGTATCTTTGGGTTCTCATCTGAAGGCTCCTCTGTCATGTAAAACTATGATCGAATAAACTTGTATGTCTCTTTTCCTACGAATCTGCCTTTTGACAGCTGATTTCCATGAAACTTCAGAGGACAAAGGGGAAATTTTCCCTCACGCCTACAAAAGCAATCAGAGGACTACATTAAGACATAATACGATCGTGTCAGTCTGTTGCTCAACACCCTCATTTTCTTGGTACAAGGCTTGCAGATGCAGTTTGCCGTACTCGAAGTGCTTTCTCCCCAAGATATCCACACACCCCTGTTCTCACCTTCTTCAGGTCATTTTTAAAAGTCACCTTCCAACTGAGGCCCTCCGTCACTGAATTACATAATATTGAAAACCCTCACAGCTCCCTTCTCTCTCTTTCCTGAATTATCTTTATGTAAGGTAATAACTTATAACAAATAAACCACTCATTTCTTTTGTTTGCTGTTTTGTTCCATTAGACCATAAGTTCCATGGAGCCACAGTTTTCTCTTTTGTTTGCCTCTGAGTCCCCAGTGTCTAACCCAGTGTCTGATATGCAGTGGTCCCTTAATCAATATTCACGGATGTGCATTGTGAAACAGGTTGCTAGAATGGTTCTGTGGGGTGGAAGAAGCAGGACTAGAGTAATATAAAGGACAGTGGAAGGACTCAGTGTAAACCTTCAGTAGTGTTGTCAGGAAAAAGCTCTTGAAACTGCCAGAGGCATGCAGAGGGGTCCAGACTATCCTCTGTTTTCATACAAATGGAATAAAACAAACTACCACTTAGCAGGGGGAATGCATAAAGTCAGAAACTGGACAATTTCAGGGTGCTTCAGATATCCCTGAAGATCTCTGGGGCCCTTTGCAAAAACATGAATTTATTCTAGCCTGTATTTTAAAAAGAAGAATCAATCTACTGAAGTTAAAATTCATCATTGTAGTTGGGGAACAGAGCAGCTGTGAACTTCACTGTCAGCCCTTTTAAAACCTCAGAGAGAATTTACCTATCCTTGTAACTGGAAGTCAATAAAACAACATACACATGACCAGACATGTACATTCACAGTTTTAAAAATACATGTAGGTTTTCCATTGTGCATATATAGAAATGGGGCTCAGAAAACTCCAGGCATTTGCTAATATTTACATGTGGAAGCTGTCCCAGTGCGGACTTACTGTGTCAGAACACTGAGACAGTCATCTGACCTGTATGTAGCAGGCCAGGGGAGCATTAGTACTGTGGGAGAAGGCATCCAGGAGAATACATTCCAACCTCCTCCAAATCGGGGAGGCAGGCCGGGGGTGGTGGCTCACGCCTGCATTCCTAGCACTTTGTGGGGCTGAGGTGGGGAATCACTTGAGATCAGGAGTTTGAGACCAGCTTGGGCAACAGTGAGAGACTGACTGTACAGAAAAATAAAATGACCAAGTGTGGCTGTGTGTGCCTGTAGTCTCAGCTACTTGGGAGGCTGTAATAGCATGATGTGTCACTGTAGTCCAGCCTGGGCAACAGAGCAAGACCCTGTCATAAAACAACAAAGAAACAAATCAGGGAGGTTGTTGAGACCTGTCAGAACGTGGATGTTTTCGTCATGTGAATGTGAGAGAGACCAATTGGGATTGGGATAGTTAGGTACAACTGAGTCAGGACACAATCAAAGTGGGTGTCTATATGCAGAGTCACTGCAGGTGAGCTGAAAAACAGCAGGTTAAACTGACAACTGCATTATGACCCATGAGTGTAAGTATTATATCCCCTCTGCGGAGAGATAAAAATTTTGTTAACTCACAGTTGATAGCATGTGGAAAATGTGTAAATGATGCCAAGAGAGGAACCACAAGGTCACTCATGAGGTAATAGTTCAGTAGAATTTTTGAGGAAAAAGAGATCTTTGTGATGATCTATTTCTAGATATGTTTAGTAACTTATCCAGAGCCCCAGAGCTGCTTAGTCATACTGGAGCTATACCCAAGGTATTCAGATTCTTAGTACAAAAATAGCATTTTCAGTAAAGGAAGAGGTTTGCTTACCCACAGAGATTCACCAAAATCGTCAAAATTAAAAACTCACTTTTCAAAATGCAACCCTATTCCAAGCACTGTGCCATTAAGACAAAGATAGTATACTGAAAGTTAAGGAAACATCTTGACTTCACATTTTGTCTGAGTTAACTACCTAGTCACAAACGGTATCCCAGAACATAGGCGACCTGCTAAAATATCAAAGGCCACATGAGAAAATCAGATCATTTAAATGGATCAGTGCTCATCAATCTCAATTGAAATTACCAGAAATCTGAGCTCCCAGTTTATCTTTAATACTTAAATACCATAAACAACAACAACAACAAGCAAACGACAAACTCCGAAACGTCACTTACTCATGATGAGCTAGCAATGTCATCTCCATTTATGCAGGGTGGAAACGTTGTAAAATGGGCAATATTTTATTTCAAGGACTGATAACATTCATGAATTCAGTGCATGTGGCATTAAAAAATAGGAGATCAGCCAAGGGATTTTAAAGCACCTCAAACAGTAGAAATCTCTAAGTCCATGGTAGCAGAGGTGCTAGATTCTGTTCAAATTTATGTCTACAGGACACATTCTTAAGTATTTAAATCACAATGGGATTGAACTAGAAGAAAGCACTTAAAATATTTTGTAAGAAAATTGATAATCAAAGGAGTGAGAATGGCTCATAGTGTTTCCAGAATGAAATTATATGCTGACTCCAAAGGGCGAAGTCTTACATAAAGTCCTTATAATTATAAGACATTGATTGTAACCCCTGGAGCCTTCAGGAGGGAGCCTGAGGGTGATGGTATATATCAGGGGAGTAAAAGCGGAGGGAAAAAATCTTTTGGGATTTCTTTCCCTATTGGGTAATTATAATTTTATTGTTAATACACACACAGAATGGTTTCTTTTTTTGACTAGAACATTATTTTAGGCTTGTATACTGCCAAACTGCTTACAGAGTGTAAGGATTAAGTCTCTCTATCATGTAGTGGGGGAGATACTCTGAGATATTTGTTCATTCTATTAATTTTGGCATATGCTGCTATAGACTCCTTTTAAAAAATACATTGATTTTATTATTGGTGTATACATCAGTGATAATGTTTTT
>NW_016107494.1:727594-753825 GCF_001604975.1 Cebus imitator | reverse complement strand
CTTAATAGGTTAAATTTATTTTTATTTTGTTAAAATACAGATAACACATAAATTTACCATTGTAACTATTTTAAAGTGTGGAAGTCAGTGGGTTAAGTTCTTTCACAAGACTGTACCATTACCTCTATTAAGCTTCAGAAAGTTTTCATCACCTCAAATGGAAAACCTGGACCCATCAAACGGTCAGTCTTAATTTGCCAGCTCTCCCCAGCCCTGGCAACCACTAATCTGCTTTCTGTTGGTATGGATTTTCCTATTTTGGATATTACATATAAATAGACTTACATAATACATGTTATTTGTGTCTGGTTTCTTTCATTTAGCATGATATTTTCAAGATCTATGTTGTAGCACGTGTCAGTACTTCATTCCCTTTTATAGAGGAATAATATTTCATTCTATGGTTCTACCACCTTTTGTTTATTCATCTGTTGACATACACTTGGGTTTGTTTGTTGATGAACATTTGTTTCTACCTTTTGGTTATTGTGAATAGAGCTGCTATGAGCATTCATATACAAGTTTTTGTTTGAACTCTGTTTTTTAATTATATTGGGTATACCTGGGAGAATTGCTGGATCTTATAGAAATTCTATGAACTTATTATGGAACCAGCAAGCTTTTCTGCAGCAAATAAACCATTTTACAATCCTACAAGCAACTTGTGTTTCAGTTTCTCCACATCATCACCAGCACTTGTTATTTTCCACTTTTTAAAATCTGTGTTTTCCTTTTATTGCCATCGTAGTGGATGCAAAGTGGTATCTCATTGTGGTTTTGATTGGTGTGTCCCTAGTAGCTAATAATGTTGTGCATTTTAATATGCTTGTTGTCCACTTACTTGTCTTCTTTGGAAAAATATCTATTCAAGTCTTTTGCCCATTTTTTTGATTGGATTGTTTGTCTTCTCGTTAAGTGTTCTTTATATACTCTGAATACATCTTTATGAAATATATGATTTGCAAATATTTTCTCTCATTCTGTGTATTGTCTTTTAACTCTTTTGACAATGTCTTTTTGATGAACAAAAGTTTCTAATTTTGATGAAGTCTAATTTATCTATTTTGTTGTTGGTATTTTTGGTTTTATGTCATATTTAACAAACCAGTGACACTTCCAAGGTCATGAAAATGTACTTCTAAGAGCTTTATAATTTTTGGCTCTTTTGTTTAAGCTTTTGATATATTTTGAGTTACTTTTTGTATATGCTGTAAGGTAGGGTCCAACTTCATTCTTTAGCAGGTGTCTATCCATTTGGGTTGAACTGAATATACGGTTGAAAGGATTACACTTTCTCTATTGACACCCTGTCAAAAGTCAGTTGACATAAGCCCATAGATACATGGGCTTATTTCTGTCTATTTTTATGTCAGTATCAAACTTTTAATTATTGTAGCTTTGTAGTAAGTTTTGAAATCAGGAAGTATGTGTCCTCCGACTTTTTCTTTTTCTGTTTCAAGATTGTTTTGGCTATTCCAGGTAACTTGTATTTCATTATGAATCTGATAATTTTTTAAAATTTTTGTCAAAAATAGCCAGTGAGTTCTTTTTTGTACATTAGTTTATTGACTCAGTTTTTGTGTATGTGTGGCTCCTTTAGGATTTTTTTTATATGTAAGATCATGTTATAGATTAATAAAAATAGTGTTATTTGTCTCTTTCCAGTTTGGAAGCCTTCTATTTATTTAGGTTGCCTAATTGCTTTGACTAGAACTTCCAGTACAATGTTGAATAAAAGTGGTGAAAGTAAGCATCCTTGTCTTGTTCCTGATGTTGTGAGGGTAGGCATTTAGCCTTTCATAATTGAATGTAACATTAGCTGTGGATTTTTAATCTGTGGCCTTTATCATGTTGAGGAAGTTCCCTTCTTGTATTACATAATTTTATTTTCATATACTGAACCACCCTTTTATTCATGGAATAAATCTCACTTGATCATGGTATATAAATCTTTATGATTTATATTGAATTTGGTTTCTTGCTAGTTTTTTTTTGCTAGTATTTTGCAGAGGATTTTTGTATTTATCTTTATAAAGTATATTGTCTGTAGTTTTCTTTGAGGTCTTTGCCTAACTGTTACACATTTTTATGTAAAGTATGGGAAAAGTACTAGTTCGCTATATTTATCTATCTATCTATATTTTCCTTCACTCACACAGGCCCACCATCATGCGGCACTCTGTGGGACTGGGCTTTCTAGGTGCATTGTTCTGTTTAACCCTTATGAGTGATATCTGTTCATTTTATTATATTTTACGTTGCAGCATACATGGGTGGCATGTGGTGGTTTGTTACACAGGTAAATGTGTTCCATGGTGGTCTGCTGCACCTGTCAACCCATCACCCAGGTATTAAGCCCAGCATCCACTAGCTGTTTTTCCTGATGCTCTCCTACCTGCTCCCTTCCCCCAACAGGCCCCAGTGTGTTGTTCCTCTCATGTTTTCTCAATGTGACATTTTTGATTCTTCTAGAAACGGACTCTAGTTGCACCATAGCAAATTTACTCTTACCTTTGTGTAGTAGAAAGATCCTGGACTGGCATATTTCCTAAGAATTTGGCCACTGCAATCAGTCAGGTCTGGGTTTGTGCATTGCACTAACTTGTTCTAGTAGTCAGAGCACTAGCGAAACCTGTTAAAATTACTTGGCTTCAGTTTTTGCATTTGTATATTAAAAGGTTTGCAAAATGTGATCCTAATTCTTAAGCTCTGTGAGGGTAAAGTTTGTGTCTGTCTAAATAACTATTATGTTCCCTGTTGTCCTAATATATGACCTGATACCTGACATGCTGACAGCATCCAATAAATATTATTATTATTCATCATTATTACAAGTCAATGAATGAAGAATTTTGCATCTAGTCTGTTAATCAGTATATATAGTCATGCAAAGTCAGTATTAAATTATGTGACTGACAGCCTAGTGGCTACAAACCAATATGTCATTTTGCAGCAACAATAATTTTATGTAATCTTTGAGTCTTTCCTGAATTATTCAAGTTGCTCCCAATGTAACTGCACAAATAAGTGTTATTAACTCCACATCACAGACGAGGCCACTTTGAATGGGCAAGGGACTTGCTCAAGTTCACATAGCTTTTAAGTTGTGAAGCAAGGATCACACACAAGTACTAGTTCTACTTACATTGCTTTAAAGGAATATTTGAGGCTGGGTAATTTATAAAGAAAAGAGGTTTATCTGGCTTATTGTTCTGCAGCCTATATAGGAAGTGTGGTGCCAGCATCTGCCTCTGGTGAGGCCTCAGGAAGCTTACAGTTATGGCAGAAGGCAAAGGGGGAGCCTTTGTGTGTTACATGGTGAGAGACAGTGAGCAAGAGACAGATGCCAGTCTCTTTAAACCAGCTACCTCACTTGTGAACTAATAGAAAAAGAATACAATCATTACCACAAGGTAATCTCTGCCCTCCGACCCAGACACCTCCCACTTGGCCCCACTTCCAACACTGGGGGTCACATTTCAACATGAGATTTGAAAGGGACAAATATCCAAATTATATCAACTCCTAAGTAATATTCTTTCCTTAGTGATGTTATCTAGTATCTTAGTGATGTTATCTAGATATAGATATCTAATGGGTCCAAATATGAACCGTATTCTGAAGATGCTCTGAATTCTATTCCTGGCCAGCACCTCTGTGCTGCACTTCAGATTCATATGCCTAACTGCCTATGCTATGGCTTCATTTGGATGGTGTTATGAACCAAATTGTGCCCCATCCCCATTCATATGTTGAAACCATAACCCCCAATATGACTATATTTGGAAATAGGGCCCTTAAGGAGACAATTATGAGTAAATGAGTTTATAAAAGTGGCAGCCTAATGCCGTAAGATTGAAATCCTTATAAAAAGAGGAAGAAATACTAGTTATCTTCCCTTCCAATCTACCCCACTCTCTCTCTCTCTCTCTCTCTTTCCACATGTGCACAGAGGAAAGGCCAGATGAGGACACAACATGCAGGCAGATGGCTGCCAGTTGGAAGAGAAGCCTCATCAGAAACCAACCCTGAGGGCACCTTGATCTTCAACTTCCAGCCTCCAGAACTGTGAGAAGATATTTCTGTTGTTTGCTGCTACCCAGTTTGTGGTATTTGTTATGATAGCCCCACCTGCCTAATACGGACGGCTAATGCAAAGCTCCAATGCAACACTTTAGGAAATGAATCCTGCTCCACATCTGACCTTCTCCAGCTGCAGTCTCCTCTTCTCAGGTGATGACAACTCTATTATTCCAGTTGCTTAGTCTAGAAGCTCGGAGTCCATGTGGCTCCCAATCAGGCCTGTTCTGCCCGTGGCACAGTATGCCAATCACTGAAACTGTGAGCTTTGCGGCAGAGAATGAGTTTATTTATGAGGCAGTCAAGTGAGAATGCAGGAGTGAGAATGCAGGAGAACAGGTCTTAGATCAGTCTCCCTGAAAGTGGGATTTTAGGGATATTTATGGGATTGAGGAGTAAGGTGGTCCAAGGTGTAGGAAAATGTGATTGGAGTAGGAAAAAATGAGGTAATCAGTAAGCTGCTCAAATATGGTCAAACTTCATGGCTCTTCATAGCACACACATTCACAAAATGGTGTTGTTAACATGATCTGAGGGTGGAGTTTTGGGCACTGTGACATGAAAAGGTCACCCCTTGGACATTCATGCAGGCCCAATTGGAGAGATAGTGGTTTCAGCTAGCTTAAACTGGACAAGAGTTGACCCCTGAGAAAGAACTTAAGCAATCGTTGCTCCAGTGACCCATATGTGAGAGATGGTATCTGTAAGGAAACTCGTGGAAGTTTTACTATGTATTGCTTAGCTGCATGACTTTTAGCTTTGTAAATCTTAAAATAAACTAGAAGCAAGCTACCGACTAAAAGCAAGCGACTAAAGCCAGTGAGCCAAGTCCAGTTTGGGCCTAATCAGGGGAGCCCTTGTTCTCAAACACTGACATCTCTCATTTCCACGTTCTCTGTTCCTCACATAGAATCTGTCAGCAAATCCTTTTGACTCTACTTTTAAAGATATCCAGATTACAATCATTTTTACGAGTCACCCTGTCTCAGCTAGATCATTTGTATTAGAATCACAACCATTTTACTTGAAAACACTTTCCTGACTACCCGACTCTGTTTCGACTGTCTGCACCTTCCCCTCCACACCCATCACCTCTCTGATCCCACTTCCCACCACTTCTCCCGCTCCTCCCTTGACTGCAGCCTCATGGGTCTCCTTGATCCTCAGACACGCCAGGCTGCTGCTGGCTATGCTGCTTTTATCTGTGCCAGTTCCTCTGCCTAGCATAGTTTCTATGTCTCTTTTTTTTGAGATGGAGTCTCACTGCAACCTCTGTCTCCTGGGATTATAGGCACCTGCCACCACACCCGGCTGATTTTTTGTATTTTTAGTGGAGACAGGGTTTCATTATGTTGGCCAGGCTGGTCTCAAACTTTTGACCTCATGATCCGCCTGCCTCAGCCTCCCAAAGTGCTGGGGTTACAGGCGTGAGCCACCACGACCGCCAGTTTCCATCTCTTAACAAGAACTTGGCTGAGGCCTTACATCTGTCCTTAAGCTTCACCTCAGAGGCATTTTCCCTGATGCTGTTACTTGGAATTGTCAAACTTACCCTTTTCCTACTTCTGCTCTTTCTCTCCAGAGCACCTTTCACCACTTATTTAAGCATTCCACATGCTTATTTTACTTAAGTGTGTTGTTCTGTCAGAATAGAAGCTCATGAAGGCAATGATGTCTACTTTGTTTCTTGTGCATCCCCAGTTTCCAAGCATGGGCACGAAGACGCAGCTTAATAAACGAATGCTGATGAGTGAGCAAATGTGCTGAACTCAAGGTGGGGGCAGCAACCACGGAGGAAGGTGTGGGGAGGGGGAGATGCACACAGCCAGTGGAGGAAGGAATCTTCACTTTATGCAAACAAGGAGTCTTTCTGCAGCTCACCAGGCCGATTAGAAACGACAAGACTGCACTCTGGGTTTTGCAGTTTCTCTTTTCTTTTCAATTGATATAGAATACAATCACTCCACTACCAAATATTTGTCATTCACACATTTACTAAACTGCAACTACCTGCACAGAAAAAACTCAAGAGCATTTGAGAAAATTGTAATGACTTGCATATGCTCATTTTTATATATTCTCCATTTCTGTTTAGAAGACATTGAATTCCTGAGTAAAACTGTAAGAGAAACTGATTGCTGAAAATAATTTATTTTTGCAAAAATAAAACAATATTCTTTTAAGTGACAATTACACTACTTAATACTTTTATTTTTTCACTCAGACATTTCTTTACCTATTTGGTCATAGTTTTGTCTAAATATATATTGTTTTAAGTTAAAATACTGTGACTATTTTCTTGCAAAAGTCTTTTTCAATTTGTTTTCCTATTGAAGCTATTAAAACAACAAGGAAATGCCTCTTGTTAGAGCAATGCATTGATTACAATTAATTTCTTTTGGCAATTTCTCAGCAATTGAGCTTCTCAGAAATCAAGTTTCTATGGCATATCCTTAGCAAAGCAGTGAGTTTGGCCTCCCATGTCATATGGATCACAGTTGGTGGGGCAGAATATTGAGGACTAATTCAGCTACTCATTATATGTTGGTATTTTCAGCACGATCTCATCATGGTCCATATGGAGTACTCAGTCTAATCCCAAGATGGCTGAAACTGGGGTACAGATGGAACCAAGGTGAAGCTCAAATAAAAAATCAGGTCTCCTGGACACAGAAAATGAATGGTGTTTTCAAATCAAACTATAAATAAAAAAAGACACAGACACTCCAAATTTGAGATGTTGGCCTGAAACTCAGCTGCTTCTTGAAATAGAAAACCCTTTGGTGAGTAGTAATAGGGATTTTTATTTTTAAGAGTGGTGGAGGACTCTTAGAAAAAATGGATAGAAAAACTTCGCTGGGCACAGTAGCTCATATCTGCAATACCAGCACTTTGGGAGGCCGAGGTGGGAGGATCACTTGAAGTCAGGAGTTTGAGACTAGCCTGCCCAACATTGTGAAACCCCATCTCTACAAAATATACAAAAATTAGTCAGGCGTGGCGGTGTGTGCCTGTAGTCCCAGCTACTTGGGAGGCTGAGGTGGGAGAGTTGCTTGAACCCAAGAGGCAGAGGTTGCAGTGAGTGGAGATGGGGCCACTGCAGCCCAGCCTGGGCAACAGAGTGAGACCCTGTCTCAAAAAAAAAAAAAAAAAAAAAAAAAAAAAAAAAAAAAAAAAAAAAAAAAAAAAAAAAAAAAAAAAAAAAGAAAAGAAAAGATGGATAGACAAACTAATAACTAATAAATATACTTGTGTTTTCATACCACAACTTATTTTAGAAAAAAACACATGCCAAGCTGGGCATAGTGGTGTATGCCTGTAGGCACTGGGGAGGCTGAGGCAGGGGGATCATTTGAGCCCAGGAGGTCTAAGCTTTAGCATGCTCTCATCACGTCTGTGAATAGCCAGTGCATCCCAGCCTCGGCTACACAGTGAGACCTTGTCTTTAAAAAAAAGGAAGAAAGAAAGAAAAAGCAAAGACAATGAAAGAAAATGCATGCCGGTATGATATTTCCAGTGCGACGTAACACCTTGTAGAATACTGGTGGTCCAAGGAGCAGCATATGGAAAAGGTGGAAGGAAATAATTGCACAGAAAATCCTGAAGTGGATCAGTCAGTTTTCGTAGGTATATTTTGTTCTAAACTTTGCATTTTTTATGTACTTTGAGTGTCCAAATACCTCAAATAGAAGAGTGACTTGGTCTCTGGGTTTTTGGTTTATGCAAACTTGAAATTTTCAGTATCAATAAAAATCTTTAAATTTTACATGCTACATACTCTATGAAGGGAGACATTGCTTGGCATTTTAAATTTACCTAAACTAAGCCTGAAATAGGTTTTTATTTTTAACTACAGTATTTAGTCACCCTTGTGACAAAAGCTCCTCATTGACAAAGAATGGCATGAATTTAGCAAACAACGGCTTCTAATTTAATGACTATTTGCCTAGAATTATTAAAATACTACTTAGTCCAAAACAAAATCACCAAGAAGACTATGTAAAATACATAGGAAATTTAAAAATAAAATTTGCCCCAGATAATCGGTGGAAGAGTAATTGTCTACAATTAGTTGACAGTAAGCTGCATGAGCTCTGGTGGAATATAGAGAACTTGAAGACCTCTTTCATTAACTTAAGGCTCAGTGGATCTGCTCACAGGAGTGAGCTGATTATCATTTTGAAGATCATAGCGTAAGTGCCCAGGAGGTAACTTACATCTCTTTCTGTCCACTCCCATCTACAGGTCATGAAAATAAACTTTTTATTTTTCATTCTCTGTGTTGCGTTTGTGTATGGCAAAGTGTGATGAAAACTGTGTGAATTAGTTTGGTCAGATGTCCTTAGCAGAACACCACAGACTGAGTGGCTTAAACAACAGAAGTTAATTTTCTCACTGTACTGGAGGCTGGAAGTCCAAGATCAAGGTGCTGGCGGGGTTGGTTTCTTCTGAGGCCTCTCTCCTTGGCTTGAAGATGGCTGCTTTCTCATTGTGTCCTCACATGTTTGTGGCTCCTCGTGTCAACTTGTATATCTAAACTCCTGCTCTTTCTAAGGACATCAGTTAGATTGAATTAGGACCCTCCTAGGGCCTCATTTTAACTTAATTGCCCCATTAGAGACCCTAGCTCCAAGTACAGTCACATTCTGAGGTTCTGAGGGTTACAAATTCAGAGGGGAAACAATTTATTCCATAACACTGTGATTCTTCAAGTTTGAAAGCTTACAACTCTGGTCAGTGTCTTAAAAGAGAAGTACTCCAGTTGGTTCTGACAAGGTCCAAATCTCCTATTTATGCAATGAATACAGAAACAATGTAGCCCTTGATATTTGAGGAAACAAAGTTTATGTAGAGACAGCTTGATGATATCTGTGTGCATGGATGTGCACACTCACATACACACAAATGCAATGCTATGTTTGTCCTGAATCTTTGCTGAAATGCAGACAGTGGTATCTGACTATGATGTGGTCTACCTGCAGAACTCCAAAAACATTCTTATAATGCAACAAATTCCATCAGAGCTCCTTGGTGCTTGGCTTAGTTACTTGATTGCTTTGCTGAAAAGGCGATGTTCTCATTGACTTAACTGAGGTCTAAAGTAAAAATGCTGATCTGTAGTCCATGGAGATACACAAGGATTTTTATTCTGTAGTAAATGTTGCATCTTTCCCAATGAGAACCTTTTCAGTCATGCTCATTCCAGGAAATCACAGTCTCGTGACCATTGCCACAAGTTCAGCACAAATCACCCAAACCAGCTCCTTCACTGTCCCTGAATCCACTGTCCAGAACATGATGCTATGGATTAATATCTTTAATAACTCCCTCTGGACTTGATTCCCTGCTATCCTCCAGGAAAAGGAGGAGCTCAACCACCCACCTGAGTTATGCTTCCTTTCCTGTGACCTACAGTAGTAAATTAGGGACCTATGGTGGGAAAAAGTGAATGATGAGAGTAATCATTTCCATGAGGTGTTTCCACACTGTTCTTTAATGCTTGCTCAAGACCAGGGCATGAAAAGCACAGGCATGGCATCCTTGGGGAATATTTGCAATTGCAATTTTGTGGGATTGCAGGATGAAGTATTAACAAGAGAGTTTTGCATACTGCTCTCTGAAAGAACGTGCAAATTTTACTGAGTGGAAATTGTATAAGGCAGGGTAGTTACAATATCTAGATTCTATGTTAACATTTTTTTGAAGGTTAGTCAAATTGATGACCATAGTTCATTTAATCAGAGATGAAGGAGATTCCTAAAGATTGACTTACAATGTTATGTCCACTTACTAAATTTTGTGATTTTAATGAGCGAGGGATACATCTTGGTCTTATAGTAGTGGATTACATGACTATTTTTTTCTCTGTTAATAATCACAAATTTAGCAAAGTGAGAGTCAAACTAAAGACAATTCAGATACTATGAACACCTCTTAAGTAACAAGTACTGAATACAAAGACCGTATTTCCAAAAAATAGTCAATGCTCTCAGGATAGTCACTGTGTAGAGCTGTAGACCAGAATAACATGAGGAAGCACGTATTCTGAAACCAAACATCTGCCTTTGGCTTCTCTAACTGCAGGATCTACTCAGCAGCAGAGCCAGCAGGGAGTGCCCAGCTGGCCTTACTGAGTCTCATTGCTAGAATCAGCGCCCTTGAAAACAGGTGAAAGAAATGCCCATTATTTGGATATAATCAAAGTAACTGTCTCTAGTACAGTATGTCTGCCAATTGGAAGCATAAGAACAAGATATTCAAAGTTATTATTAAGGATGTGTCAAAGCATTAGTTATTGATATATTAGTATTTATTATTTCAGTAGTCTCCCCTTATCAGTTACCTGCAGTGCAGAACAATAAGGTATTTTGAGAGAGAGAGAACACACATTCACACAGATTTTATTACAGTATATTGTTGTAATTGTTCTATTTTATAATTAATCTCTTGTTGTGCCTAATTTATGAATTAAACTTTTATCATAAGTATGTATGCATAGGAAACACACAGTATATGCATGGTTCTGTAGTATCCATGGTTTCAGGCATCCACTGAACTGGAGAGGGGGCGGTCTTGGAAATTATCCCCATGGATAAGGGGAAGACTATACTACAGTAATTATTGCAGACAATGCAGAAAGACAAAATAGCTGGTTCTAAAAAGAATTTGAATAATAGGGACTTATACATAGTTATTCCAGAAACAAATATCAAAATTAAGATTACTAAACTATATATAAATGCATTTTACTTTCTACTTTTTTATTTTCTACTTAGATCAAAACTACTTGCTTCTCTGCCAGCCGTAAGTTATTGGTAATTTATCCATTTCTGCAGGTTAATCTCTAATCTTATTTAAACAATTTTTAGAGACTAGATCTCACCCTGTTACCAAGGCTGGAGTGCAGTGGCATGATCATAGCTCACTGCAGCTTCAAACTGCTGGGCTCAAGGGATTCTCCAATTTCAGTCTCCGGAGTAGCTGGGACTGACTACGAGTGTGTGTCACCCTGGCTTAACTTCTAATCTAATGTGAACAAGAGAACCTTTATAAGTTGCTAATTCTTAGTGTCTAATTCTTGGTGTCAAAGAATTAAAATAATGAGCACTAGAGCATTGGAAAACAAGCTGAGTTGATCACTGATAACTGATAGGACCGCATGTCACTAAAAGAAACACATCAAGGAGGCTGCTGAGGTGAAAACTTCATATGAAGTTGTAGAGAGAGCTCAAGACCGCTGTGCTGATGAAAGGTTGAAATTTTGCATATGTGGAAGGACAGATCTGTAGGCAGTTTGTTAAGCCGAATTGTATCATTTATCAGTCAGGAAAACATTTTTAGTTAGGTCCTGATGCTAAAAGAGTCAGTAAATAAGACCTTTCCAAGTTTTTCAACACTATTAGCTTTGTGTTTTATATCCTTTGAAGTTTCTGTTCACATAACAGCTTCTGCTGGGCAGCCGCACGTAAGATAAACACAACTCTCAGCTATGATATATTTAGGCTAGTGGTGTCATAAAGAGAAGGCTTTTTTTTTTTAACATTTGCAAATATATCGTGACCACAAAGATACAATCCCCACAAGTTCCACCTGAGGATCAAGTAAGCTAATGAGAAAATTCCTGTCTGGAAAGGGTGGCCCACACCTGTAATCCCAGCATTTTGGGAGGTGGGTGGATCACTTGAGCCCAGGAGTTCAAGACAACATGGCAAACATGGACAACACAGAAAAATGCTGACTCTACCAAAAAAAAAAAAAAAAAAACCAACAATTATCTTGGCATGGTGGCATACCTTGTAGTCCCAGCTACTTGGGAGCCCAAGGCAGGAGGATCACTTGAGCCTGGGAGGTTGAAGCTGCAGTGAGCAAAGATCACACACAGCACTCCAGCCTGGGCAGCAGAGTGGGACCTGTCTTAAAACAAAAAGCAAAACAAAACAAAAACGAAAAAGAAAATTTTTAATATGAAATAATAATAACCAAGCAATCATCATTTTGCCTTTTGCCAAATTTGAGGTAATATTTTTCTATCATACAATAAATATAACAAGATTTAAATGTAGTCAAGCAACGACATTGAAAACATTTGAAGCCAAGTATCCTGTTTGGTGAAATGTTAGCTTTTCAATGGTTAATTCTCATCTTACTGGTCATTTGTTAAAAATGAAATAATTGAGTCAGATCTGAGAGTTTGTTTCTCTTCCCTGTACTGAAAGAAGGAATTGGTTTTGGTTCCAGTATTACCTGAGATGAGAGGGACTAGCTGTCAACAGGTATGCACTATTTCACCTCACATGTTTGGTCTGGCTCCGTGCCTTATACAAGTGACTGAAATAAGATCTCCTACACCTCTGGTGGGAAACTGCTGTTGTAGATTTAATGTTATGAATATGTACAATTTCTTATACAGGCAAATTTGCCAGCCTGTATTAAAAATTATAAGCACTGTCAACAATATTAAGTCAAAATTTATTTGTATGAATATTAACTGTAGCATTTTTTGCAACAGAAAAACTGGAAATAACAAAAAAAAGAACTGGTTGAAAGCAACCATTATGATGATTATACAGAGGGGCACTTTGCACCCATTAGTAATGATATTAAGGAAATGTGTTTAATCATAGTCATCCTAATGGGCATGAGATATCTCATCATGGTTTTGATTCGTATTTTGCTAATGATTAGTGATGTTGAATATCTTTTCATAGACCTGGTGGTCATTTGCATGTCTTCTTTGAAGAAGTGTCTATTCAGTTCCTTTGCCCATTTTCAAAACTGGGTTATGTTTATTTATTTTTGCGATTGAGTTGTGTGAGTTCCTTAAATTTTTGGAAATTAATCCCTCATTAAATATATGGTTTGCAATGTTTTCTCCCACTCCATAGGTTGCCTTTTCACTCTGATTGTTATAGCATAGTACCTATAGTTAAAAATAAGATATTGCGTACTTAACAATTTGTTAGGAGTGTAGATCTCATGTTAACTGTTCTTACTACAAAAAGAAAAAAGAAAAATAAATCACAAAGACATACAAGGAAACTGTTGTAGATGATACATATCTTTATTTCCTTGACCATGGTGATGGTAACACAAATGCATGCCTATGTCCAAACTCACCAAATTGTGTACATTAATTATACTCACTTTTTTATGTATCAGTAAAGCTAGGAATGAAAGAAAATAAATTTTTGTTTGTTTTGGTTTTTCTAATGATGGGAGGGTCTTGCTCTGTTGTTCAGGCTGGAATGTAGCAGCTATTCACAGGCATGATCATTCCACACTATAGCTTCTGACTCCTGGGCTCAAGGAATCCTCCTGCTTCAGCCTCCCAAGTAGATCTGACTACAGGCACACACTACCACACCTGGCTGAGAAAATGGCCTTTGAAATGCATTTAATGGCATGAAAACAATTATGTGGAAAGGATGATCCTAGTTTTGGAAATTTTAGAACCAGTGGGTGCATGTTTGTTTTCACAAAGCAAAGATGGTAAAGGTTGCATCAGAATTCACAAGGGGGCTGGAAGTGGTGGCTCAAGCCTGCAATCCCAGCACTTTGAGAGGACAAGGCAGGAGGAGCGCTTCAGCTCAAAAGCTTGAGACCAGCCTGGGCAATGTAATGAGGCCTTGCCTCTACTACAAATTTTTAAAAAAGATTAGCTTGGTGTGATGGCACACACCTGTAGTCCCAACTACTTGGAGGCTGAGGAGGGAGGATCGCTTGAGCCTGGGAGGTACAGGCTGCAGTCGGGCCCTGATCATGCCACTGTACACCAGCTTGGGCAACAGAGCAAGACCCTGTCTCAAAAAAAAAAAAAAAAAAAAAAAAAAAAAAAAAAGGCACAAGAGGGTAGTTGAGGGTAGTAGGATTCTGGGTTATTTAAATATTTTATTTTTCTTGTACTTAAGTTTCTGCACGGCACCGAGAATCTAAATCAAGTTGAATATCGTGCATGTCTTTGTTCTCAAACAGCAGCCATAGCCATAATCATGGCAGGACACCTATGGCTTCCTAAGACTCTTTCACGTACCCCCTATTCATTCTACAGATGGAGAACTCGAGTTCCAGGAGATTTGTTTACCAGACCAATCTATGCTAGGATGGGACAGATGGGAGTTAGACATGCTGAAAAAGGGAAAACCTTTCGTGTTACCACATTTCTGTCATTCAGTGCCTAAAAACTAACATGGACCTACTTGAGCATTTGAGGATTAATAAGCTTATTTGTGAGTAATCAGAATAAGAGGAAGGAAGGTTTATTTCAGTAGCTCTCAAATTTTAGAAGGGAACAGGAGGACCCCACCCCCGAGAGTTTCTGATTCAGCAGGTTTGAGGTGGGGCTTGAGAATTTGCATTCCTAACAAAATCTCAGTGATGCCCATGTTTCTGGTCAAGGACAGCAATGGTGGAACACCCTTCTTAGCGCCTTGCTGCTTCATGGATTGGCTGGAGTGGCATCACCTGGGGACTTGTTAGAAAGGCAGAATATTGATCCCAGTTAGAAAGAGTCTGAATCTGCATTTTAACAGGATCCTCAGGTGACTTCCTTACATGTGAAAGTTTGAGAAGCAGCACTTTGGTACATAGGTTGTCAAATACGAATTAGATAAATCATAAATCTGAAATGGGGTGTGTGACACTCCTGCTTGTAATATATTTTTCTCATGTTTATGACAGACAAATAAATAATACAAAACTTATAAATAATTATAAAGCACTCCAGACTCCTGAGTTCTGCTGCTCGTTAACAGTCACGAAACTTCCTTAGTCCTGATTTCCGCACTGGAGAAAAAAAGGGTTGAAATACGTGAGCATGTAGTTTCTAAATCCAGCAAACAGATTTTGTGTTGGTTGCAAACTGAAGAAAATCAACCACCTGTGGAGCACAGCATTGGGCGGGAGACATAATGAATAAGCGATTTCAGTCTCCTGACAGCAACAGCTCAGAGTCAGCTGTTAGCTAATCTCCTGCTGCTGATATTGTGGCCTTGAAATTATCATTAGAACCAGCTTGTGCTTTGTGGCTCTGGTGGGCAGCGCAGGGGAGGAAGTTGGGGACCAGATGCTGGCAACAGGTCTTCCAGGCCCTACATTTTCCCCACTGTCGAGATAGCTTTCCCGCTGACAACGAGAACAATGGCTTCTTAACCTAACCCAAGTAATTTTGATAACCTTCTATTCTCATACTTTTTTTTCCTCCTTCTTCCATCTTGTCTTTGGGAGTATCAGACCTCTGAGGAAAGGCTATTGACATTTGATCTGACTAGCATGACCGGGTTGCAAAGAGAAATTTTATTTCTAACTTTGTTTTCTTTTTCCCAAGAAGAGGTGTTCTCTTTGTATGTCTGGAAGAGGACAAGCTATTTGGAATCTCGAGATCTCAGATCTCCATACGGTAATGAACAGCGTGCCTAAAAAATCATGAATCCGGATTTATCGTTTCTATTCCAGCAAAAATGCAACTCTCTTATTACCATTCTTGTGTAATCTTATGCTCATTTCTGAGGAAGAGGGCAGTCCTTACCTTGTTTGATCTTGCAATACTAGAATTTCCTTGAAAGCAAAGTGAACCTGGAGTGTTAGATTCACTCATGTTTCAGCCTGCTTTTTTCCCACTGTACGCCCACGTGTGTGTATGAGCATGCATGACATACACACACACACGCACACTCACTCTTTCCTTTCCGCCTCCTCTTTTGAGCTCTTCCTGCCTTCTCTATCATGCCCAGGCCCCTGGCAGCTCGTGGTTGGCAGGAGCATGAACCAGTGGTCAGATGCAACGTCCTGCCTCATGCATTTGCCTCTTGGTGCTTTGTTCAGAACTTCCCCAAGTGGAGTGAAACTCAGGAGCTAAGAAACCGAGTCACCGTGAAAGGATGGGAAATTATCTCCTGCGAAAACTCAGGTGAGTCTGGACTCTGGGGGCTGCCTTTCTTGGGAGAAAGAGAACAGAGATAGGGAGGCTGGACATATGCATTTGTAAGGGTGTGCTTCAGGAAGGCTGAGCTTGAAGACAGCATTCTTTCAGAGCACACAGTGATGCGCGGTTGACCCCTTCTCTTGCCTTACTCTTGAACCATGATAGGATGCCAGATGAGAAAACAAAAATACTGGATGCTATGTCACATTCAAATTTCAGAAGAATAATTTTTTTTAGTAAGACTGTGCCTCATATAATATTTTGGGCATTATTACATGGGTTGTATTTTACTAAAAAGTTATTCATTGTTTATCTGAAATTCAAATAGCAGTGCATCTGGTATTTCATCTGGCAACCCTAGACAATTGCCCCTCGAATTTTTCTGCTCCTTTTTTTTCTTTATGTGGGTGTAGAGCTTACCTTCCCATCTATCAGCTTCGTGGGTTGGTATGAGAATGAACTGTCAGGTTCTTGCAAATTATGGAGGCAGAATATGCATTTGAATGCTTTTGACTTTAGTCACGCCTTTTTTTGGTAATGCTTAGCCTTATACTCTTCCAATACATCATAACTTGTAGAATGTATATAGACAACAGGAATTATTGTTCTTACATCTTGCTTCATCTTAAATGATCGGGTGTTCTGCATCCCACCCCTCTATCCACCTTCCAGTCCCCTTCCAGACAGTCTTGCATATGATGTGACTACAGTGACAGGCCCAAGGAAAAACTCTCATCATATCACTCCTGTGCTCCAGTGGGTACCATGTAGAAATATGACTGGACAAAAAGGATATGACCTAATGCTAATAGACTGAGTGGAAAATCGCAGGAAGTCTTGTTCTGTCTGTTTAGATTCTTCTTGACCTCTCTGTGCAGCATTCTTTACTTACGGGTATGGGGCAGAACACGCTCTGGAATGGGGGGCTTATGACCTACAGTCAAACAAAACAGGTCAGAGAAGCTGTCTTAGTGAGGCAGCAGATTGTCTTCCCCACACCCGCTAGTTCATGCCATCTCCCTCGACCGGGTTAAAGAGTTTAACTTGGTTGAAGACTTTATCCTCCCATATAAATTTATACACAAAATCTGAATTTGTGTATTTTATCAAAAGTGCCAGCTTGAACTTTGATTGGGATAACACTGTGAATATAGAGATGTATTTGCAAATTGTTCTATGTTTATGCAGATAGACTATTAATACTCCAATCAAAACAATTATTTACAAATACATTTAAAAAATATTCTTTAATGCATTCTAATAGTTTAATTTTTGTTTTTCTTTTATTCTTTTTTAGATTGATTTCTAGATACCATATACAACAATAATAAATCTATGAGTGGCATTTTTTCCTAGTCTGTTATTGTTGGAATGTTATTGAATTTTGCAAGATGATTTTGTATTCACTAGCCTTGTTGAATTTCTCATTTTTTTCACGGCTTTTTAATCTTAGTGAAATCTGTAGAAATTTTACATAGTTTACATAGTTAATATATCATCTATAAAGTTAAAGATTTTTCTGGCAACTCATTCCTCCCCAGGGCTAGCCATAGAAATTTTACAATTTTACATAGTTAATATATCATGTATAAAGTTAAAGATTTTTCTACTCTTTTTCATTTCTTATAAATCTTATAGGTACCTTTATCTTATTTGATAGCATAATTATGTTTAACAATGTCAGAATTCTTAGGCATCCTTGTCTTATAACTGATCATAATTTTTTTTCTAAATTATTTTCATTAAGTTTGCTGTATATTTTTGACATTTATGTTTGGCATTAATGTTTTTGGCATATTGCCTCTATCAAAATAAGAAAATTCTATTTTTTTTTAATATGTAGAAATGAGACTTCACTGTGTTGCCCAGTCTGGTGTTCAGTAGCTATTCACAGATGCAATCAGAGTGCACTACAGCTTTGAACCCTAGGCCTCAAGTAATCTTTCTGCCTCAGCCTCCCAAGGAGCTGGGGTTACAGGCATTCACCACTGCACCCAGCTCTTCTGAGGGTTTTTATTGTTAATAAGGACCAAACATTATCAAATGCATTTTTAAACTATTGGGATAACCTCATGATTCTTCTCTTAGACTTCTAAAGTGGCTAATTATGTTAATAAGTATTTTTGCCGATTACCTATCCTTAGATTTCTGGGATAAAACCCATTTGATTGTGGTGTGTGCCATTTTACTATAGTTTTAGATTTAGTTAACTTATATTTTATTGAGGATTATTGCATCTATTTTCATGATTGAATTGGACCTGTGATTTTTTAAAAAATTTGATTTATTTAATTTAAAATTAAAGTTTACAAATCTCATTAAATGGGTTGGCATCATTTAACATTTTTCTACTTTCTGAAATATCTTATATATGAGAGTATATTTGTCACTTGAAGTTTGGTAAATTGTGTATGCAGCTATATAAGCTGGAATTGTTTGTTACTGATGGTATTCATATGCCAGATTTTGCATTTTATTTTCTTCCAAGGTATTCATTTTAAGCCATCATGTTTATTTTACATAATTATTCATCATGTTTGTTTTATGTCTGTAATACTTATTCTGAACTTTCTGTATTTTTGTCCCTCTTCCTTATTTCTTTAGTTGGTCTTTCCAGACTTTTGCTATCTTATTGATATTATTATTTTCTAAGATTTGGTTCCCTATCATATTCATTTTTACTTACAACTTTCTTGTTTCCTTTTTTTCTCCCAACTTTTTAAGACAAATGCATACTTTGTCATTATTAGTTATATTTTCTTATGAATGTATTTAGCAACCTGTTTTCTTCACATTTCACTTTATCCTGCAAATAGTCTTGCGTACCTTGCATTATTATTTATTCTGTGGTTTTAGAAGGTTCCTTTATGATTCCTTCTTTAACATAAGGATTTATAGTATATTGCTTATGCCTAGACATGTACACTTTTAGTTACAGCTTACTGAATTTCAATTTTACTACTTGATAGTTGGAGAAATGGTGTGCAAATTGTTGATTTTGGGGGATGTTTATTAAGACTTTCTTTGTGGAGTTATAAAGTCATAAGTCAACATCCAACATTTAGAAAGTTTCAAAACAAGAAGAAAAAACCTAGAAGGTATAAAAAATTACCCATAAGCTTAATTCTTTGGCCAAGATACATTTAAAGCTTAATAAAATACCCATTTTTAAAAACAGTAGAGTATTCATCGATTTGTTAATTTGGTCAACAAATTTTTGTACATCACCTATGGCCTGATATTATCTGAATTCCTCTTGATTAAGAAAAACACTTTTACTTTATTCACAGTAGAATTTAGTAGTATCCAGTTATGTTCAGTAATACTAATGGTGTGGAATTCCAATTAGGTCCCTACTGATGTTAAGTACTTTCCTCTCTTGTTTTCAACCTTAAAATACAAACATCCTTTGGGAGCATAAGTCAGTGAATCACTAATAACCCCAAGGACAATTATTTTACCAGGTTCTTTAATGTCCAGTTTAGAAAGATGGAATCGTGAGAAAACTGGATTCTGGGAAAAGGGGGAGAAAAAAAGGAGACACTCTTTACCTGATTTACAATCTACACTACTTTTATTTTTATTTTTTACTTTTTTGAGATAGAGTCTCACTCTGTTGCCAGGCTGGAGTGCAGTGGCATGATCTTGGCTCACTGCAACCTCCGCCTCCCGGGTTCAAGTGATTCTCCTTTCTTAGCCTCCCGAGTAGCTGGGACTACAGATGCGTGCCACCACGCCCAGTTAATTTTTGCATTTTTAGTAGAGATGAGGTTTCATCATGTTGGCGAGGATGGTCTCGATCTCTTGACCTCGTGATCCACCTGCCTTGGCCTCCCAAAGTGCTGGGATTGCAGGTGTGAGCCACTGCACCCGGCCCAATCTACAATATTAAATAAGCACTACATCCAGATTTGACTGTAATTGTGACTATTATACAAAATATCTACATCAGCAACTGATTCTATAAAAATGTCCCCTCCTCTGTAAATTGACATTACTTTATGTTTAACAAATATATTCTTTGCTTAGTGGCCTTGCGTGTTGATATGTAGCAATGTTTCTTGAACATATACATATGAGCTATATTCAGGGAAGGTACTTTCTCAGCTTTGGTTCCAAATACTTTCCCTGAATTCTGCTGGTAAGCAGAGGTGAGGATCTTACGTGCAAAGCTACGTAGAAGCAGAAGGATAGACCAGTGTTGCAGATGTGATCACAGAGGAAAAGAAAGCCACTCAAAGAAATGCTATGTTTGGACAACTGGTGTTGTAGAAAGTTTGATGAATCAAGCCACAAACACAAGTTGCTAACTATTGTGTTAACCATGCAAATCACCTGATTTCTCTAACTTCATCATTTAGTGTTTGCCTGATTATCATAAAGATGACGATATTGATGGCAAAACACCAAGAGTAATAGAAAAAATCAGCTTTCCTGAATGTACATAAAGATCCCGGTGTCTTATCTGTACATGGATGTCCACATGCAGCAGGGCGCAGAGAAGCTTGCTGTGGTTCAGAGGGCCAAGACTGAGAGTCCTCATACTCCACAAAGTTGTACACAAACCTCATCTTGCCCTGGGTTGTTGCAGAGGCGGCACCTCCTGTTGCTACGGTTTTTGTAGCTTCGTGGGAGCTCTCACCTCCTCTGGAGATTCAGGAAGTTTGCATGTTGGGTCATCATAAATCCCAAGACTGAGAGAATCAAAGGTCAGACTGTGGGCATTTTGTCCCATCACCCTGGTCTCTGTGGTTAGTTTCTGACATACATTCTATCTGTGACTGCTTATTGATTTTGAAGTTAAGGGAAGTTTGTCACAAAGAAAAGGCAGGTTTGGTTTAATGGTTCAGAAAGTTAGAGAAGAAGGTGAAAAAATTTGGAGGGTAGTAACAATCTCTCTTTTTTCTTATGTGTTTCCATATAGTTGCCTTGGAGAGAATCAAAAGAAGCCCAGAAAGGGAAACCCAGATGAGGAAAGAAAATGGTAAGAACAGAGCATGTCAGAGTTTTTTTTTTTTTTTCTTTGCGATTACTTCCGGAGTGGCTGCCCCACTAGAACTAACATCTCTTAGGGCCACTATAATAGAGTTCTTTGGTGATTACCTGCATGCCATGGCAGCAGGTTAGGCATTGACTATATCCAAACAAGAAAGACGCATGTATTGGCACACATGTTTTCTTTCTATTGATTATATAATGCAAGTGTAGAAACGTAAGGCTAGAATAAAGCATGTTTGGTTTTGGTTGGCTATACGTGGTGGCCATATTTCCTACCTTTTCCTTGTGAGTAGACAGAATAATCTTCGGAAAACATATCTCATCATGCCTTTTCCTTGCCTGAGACCATTCAATGGTTCTTCATTGCGTCCAGAATAAAATGCAAACTCTTCACCAGGGCCTACAATTCTATAAGAATTGGATTCTGCACATCTCTCCAATCTGGTTCCTCTCCCTCTACCTTCACTCACTATCTTACAGGCATTCTCCTTTTATCTGATGTCCTTCAAGCCACCAAACTCAGCCTCACCTTAGAGCAGTTATACAAGCTATTTTTTTACTGCACAATTAAAAAAATTTTTCCATATTTGGACTTGGACTCATTGATAATGTCTCTTCCTGGAGATGCTGGCTCTCATGCCCTTCTCTGAAAGACCTCCCTCACTAGATTAGGGAGGAACTTTGCTTCTGCACCCCATGGTTTTGACACTAGAACCTACATGCCTTTATCTCAACTTGTAACTATATGTTGCTTGAGCTCTTTCCAGTCCACTTCCTTCATAGACCACACGCACATTAAAGTCATGTCATTTCACTTCCTAGTGCATATCTGTTGCCCAACCCTTACGAGACACTCAATGGAAAAAAGAAAAAAAATGGAGTGGAAAAATAGTAGATATCTTGATGTTGATATCTTCCCTCAGCTTAGATGAACAGAAACACCCTGCCTTGTTGGTTAACCGTAGGTTTTTCATATTTTTGCAGTAATCTCTTTTTTAATCATTTCATCTCAATGTCTTGGTTTCTATCTCTGAGATGGCTCTTCTCTTCCATGGTATGAAGGGACAGAGGATTGAGGAGATGAGCCAGGTATCTGTGGGTGTTGTGAATGACGTTTGCAGGGATCAGCCCCTCCCAAACGTTTGAATGAGGACACTTTCCTGCACAAAGGAGAGAGCTGACTTCATGAGTCAGCCCTCAGGGACAGTGGAGTTGACTGTGCCTATCTTGTGACCCTTTCTCATGCTCCCCCCAACTCCTCTCATGGTTTGTAGCTGGAGGGGAGGTAGCAATGATTTGGTGATGTTATTGAACTGAGGTTCTTTATCAGCTGCTGTGAATCAGTTCTGTATAATCTCTTTTAAACACAGTAAGCATTTAATTTAGGCAAAAACTAGTCATTTAAACTAGGCTTTTGTTTCATCATGTCTAAAGTAAGATCTGCACTAGATGTCATTCTCTAATATTTTTTTGTTAAAGAAACTGAAGTGTCAACATTTTCAAATACCAGCAAGTCTTTATTACAAGCAGACATTAACTAAATGAAGATAAATTAAGTGTCTTTAGGGTTTTCCCATGCAAGGAAATTTTATAAGCAAGACTCATAGAATTTTCACTAGTCAGCATGGTGAAGAAGATCTGAACCATTTTACTATTCTAGTGAATTGCAGTCAAATATGTATGTTTCACGTGGGCTCAGAAGTTGATTTTCCTTTTGACTAATTTCACAGGATGATGTTTATTGAATAAAGTTGGATTTTCTACATCTTGCTGAGTCAGTTTTGATTATTAGATTTTTACCAGAGTATTATTCATTTAATCACATTTACAGAAAAAACAGTGTGAGCTCTTTCAAGTCACTTAACTTTTAAGATTTAGGTTTATAGAGGTATAGCACAGTAAAATTCACCCTTCTTATATGCACAGTTTGATAAGTTTAGGAAAAACATACACAGTCATGTAATCACCACAGTCAAGATATAGAATATTTCCATCACCCCTCCCTTTCCCTTCAACCCCTGGTAACCACTGATCTGATTTCTGTTTTGCTTTTTTCCAGCATGTCATAGTATCATTGCATTTATCTTTATTACAGTCTTTTTTTTTTTGTTTGCTTTCCTTAGTTTTTAAAATTGTTGCTATTCTAATTGTTTTGAATTCAAAATTTAATAGTTTTGTTCTCAATTTTTCTTGTTTAGGAATGAAAGCATATATGAATATAAACATTCCCTCTAAATAATATTTTACCTGTATTCTATGTGTCATTAAAGGAAATACTATTATTGTCTAATATTTTGCAAATTTTAATTTATTCTTGGACCTGAATAGATTTTAAATTTCAAATATTGTTTTATAGTCTTAAGTATAATTTAAATTTTATTTCATTGTTACCAGTATCTGTGTGGTCTGTGTTATTTCTGCTTTATGGATTTTATTAAAGACTTTTTCGTCCTGTATGTTAGGTTTGAGACAAGTTACTTACATTCTCTAAATTTTGGATTCTTCATATGTAAAATAGTCTTAAAATACTACAATTTTAGCTTGTGTTTGTGGAAAAAGAAATCAGTGCACATTATTATGTATACAAATTTTGAACATATATAATCTTTGTTCAAAGATTATAATTTTGACATTTGTCTGCAAGAGAAACCTTATTGTGTATTTCAGATAGTCTCTGTCATTATTTTTCCTACTTTTTATCAGCTGAGAGAAATTAATCTACTGTTTTGAGTTACCTTTCATGTTTTCTTTTCCTTACTTTCATATGGATTCTAAATATTTTGGTGCGTAGCAATTCATGACAGTATTAGTGTTTGTTGGTTTTAATCTTTATCATGCCATCTTCTGTCCAGCTCCTTTTCTGTAATGAGGGGCTTGCTAAAGTCTTCATCTTCTGGAGTGTGAGAAGGCCCCTGTGACGGGATATCAAGGACACCTGAGGACATTGCACGCAGCTCCCTCTCAGACAGGAGGAGAGAGGCAGGTCCTGCTTCGTTAGTATTGCCTAGTCCAGTTCCCATATACCAATCTGTATTCATTTACTAGGGCTGTCATAGCAAAGTACCATAGACTGGGTGGCTTAAAGAACCAAAATTTCCTTTCTCACAATTATGGAGGCTGGAAGTCTGAGATCAAGGTGTTGGCAGAAGTGGGTTGTTTTGTGCAGTCTGTCTTTGGCTTGTAGATGGCTGTCTTTTCCCTGAGTCTTCCCTCTGTGTATGAATGTGTTCAAATTTTCTGTGTCATTCGGAAATAGGGCCCACTCTTAGGACCTTGTTTTAATTTAATTACCACTGTTAAAACCCAATCTGCAAATGCAGTCACATTCTGAGGTCCTGAGGATTAGGACTTCAACATGCAGATTTTAAGAGGACACAATTTAGTTCATGAGAGATGTCAAGAAAATCTAAGAGGATTCCTAGAAATCCAGGAATTACTGCCACTGTCTGGAAGTTTCCAGTGACCACAGCATACAGAATTGTTTCACTGTATTTAAGACAGAGTGGACGACCAGTAGGTGCTGATAATCCGCTCTGGACTTAGACAGGTTTGGATTTTGTGGCCAGAGCCTCAGAATGACAGATAACTGAGTGGCTGAATTCTTCATTCACCAACTTCTTTGTTATATAACTTCACATTTTACAAATTTCAAATGTGATTGTGCAGTAATGTTTGTTTTATTTCTTTCCTAAAGACCTCATAGGTTTTAATTATCTCAGTACGAAGACATTTGACGATGCATTTTCTTTCCTTGGAGAATAATACAATTTGTGGATCAGTATCTTTCTCCTCATAACTTAGTGAGTGTAATTCCACTCTCCAGTTGTGGAGCTGGGTCACCTTAAGAGCCCTTCCTGATGACCTGGTTTTATATACATTTTTCCCCATGAATGTTTGAAAGCTCCTTATTTGTTCCCCACCCCCACCCCAGAATCATGTATTATTTTCTTTTATACATGTGTCTTTATTTTAAATCTTTTTCTCACCTTTCTTGAGGTATGAGTGACCAAAAAAATTGTATAGATTTAAGGTATACAATGTGATGTTTCGATATGTATATACAGTAAAGTGATTACCACAATAAAGTACGTTAACAAATTAATATATTTGTTACCTCAAATGTATTACCAATAACAGTTACCATTATTTTTGTGTGTGATGAGAATACTTGAGCTCTACCATCAGTGAATTTCAAGCATTCATCACTGACTGTAGTCGCCATGTCTCAGCGTTCTGTGTCATTAGTTTTTTTCCCCCTGTGCAGTCAGTTTTCAGACTTAAGATTTTTTATGCCTTTTCTCTCATTATATCTTTGAATACTTTTGTTTCATTTGATTGAATCTCTTTGTTTTTTGAGATGAAGTCTCATTGTTGTTACCCTGGTTGGAGTGCAATGGCATGATCTCTGCTCACTGCAACCTCCGCCTCCCAGGTTCCAGCAGCTCTTCTGCCTCTGCCTCCCGAGTAGGTGGAGACTACACCTGAGACTACAGGTGCACACCACCATGCCTGGCTAATATACACCTTTTTTGTACAAACAGGGTTTTCCCATGTTGCCCAGTCTGGTCTCAAACTTCTGGGCTCAAGTGATCCACCCTCCCTGGCCTCCCAAAGTGCTGAGATTACAGGCATGAGCCACCATACCTGGCCTATTTTTAAAGCTGGTATATCATACTTGCATATATTTTGGGGGTATCTGTGATATTTTGCTACATGTATATAATGTGTACTGATTGAATCAGAGTACTTGTGATAGCCATCTACTCAAACATCAATCTTTTCTTTGTGTTGGGAACATTACAATTCTTTTCTTCTGGCTATTTTGAAATATATAATAATTATTGCTTTTTTTTTTTTTGAGATGGAGTTTTACTCTTATTGCCCAGGCTGGAGTGCAATGGCATGATCTTGGCTCACCACAACCTCTGCCTCCCAGGTTCAAGTGATTCTCCTCCATCAGCCTCCGGAGTAGCTGGAATTACAGGCATGCACTACCACGCTGGGCTAATTCTGTATTTTTAGTACAAACAGGGTTTTATCATGTTGGTCAGGCTGGTCTCGAACTTCTAACCTCAGATGATCCACCTGCCTTGGCCTCCCAAAGTGCTGGGATTACAGGCGTGAGCCACCACGTCCAGCCTAAATTATTGTTATCTATAATTTTCCTCACTGTGCTATCAAATGCTAGAACTTATTTCTTCTAGCTAACTATATTTTTGTACCTATTAGATAA
>NW_016107494.1:679600-727363 GCF_001604975.1 Cebus imitator | reverse complement strand
AGAGACGGGGTTTCACCATGTTGACCAGGATGGTCTCGATCTCTTGACCTCGTGATCCACCCGCCTCGGCCTCCCACAGTGCTGGGATTACAGGCTTGAGCCACCGCGCCCGGCCCAATGTTGTTTTAACTTAATATGCAAATGTTATCATTCTCTACAATTATTTTCCTGGTTTAGGCAGTCCACTTTCCTTCTCCATTTGTTATTGTTGATAATTATTAACAATAATATATATATATATTTTTGTTTTGTTTTTGTTGTGCAGTTCATCTTTGTAGCTTTGTGCTTTTTTATTTATTTATTTATTTATTATTGCATTTTAGGTTTTGGGGTACATGTGAAGAACATGCAAGATTGTTGCATATACACACTGGGTTTTTTTTGTTTTTATTATCCAGTTCATCTTTATAACTTTGTGCTTAGTATTCTGAATGAAAGTAGATCATTTGTGAGATAAAATTGTGTGTGTGTGCATGCACATGTGTGTATGCATGTGTCTTTAAGGAGGGTGCAGAAGAGAAACAAGCTACAGCTGTCATTGAACCAAATGAGGGCAGCTCACCTGGCACTGTAAAGCGAAACATCCACATGGAGCTTCGCAGCTGGACAAAGGAGGTGTCTATTTGTGGGTCTCAGGCTTAAGACCTGTCCTTTTCAATGGCTTACAAGCAAGGGTTTTTAAAGGCAGGGGTAAATTTCAGGAAAGAAGAATTTACAGGCAAAATTGTAAATCAATACATGGAGATTACAGTTGGTTTGGCTAAAAAGGTGAGATACCTTGAAGCTGAGGGGGAAGGGTACCTTATAAATCACAGGTGGAATGAAAGATTCTTTGATGTGCAATTGTTTAAGGAAGCAAAGCTTTGTCTAAAAGTATGCGGTCAAGAGAAAGGAATGTTAAGGTCTGGCCCCTGGGCATGATTTCCTCCAGGCTCGTCAGGAAGAGATTTAGACAAAGCCTGGCAGTGGGAGTTCAGTCCTCGGCTCCCTCGTGCCTGAGGTCCGTGTGCCAGGCGATGCGTTTGGTGGAGGTCCAGGTTTCCTCCGGCTTATCAGGCTGCTCATCTACTTCTCAGGGCTAGCTGGGTGCCTGGAATTTCCGTTGAAGGAACTCATGACTTTCCTTTATTTCCTTGCTTGTGGGTGGCCTGACAGGCTTCCAAGAGGGGCTCTCTGCTCTGTTGCAAAATCTAGGCTTTGATTGTGGCATGTCGTTTTAGAATACTTCCTCCCAAAATATTTTTCCCTTAGCCCAGGCACATCTCTGTACTGTGTGTTTAATTGGCTGTCCTTGAGATGGGCAGCTTATTACAAGTTGTATCCTTTTTCCACATTTTCCCTTAAATTTAGGAGTCTGAGTGACAGAGAAATAAAAGGTGATGTGCTGACAACCCCATTTCCTCCCCACTGCCTCTGGCTCCTCTTTATTGCATAAATTGTGTCCCTTTGGAAATAATCTCCATTTCTTTCATCACTGGCCCACACTTATTAATGTATACGACTATAAAGTTTTAGTTAGAATTTGTAAGACCCTCTTATTTACCTTTAAGAATGTATACACCCTCATCAAGAATAGCAGAGAAATAAATTTCAAAACTTTCAATTTTCTCTCTTGAATTGTCCTAAATTTCATTATATTATACATATGTTTTCATACATGTGATAATACGTGTAGTCTGATAATCTAATAATTTCCTTGGCTCCATGCTCTATGGAACTTTGTTTTCCACTGTTCATTGTTTTCCTAGATTTTTGTGGTTTTTTAAAAAAGGGTAGAGTAAGCAGCCTTTTAATTTTATTTAAAATTTCCATGGTAAATCTAAAAATGGCCTTAGGTTAAGGGTGACCAAATGCTTTGAAAGGCATTTTCAGCTTCGGAGAACCTGGAGTATCTCGTGTTACTATCTCTTTCCTTGTAGGCAGGAAATGACTGCATTTGAAAGAAAACATCAAGATCAAGATAAGAAAAGTAAGTCATTGCTTTATAATATTTTTCATAGTAGGGAAGTGTAAATTTAAGCATCCAGTTATCAGACATTCTTGATCCTATTGTAATAAAAGACTGGAGAAGAGGCTGCTTGGAGTTCTTACTCTTTCATAAAACTGATCACATCATTCTTGGAATTAAAGTAATATTTGTATATTATTTTTTTGATCAGCATTTAATAAACTTTTGCAGAAAGAAGTTAACCAAAATTCTCTTGATTTTAATTTATACATTGGTGTTTCAAAATAGGGCCTTGAATATTAGCAGGTGATAAAAAGTGTATTTTTTTTGTTCTCAAGAAGTTGCAAGAAGATGATGGTACAGTCCTGTAGTCCATTAGAGTCCAGTGTGAGCAATGTAGCAAGAGCCTGTCTCTTTAAAAAAAGAATTTGTTCTGTTTGTCATAGTATGTAGGTATAGTAATCATGTAATTACTCAAAATCGATGGTTATGAATATCAGGGCTCAGCCTCTGTGGACAAGCATATTTAAAAGAAATTCTGTTTTTTTTCACCCCAACTTTATTGAGGTATAACTGACAAAATTGCCTAATATTCAAGGTGTGCAATGCGATGATCTGACATATGTATATATATATATATATATATATATATACCTTGTATAATGATTACTACATCAAATTAATAAATCCATCATTATACATATAGCTACCATCTTGTATGAATGTGGGGACATATGGACACTTGAGATCTATTCCCCTAGCAAATTTCAAATAAAGAATACTACATTGTTAACTAACAAGCAATGGGAAAGGATTTCCTATTCAATACATGGTGCTGGGTTAACTGGTTAGCCATATGCAAAGAATTGAAACTGGACCCTTCACGCCATATACAAAGATTAACTCAAGATGGATTAAGGACCTAAATGTGAAATCCAAAGCTATAAAAACCCTGTAAGACAACCTAGGCAATACCGTTCAGAACATAGAAACAAGCAAATATGTGATGATGAAGACACCAAAAGCAATTGTAACAAAAGCAGAAATGGACAAATGGGATCCAGTTAAACTAAAGTGCTTCTGCACAGCAAAATAACTGTCAAGAGTGAACAGATGACCAGGCATGTTGGCTCACACCTATAATCCCAGCACTTTGGGAGGCTGATGCCGGCAGATCACGAGGTCAGGTGATTGAGACCATCCTGACTAACACGGTGAAACCCTGTCTCTACTAAAAATACCAAAAATTAGCCAGGCATGGTGGCACGCACCTGTAGCCCCAGCTATGCTAGAGGCTGAGGCAGGAGAATCACTTGAACCTGGGAAGTGGAGGTTGCAGTGAGCTGAGATTGTGCCATTGGACTCCAGCCTGGGTGACAGAGTGAACCAACCTCTGTCTCAAAAACAACAACAACAACAACAACAACAAAACAATGAACAGACCACCTACAGAATGGGAGAAAATTTTTGCAAACCATGCATCTGACAGAGGTCTAATATCTAGCAACTATAAGGAACTTAAACAAATTTACAGGAAAAAAACAACCCCATTAAAAACTGGGAAAAGGGTTGGGCATGGTGGCACACGCCTATAATCCCAGCACTTTGGGAGGCTGAGGCAGGTGGATCATGAGGTCAGGGGTTCGAGACCAGCCTGACCAACATGGTGAAACCCCATCTCACTAAAAATACAAAAATTAGCCTGGCATGGTGGCATTTGCCTGTAATCCCAGCTATTTGGGAGGCTTAGGCAGGAGAATTGCTTGAACCCAGGAGGCGCAGGTTGCAGTGAGCCAAGATTGTGCCATTGCACTCCAGCCTGGGTGACAGAGTGAGTCTCTGTCTCAAAAAACAAAATTTAAAAAAAAGTGGGAAAAGAACACAAACAGACACTTTTCAAAAGAAGACATACCATATGACCAACAATCATATGAAAAAAAAGCTCAATATCACTGATCATTAGAGAAATGTGTATCAAAACGACAATGAGATGCCATCTCACACCAGTCAGAATGGCTATTATTAAAAATCAAAAAAGTAACAGATGCTGTGAGGTTGTGGAGAAAAGGGAACACTTATATGGTGTTGGTCGAAGTGTAATTTAGTTCAACCATTGTGGAAGACAGTGTGGCGATTCTATTCTGTCTAAAGACAGAACTACCATTTGACCGAGCAATCCCATCACTAGGTATACATCCAAAGGAATATAAATCATTCTCTTATAAAGACACCTGCATGTGTGTGTTCACTGCAACACTATTCACAATAGCAGAGACATGGAATCAACCTAAATGCCCAACAATAATAGACTGGATAAAGAAAATGTTGTACATACACACCATGGAATACTATGCAGCCATAAAAAGAATGAGATCATGCCCTTTGCAGGGACATGATGGAGCTGGAGGCCATTATTCTTAGCAAATAATACAGGAACAGAAAACCAAATACCACATGTTCTCACTTTTATAAGTGGGAACTAAATGATGAGAACACATGGAAACAGAGAGATACACCACCCACTGGGGCCTAGTGGGTGCAGAATAGGAGGAGGAAAGGATCAGGGACAATAACTAATGGGTGCCAGGATTAATACCTGGGTGAGGAAATAATCTGTGCAACAAACCCCCATGACACAAGTTTACTTATGGGACAAACCTCCACATGTACCCCAACATTAAAATAAAAATTAAAAAAATTGAAAGAGAGTGCTACATTGTTAACTCTGGTCATCGTGCTGTACGTTAAGTCTTATTCATCTTATACTGCAAGTTTGTGTGCTTTGACCAACATTTTCCCATTTCTCTCACCTCCCAGTCACTGGCAACCACAGTATTACTCTCTGCCTCTATAAAGAAACTCAGTTTCTTGTTGCTGTTGTTTCCACTGTTTTCTCATGCTTTTTGAAATAACTGTATAGCCTCATTGTTTCGAACTTTGCATTTCCCCATCACATCTCAGATCCCAGTAAGTTGTCTCTATCACTGCCACTCCACTGAGCAATTTCCAGGGGCTATGGAATAAATTTATTTAAGCAAACGTCATCATGAATAACATATTTAAAAAGCATCAGAGTGCATCCCAAATAAAATTGTTAAACGATGCTATGATTTCTATTCATGTATATGTATGTGCTTTTACTAAATCATGGTGTAAAATACATCGCTAACTGTGAGTCATGTTCAAAAAAGTTGAATGCCTCCACCCAATGGCAATGACTGACTTTAAAGAACAATTTCCAAGCTTACTCTTAAATGCCCTTTCTCTAGTACTTATAAGTGTTTCTCAAGCTCTACCTCCTGAAAGTGTTGCTTCCTTGATTTGTCTGACACCACACTGTACTCTTGAGATCCTCAGTCACTGACCACCTACCTACCACTCTGCCAGCACACTTTCTTTGGTAAAATATAAAATGATGGTACTCCTTAGTGATCATTCTTGGAATTTTTCTTCTCTTTTTAAGTGTTTGTGTGTGATTGATCTTATTTCTTTTTCTAATCTTTAATTGAATTTTTTGGTGAATGCATTTGGCAGAGTGGTATGTATTGTAAAGAACATTTTTTTTTTTTTTGAGATGTAGTTTTCCTCTTATTGCCCAGGCTGGAATGCAGTGGCGTGATCTTGGCTCACTGCAACCTCCACCTCCTGGGTTCAAGAGATTCTCCTGCATCAGCCTCCTGAGTAGCTGGGATTACAGGCATGCACCACCATGCCAGGCTAATTTTGTATTTTTTGTAGAGACAGGTTTCTCCATGTTGGTCAGGCTGGTCTCAAACTCCTGACCTCAGTTGGTTCACTTGCCTCGGCCTCCCAAAGTGCTGGGATTACAGGCATGAACCACTGTGCCCCGCTGTAAAGAATATATTTTACGTATAGATAAAAATGCTTTGATAGTTACATACTATTCATATTTTTTGTTTCATTTTGCCATCTTTGCAAATTATATTTATTTTCAAATGTTTCCTTTCAATTAAAATTTCAAAGTCCTAAGCTTAAAATTATTCACCATATTCTCTTATGTATTTAGCATTTGCAGGATTTATCGTGATGCCCTTTTGTTTGTTTCTAACATTGTTTCTTCTCATAAATAGGAATGGTTGCCATATTTAGAATTCTGTGACCCCTCAATCTAGCTTGTTTATTAAAAATATTAGTAGTGGATTTCAGATTCACATATATGTAAATTGCTACAGCATTCATAGATGGAATTAACATCAATCTGTATATTTGTACGTAACTTGAAATAGTTACTCATGTTATTTCTGTACCTATCTCTATAGTGAGTGTTCATTTTAAAGCATTGTGTGATTTCCTGTGATATTTACATAAAATTTAAATCTTAAATTTGCAACTATAATCATTCTTTATGCTTATCATATTGCATTGACATAGCATGTTTATGAACAACATTTTATTACCAAATTTGGAATCCATTTTATTCAGTACATTAGATGTGTTTTATTTACACAAAGAACATACTATTGATGCTACCTCAGAACACATGTTCTTTATCTTGTCACTCAGTCTTGAGAACTTCAGTTATAAGATGGGGTAATGTCAGATGTTTAGATAATAGGCCTCTGCAGTTTTATTACTACTACATTCTATTTTTTCACCTTTTCCTTCAATCTGTGATGGTGCAAAATAACGCTTTCCTTTTTTTTTTTTAATCATCCAGGCCAAGAAGTTTCATCCACTTCTAATCAGGTAATTAGAAAACAAAAAGCAAGACAAAAGAAAAACACAAACTTTTATTATATTTGATAAATGTCAAAATACAGATGATTTATTCAAGAATAGCATCCGTCTTCCTTTATTTGTAATTTCTAAATATACTTTTAGAAATCTTTCATATTTTAAATAATTTATGTGGTAATTGTAATGCAGAAATGAAAGGAAATAAAAAGTATTTTAACTGATCTAGATGAGTAGCAAGTTCTTACTGTTTTGGCCTCAGTTCTGCTGAAGTATTTATTAATTAATTTATTTAGGGAGAGTCACACATTGTCAACCAGGCAGAAGTGCAGTGGCACAATCTCGGCTCACTGCTACCTTCACCTCCTGGGTTCAAGTGATTCTGGTGCCTCAGCCTCCAAGGTAGCTGGTATTACAGGTGTGTACCACCACACCTGGCTAATTTTTGTATTTTTAGTAGAGACAGGTTTCACCATGTTGGCCAGGCTAGTCTGGAACTCCTGGCCTCAAGTGAATCCACTTGCCTCAGTCCCCCAAAGTGCTGGTGTTACAGGAATGAGTCACCATACATTTTGGTATGTTTTTGCAGTGGCTGGTACCAGTTTTTCCTTTGCATATTTAGTGCTTCCTTCAGGAGCTCTTGTGTGGCTGGCCTGGTGGTGACAAAAATCCCTCAGCATTTACTTGTCTGTAAAGGATTTTATTTCTCCTTCACTTATGAAGCTTAGTTTGGCTGGATATTAAATTCTGGGTTGAAAATTCTTTTCTTTAAGAATGTTGAATATTGGCCCCCACTCTCTTCTGGCTTGTAAGGTTTCTTCTGAGAGATCCACTGTTAGTCTTATGGGCTTCCCTTTGTGGGTAACCTGACCTTTCTCTCTGGCTGCCCTTAACATTTTTTCCTTCATTTCAATCTTGGTGAATGTCATGACTACGTGTGCTGGTGTTGCTCTTCTCGAGGAGTATCTTTGTGGTGTTCTCTGTGTTTCCTGAATTTGAAAGTTGGTCTTTCTTGCTAGGTTGGGGAAGTTCTCCTGGATAATATCCTGAAGAGTGTTTTCCAACTTGGTTCCATTCTCCCCTTCACTTTCAGGTACAGAAATCAAACATAGGTTTGGTCTTTTCATACAGTCCTATATTTCTTGGAGGCTTTGTTTTTTCCTTTTCATTCTTTTTTCTCTAATCTTGTCTTCATGCTTTATTTCATTAAGTTGATCTTCAATCTCTGATATCTTTTCTTTAGCTTGATCAATTTGGCTATTGATACTTGTGTATGCTTCATGAAGTTCTCATGCTGTGTTTTTCAGCTCCATCAGGTTATTCATTTCTTCTCTAAACTGGTTATTCCAGTTAGCAATTTGTCTAACGTTTTATCAAGGTTCTTAGCTTCCTTGCATTGGTTTAGAACATGCTCCTTTAGCTCAGAGGAGTTTGTTATTACCCACTTTCTGAAGATTACTTCTGTCAGTTCATCAGACTCATTCTCTGTCCTGTTTTGTTCTCTTGCTGGTGATGAGTTGTGATCCTTTGGAGGAGAAAAGGCATTTTGGTTTTTGGAATTTTCAGCCTTTTTGAGCTTTTTCTTTTTTTCATCTTTGTGGATTTATCTACCTTTGGTCTTTGCTGTTGGTGACCTTCGTATGGAGTTTTTGCATGATAATCCTTTTTGTTGATGTGGATGCTATTGCTTTCTGTTTGTAGTTTTCTTTCTAACAGTCAGGCCCTTCTTCTGCAGGTATGCTGGAGTTTGCTGGGGGTCCACTGCAGACCCTGTTTGCCTGGGTATCACCAGTGGAGGCTGCAGAACGGCAAAGATCGCTGCCTGTTCCTTCCTCTGGAAAGTGTGTCCCAGAGGGCACCCGCCAGATGCAGATGGAGCTGTCCTGTATGAGGCGTCTATTGACCCCAGCTGGGAGGTGTCTTTTTGTTAGGAGGCATGAGGCTCAGGGACACACTTGAGGAGGCAGTCTGTCATTTAGCAGAACTCAAGCTCTGTGCTGGGACATCTGCTGCTCTCTTCAGAACCGGCAGGCAGGAAATTTTAAGTCTGCTGAAGCTGCGCCCATAGCCGCCCCTTCCCCCAAATGCTCTGTCCCAGGGAGATGGGAGTTTTATCTATAAGCCCCTTATTGGGGCTGCTGCCTTTTTTTCAGAGATGCCCTACATAGAAAGGAGGAATCTAGAGAGGCAGTCTGGCTATAGCAGCTTTGTGGTGCTGTGGTGGGCTCTGCCCAGTTCAAACTTCCTGGTGATTTTGTTTACACTGTGAGGGAGAAACCACCTACTCAAGCCTCAGTAATGGTGGACTCTCCTCCCCCTACCAAGCTCCAGCGTCCCAGGTTGACTTCAGACTGCTGTGCTGGCAGCGAGAATTTCAAGCCAATGGATCTTAACTTGCTGTGCTCCGTGGGGGTGGGATCCACTGAACAAGACCACTTGGCTCTCTGGCTTCAGCAGCCTTTCCAGAGGAGTGAATGGTTCTGTCTCACTGGCATTCCAGGAGTCACTGGGGTAAGAAAAACATCTCCTAGAGCTAGCTCAGTGTCTGCCCAAATGGCTACCCAGTTTTTTTGTTTGAAACCCAGGGCCCTTGTGATGTAGGCACCCGAGGGAATCTCCTCCTCTGTGAGTTGTGAAGACCGTGGGAAAAGTGTAATATCTGGAGCGGATTGCATTGTCCCTCAAGGCACGGTCCCCCATGGCCTCCCTTAGTTAGGGTAGGGAGTTCCCTGACCCCTTGTGCTTCTTCGGTGAGGTGATACCCCGCCCTGCTTCTGCTCACCCTCTGTGGGCTACACTCACTGTCTCACCAGTCCCAATGAGATGAAACAGGTACCTCAGTTGGAAATGCAGAAATCATGCACCTTCTGTGTTAGTCTCACTGGGAGCTGCAGACTGGAGCTGTTCCTATTCTGTTTTTGTTCAGCTTTGTTGTTTTTGCTTAGGATTGTGTTGGCTATATGAGCTCTTTTTTGGTTTCATGTGGAATTTAAAGTATTTGTTTCTAGTTCTGGGAAGAAAGTCAATGGTAGCTTGATGGGAATGGCATTAAATCTATAAATTACTTTGGGTAGTATGGCCATTTTCATGATATTGATTCTTCCTATTTGTGAGCATGGAATGTTTTTCCATCTGTTTGTGTCCTCTTATTTCCTTGAGCAGTGGTTTATAGTTCTCCTTGAAGAGGTCCTTCATTTCCCTTGTAAGTTGCATTCCTAGATGTCTTATTCTCTGTAGCAATTGTGAATGGGAGTTCACTCACGATTTGGCTCTCTGTTTTTCTATCACTGGTATATAGGAATGCTTGGGTTTTGGATACCTTAGGTGTAAGAGCAGCATGAGCTATATAAAGAACAAGGGAGGGTAGGATACTGAGTTCAATTTGTGAATGACTCTGGGTCCTTGATTTCTTTTCTCTTTGTGCTTGGCAGGAAAACGAGAATGGCAGTGGTTCTGAAGAAGTGTGCTACACTGTCATTAATCACATCTCCCATCGGAGATCTTCCCTGAGCTCCAATGATGATGGCTATGAGAACATTGACTCCCTCACAAGGAGAATAAGAGAGTTTAGAGAAAGGTCAGAGACAGAATATGCCCTTCTTAGGACTTCTGTTATTAGGCCTTGTTCCTGCACCCATGAGCATGATTATGAAGTTGTGCTTCCACACTAAAGCCCTCAAGCTGCTTTGTCACCTTCCAGCAATGCAGATGATGCAGACTAGCAGGCTCTGGAGGAGTTCTTCACTCTGAGTGGTGCATGAAATACGCATTTCTGGCTAAAGTTTAGAAATATTACCTTACTGTATATCCTTGGGCAACTCTGGAATGTGACGTCTCTGTGGTTTAGGTGAAACCATATAAATTGACACAATAACCTAAAGTATTCTATGTGTTTTGCTTGTAAAGTTTGAGGACATGGAGGTGGTTAAAAAAAAAAAAACTTCTTAAGACAATAATGTAAACTGAAAATAAAATCCTAATCCCCTTGACTGACTGAATAGACCCCCTTCTGGGGCAAGGAGACCTCAGGTGAACCTGAAAGGCTGAACTTTGGCCATGATAGGAAAGGGGGTGAAACACACATTGTTATACCTCTTACCTTTGGAATATAGGCACAAGTGACCAGGATCAACATTAAAATAAAGATTGTACAACTGATGAAACAGACTGATTGTGGCAATAGGAGTCCCAATTCCAACCTGACTTTGGTATAGCATCACATGCTGTCTGAGGGATGCTATCAATGAGACTTTATCTACACAAGAAAGACCTTGTTTTCCACAACCTCCTTATTTTAGCTAAAGCATTCTTTTCTACTCACTTCTTAAGTCTTTAGACAAAGTTTAACTCTTTCAACCAATTGCCAATCAGAAAATCTTTTAATCTACCTATGACCTGTAAGCTCTCTCCTGCTTCAAGATCTTGCCTCTTTAAGCTGAACCAATATGCACTTTCCATGTATTGATTTATGTCTTTGCTTGGAACTCCCGTCTCCCTTAAAAATGTGTAAAACTAAACTGTAACCTGACCACCTCAGGCCCACTTTCTCAAAACCTCCTGAGACTGTACCCCAGGCCATGGTAACTCACATTGGCTCAGAATCAACTTCTTCAAATATTTTACAGAGTTTGGCTTTTAGTTAAGAATAAGCCTCCACAAATACACGTCCAAAAATCTTCAATTCCAACCCTGCTCTCCAAATTTCAAATGCCAACATCTCCCCTTCCAATTACTTATGTCATCTTTGAGGTGTAATCTACTCAATAAACTTTATAAGACCAGTGAACAGACCCTTTGCTAACCTAATATTTTCTTCAATTTTGCTTTTTCTATGTACTGGAGATTCCTGCTTATAAACTTGCAGTAATAGTTCAAGAATTAATAGTTTTTGACATTGGCTTTTCTCAGAAGAGAACCTGAAAGTGTCACACACACACACACACACACACACACACACACACACACACGAAGTTAAATGAATCATATATATTTGCTCATTATTGCCTTTCTAGCCAACAGAGAATTGAAGGATTTTGTTCAAAGATTAGTAAAAATTGAACGTAAACTTGTGTTTATACTTTTGTTTACAATACACTAGTTAATTTAATCTGGGACTAGTTATCGCTACTGAAGGTAGATGTATAGTTTCTGGTTTTAAAATGGAAGCAAACTGGAAAATAATCCATCCAATTATACTTTCTTTCCCAAGAAATTTTTAAATGATATGCCAGCTTCCTAATATGGAGACAAAGGCCTTAATTGACAATGCATTCATGATATTTTTCTTGTATAGTTACAGTATACAAGTTGAGTATTCCTTATCTGAGATTCTTGAGACCAGAAGTGTTTTGGATTTCCGATTTATGTTTGGATTTTGGATTATTTCCATACGCATAATGAGAGAGTTGGAAGATGGGATTCAAGTCTAAACATAACATTCACTTATGTTTGATATACACATTATCTGAATAGGCTGAAGGTAATTTTAGACAATATTTTAAATAATTGTGTGCATGAAACAGAGTTTATGTACACTGGACCATCAGAAAGCAAAAGTGTCACTATTTCAAGTCAGTGCTCAAAAAGTTTCAGTTTTAGGCTGGTGATGCAGTTCATGACTGTGATCCCAGCACTTTGGGAAGCCAAGACAGGTGGATCTCTTGAGCCAAGCAGTTTGAGACCAGCCTGTGCAACACAGTGAGACCTTGACTCTACAAATAATTAAAAATTAGCCAGGAGTGGGGGCATGCACCTGCAGTCCCAGGTACTCAGGAGGCTGAGATAGTAGGATCGTTTGAGCCTGGGAGGATGAGGCTGAACTGAGCCAGGATCCTGCCACCATACTCCAGCTTGGGCAACAGAGTGAGACTGTCTCAAAAAGAAAAAGTTTCAGATTTTGGAGCATTTTAGATCTAAAGATTGGGGATTTTTAACCTGTACTGAGCTTTTAGTCTTTGACAAGCATTAATCAACAGGTGGACTTCAGCTAACTCGTTTGTTGTATACACATTTTGCCTCTCTACTCAACGAATTCTTGCGCTCTCTTGTGGTGATTTTAATGTGTGGAAGGGGAACTTAACAGAAACTTCGCAATTCTAGAAAAGTCATTCTGTCAAAAATATGCCAGTCTTGTAGAAATTAGCCAATTTAAGAAAAATGACAAATTTTTTTACTTTTTGTATGCCTGTGTAGCTATTTTTATGATATGAATAACATATTTTTAGAAAGATTAATTTTAATTTGAATAACAGTCTGGAGTTATAAGAGAAGGGGCAGGCAATAGGTTAATGAACAGTATTGATTAGTAGAAGGAATATTGATATCCAAGGGCATGTGTCTTCTGGTGGTTTACCATAAGCCATGGAAGATGTCTTAATCTTTCTGAGATCTGGTTTTTCAGCAAAGTAGAATTTAAAAAATATAACTGTCTTATGTGGTTGTGAAGAACAATAAAATCATTGCTATATAAGTTCTTTTTAACTTGTAAACTGTTTGGTGAAGCTTAGCTTATCTTTTATGCATATAAATATTCGAATATTTTAAATTGTTTATATTTTTAAAATCAATTTTACTGAAGTATAATTATATACAAGAAAAATTAACCACTGTAAGGGTAGAATTATAAGAATTTTGTCAAATGTATTCACCCAGGTAATCACCTCCTTATGAAGAGATAGAACATATGCATCATTCCAGAAAGTTCCATAATGCTCCTTTTCCCTTGGTTTCATCAGTCTTGGTAACCAATGATCTGCTTTGTATAATTATAACTTTTCTAGATATTTGTAGCGATGTATCCTTTCTGTGTTTATTTTGTGTAAGGCTTCTTTTTTTCATTATAATATTTTTGAGATTCATCTATGTTTAACCTTCTATCAGTAGTTGTACATCTTACTTGTCTCAGTATGTCACCATATAGATATACTATCATTTGTTAATTTAATCACTTGATGGATATGTAGGATATTTAAGTTTTGGATATTATGAATACAGTGACTATAAATGAATAAAGCGACTATAAACTTGAATATCTAGGTGTGTTAGATTACTGGTATTACCATAACAAAGGATTGCAGAGTGAGTGGCTTAAATAATAAAAATTTATTTTCTCACAATTTTGAAGGTTAGAAGCTCAAGATCAAGGTATTGGCAAAGCATGTCTCTTAAGGGAAAAAGCGTAAAAACTTTCAGGTGGTTTCTCTAAGGGAAAATATTTTCAGTGCATTTCTTCTAGCTTCTGGTGGTATGCTGGCAATCTTTGGCATTTCCACATTTATTGATGAGATGTATACATGCCAAGGGATGGGAAATGCCTGTAACAATAATCAGGGATCTTCTATCCCAGTGAAATTTCTAGGGTCGAGGGGTGTAAAGCATGTTGAGTTTCCCTTCTATGATGAAGAATAAATTGTATTGTACTTAGTTTCCTTCATGCTCAAAAAAGAAGCACAATGTCTAGTGGAACCCCCTTTGGATCTTGGCAGCAGCATATTCTTCATTTGGGTGTGTTACTCTGGCCAATTTACTAAGCAGCTTGCTAGTTTTGAGTGGGAACTCAGAATAAGAGCAGGCTCTGCAACAGGTGCAGGCTGCTGTGGAAGCTGTTTTGTTATATGGGCAGTGGGATTCAGCAGACCTAATGGTTCTTGAGGTTTCAGTGGCAGATAGGGATTCTGTTTAGGGCCTTTGTAAGGCCTCTGTAGGTGAATCACAGTGAAGGCTCTTAGAAAATGGCCATACTGCTCAAAGTAATTTATAGATTCAATGCTATCTCCATCAAACTACCATTGACTTTCTTCACAGAATTGGAAAAAACTACTTTAAATTTCATATGGAACCAAAAAACAGCCTGCATAGCCAAGACAATCCCAATCAAAAAGAAACAGGCTGGAGGAATCATGCTACCTGATTTCAAACTATACTACAAGGCTACAGTAACCAAAACAGCATGGTACTGGTACCAAAACAGATATACAGGCAAATAGAAAAAAACAGAGGCCTCAGAAATAACACCACACGTCTACAACCATCTGATCTTTGACAAACCTGACAAAGACAAGTAATGGGGAAAGGATTCCATGTTTAATAAATGGTGTTGGGAAAACTGGCTAGCCACATAAAGAAAGCTGAAACTGGACACTTTCCTTGTACTTTATACAAAAATTAACTCAAGATGGATTAAAGACTTAAATATAGAGCCTAAAACCATAAACCCTAGAAGAAAACCTAGGCGATACAATTCAGGACATAGGCATGGGCAAAGACTTCATGACAAAAACACCAAAAACAACGGCAATAAAAGCCAAAATAGACAAATGGGATATAATTAATGAGCTTCTGCACAGCAAAAGAAAATATCATCAGAGTAAACAGGCAACCTACAGAATAGGAGAAAAATTTGCAATTGATCCATCTGACCGAGGGCTAATACCCAGAATTACAAAGAACTTAAATAAATTTGCGAGAAAAAACAAACAATTCCATCAAAAAGTGGGCAAAACATATGAACAGACACTTCTCAAAAGAAGACATTTATGCAGCCAGCAGACATATGAAAAAAGCTCAATATCACTGGTCATTAGAGAATGCGAATCAAAACCACATTGAGATACCATCTCATGCCAGTTAGAATGGCATTCATTAAAAAGTCAGGAAAGAACAGATGCTAGAGAGGATATGGAGAAATAGGAATGCTTTTACGCTATTGGTAGGAGTGTAAATTAATTCAACCATTGTGGAAGACAGTGTGGCTATTTCTCAAGGATCTAGAAATAGAAACATCATTTGACCCAGCAATCCCATTACTGGGAATATACCCAAAGGATTGTAAATCACTCTACTATAAAGACAAATGCACACGTATGTTTATTGTGGCACTGTTCATAATAGCAAAGACTTGGAACCAACCCAAATGCCCAACAATGACAGACTGGATAAAGAAAATGTGGCACATATACACCATGGAATACTATGCAGCCACAAAAAAGGATGAGTTATGTTCTTTGCAGGGACATGGATAAAGCTGGAAACCATCATTCTCAGCAAACGAACACAAAAACAGAAAACCAAACACTACATGTTCTCACTCATAACTGGGAGTTGAGCAATGAGAACACATGGACACTGGGAGGGGAACATCACACACTGGGGCCTTTCAGGGTGTGGGGGCCTAAGGGAGGGATACCATTAAGAGAAATATCTAATGTAGATGACAGGTGGATGGGTGCAGCAAACCACCATAGCACGAGTATACCTATGTAACAAACATGCACGTTCTGCACATGTACCCCAGAACTTAAAGTATAATTTTAAAAAAGTGGAGAATTCATAGAAAAACAACACTGAAATCAGTAAGTTCCATTTATCAAACACTATAAAGAGAAACTACAAACATTAAAAATATCTATAACTAATTTCATTAATAATTAACGCCCATAATGAAAATAATTCCTACATACTAATAAATATAAACCCAATTTTAAATGAGAAAATATTTGAACAGCATTTCACAAAAGAAACAATTTGATGGCCACTCAATCCATGTAGGGGTGAGGAATGGCAGAGAATTAGATGAGGCAGATAATTAGAAAGAGGTAATTCAAGCATACAGGCCACATCACCAAATTTTCCCTTTAATATAAAATAAATGCACAGAAAGGTCTTAAAATGAGGGTGACAGATTCATTTTTCATTGTTCTTATTTTGTTTTGTTTTCTTGAGACAGGATCTTGCTCTGTTGTTGAGGTTGGAGGGCAGTGGCCTGCCTATGGCTCACTGCAGCCTCCACCTCCCTGGCTCAATAAATCTCCCACCTCAACCCCTTGAGTAGCTGGGACTACAGGCACATGCTACTATGAGATGGTACCAGTGAGATGGGGTTTTACCATGTTGCTCAGACTGGTGTCAAACTCCTGGGCTTAAGCCATGAGTCTGCCTCAGCCCCCCTAAAGTGCTAGGATTATAAGCATGAACCAGGATGCCCAGCTAAATTAGCTTTGTGTTTAAAATTTGCCATTCATATACAAAATTGACTTAGGATAGAAAGGGCTGTGAAAAGGGCACAAATATACCTATTAGAGAAGAATATTAGGAAAAAAATATTAAGAATGAAAATCTAGTTCCAGAATCTCTAGTTGGATTTATACCTATAGTCCAAGTGTAATTACTGATTATTTCTTCTTTAACTCTCAGCACAATGCTCTATCTAATCAAGCTTCTGGGTGTGTGGAAGATCATATTATTCAATTAATTCCCATTCTTTATCCAACATCACAAAATGAATATTTCTCCTTATTGCTAGTCAGTGAATTAATCAAAGCTCTGCTTTGCTTCCTGTTCCCCAAAGATACATTTAAAACACAAGAAATCTGGTCTCCAGAGACCTCCAAATTATAAAGAGTTTCTCTCATTAGGATCTCACTTATTAACCACTATTTCATTGCAAATACTGAATCACAGCTAAATGGAAACCAGATGTTGTACTCATCAAGTTTATATTTTTGAATCAGGGAGAAGACAAAGATATCTGCAGTCTCAACTTAGTGGCTACAGCCACATTATGAGATTAAGGCATTTTTCAATTTTATCTGATATATTTAGATAAACCAAGGTTCCTTCTCAAAGAAATGGAAATTTTAAATTTTGAATGACTGAAGTTCCTCAATGGCCCAGATCAACAAAAATCAGCTCACATCATGCAGTAAGTTCAATACCATAAATTTGGAAAATTAAACCATAATAATGTTATATTATTTTTCAATTAATAGATTATACTGATATATTTCCATGCCATCTTCTTATCTGATTTATAGATTATGCACCATACATTTTAGAATACATTCTCATTTCTTTTGCTTGGGTGATAGCAGTTCTGGATCTTGGTGTGAGCAATGCACATACATGAAAGTTGGCAAAAGAAAAGAGAGAGCGGTCTAATACAAGTCTTGACGTATAGTGGAATTGCATGAGTCTACATTTGCTTTCAGTGTTGAAAGTTCTGTGTGTGTGTGTGTGTGTGTGTGTGTGTGTGTGTGTGTGTGTGTATGGTCTTGATGTATGGTGGGATTGGATGAGTCTATATTTCCTTTCAGTGATGAAAGTTCTGTGTGTGCTGTGTACGTGTGTTCGATTAAAAGGATGTTCTGTGCAGATTTAAACATGTTTGCATTGACTGAATTTTTAAAAATTCCCAATAAATGAGTCAATTCTAATGTCTCTCAATGCTGCATAATAGCTCTCATTTTAGAGTCCTCAATATTTCTCTTCCTGATTAGTGTCACCATATCATTCCTTCATGTTTTAATAAAACAGATGTTAATTAATGGTGCCCTGGTAAACCGTAGTCAGAATAGACTCTCAAGATGAGGTTGGTTCTTTTGCTTGGTCATAAGAAGCATTTTTCTCACCATTTGGTTGTACCAGTCCCTTTAACAATCAGCTATTTAGGCAATCAATGTCAGAAAGCTAGAACAAGAAGAAACACATTTTCCAGGAGAGACACTCAGTTGACTCCATTTTGGTTTTCTTTCCCGGTTTAACTTTTGATTTGCCCTAGAAAGACCAGGAAATCAGTGATTGCCTAGAATGACAACTGGCAGAGGAAGAGATTATATACAAAGAAGGATAAGGAATCTTTTGGATATGATGAAAATAGTCCTCTTTGGTTTTGGTGGTGTTTTCATAGGCATATACAACTGCCAAAACCCCCAGAATTGCATACTTTAAATTAATACAGTTTACTATACATAAATTCCAGCTACATCAATTGATAAGGGTAAAAATCCATTTTAGAGGTTGGCTTGAAACACTAATTCTGGGAATGAGGACACCATTTTACTGGACTAGACCAATCCAAAGCAAAATAAAAAATAAAATAAAATAAAATAAAATAAGTGACAGATGCTAAGAAAGATCATTATAGAAAATGCCCAATATTTTTAGGTGTTTTGAATACATATTTGATATTCTTTTTGACTCTACATTGAAGACGAATTCTGAAGATCAGCAAAATGACTGTCATAAATGCACATTTTTTAGCTAATCCACATCCATATTCTAATTATACTATAAAAACTTTTGTACCTCTGCCTTTTCCTATGTGGCTTTCTTCAAAAATACCTGTGTAATAATAATTCAGTAAAATAGTTCTCAAGCTCTAGCTCAGATACTGTTCTCCGCAACTCTTCTATAACACAAAAGACCAGTCTGTTTTCTCAATACAATCCACCATCACTCTTTCTCACCTTATCTTCTCATCTTGTCGCTATTCTTTGTAATACCAGACTCCACTTGGTATTTTACATCCCTACATTCTCCGTTTGATTGTTTAAGTTCTGAATTCAAAAACTGTTTCTTATGAAATATTTACTCTAAGAGTCAACCATTGTGCTTTTTATGTCAGGTGTTTAACAAATGTCTCTTGATATTTTTTTGAAAGGCTGTGACTGTAATCTCACTAAATAGTTATGACATAAGGAGACTTTTTTCAGATTACTAATACGATTTTGATTTCATTTTCATAAAAACTGAAAAGAACTATGACAAACCACTTGCAATGCTATACTTCAACAAATAAGCAGCAAATAAAATGCTTCAAAATAAATATGTATATTCACTTGATGGAAAAACACTAATATTCATTTATTGTCCAGGAATGTGTATTTTATTCTTTTCTTAACACTATATATTTTCTTTGTTGATTGCTTCAGTGTGGTTATTAATTCTCCCTTTTTATTTTGCATTTTGGTTGTCCTCTTTTATATACCTTACATACTAGGACATATTTATTGAGAATATGCTTTCTATAAAACTCTCTTCTGTGTAATTGAAATTTAAGTTTAGAATGATAGTATCCACACTGGCATATGAGTAACCTTAATTATCACAAATTTCAATGTCAGTTGGAGTAGCCATATTTGATATTTCTATAATTCATATTTTTCCTCTCTTTAGGAAGAAATGGATCGACCACAAATGATTTTAACCAAACTGAAGTTGCTGAATTTTTCCTCATGGGATTTTCGAATTCCTGGGATATTCAGATTGTACATGCTGCTGTATTCTTCTTAGTTTACCTGGCAGCTCTCATAGGAAATCTCCTAATCATCATGCTTACCACTCTGGATGTTCACCTCCAAACCCCAATGTATTTCTTTTTGAGAAACTTGTCTTTCTTAGATTTTTGTTACATCTCTGTCACAATTCCAAAATCTATTGTCAGTTCCTTGACTCATGATACTTCCATTTCTTTCTTTGGGTGTGCTTTGCAAGCCTTCTTTTTCATGGACTTGGCGACTACTGAGGTAGCCATCCTTACAGTGATGTCCTATGACCGCTATGTGGCCATCTGCTGGCCCTTACGTTATGAGGTCATCATAAACCAAGGTGTCTGTATAAGGATGATGGCAATGTCGTGGCTCAGTGGGATGATCTGTGGATTCATGCATGTGACAGCAACATTCTCATTACCATTCTGTGGGCGCAATAGAATACGTCAATTTTTCTGTAACATTCCACAGCTCCTAAGCCTCTTAGATCCCAAAATAATTACCATTGAGATTGGAGTAATGGTTTTTGTTACAAGTCTTGTGATAAGCTCCTTTGTTGTAATTACTCTCTCCTATATGTACATTTTTTCAGTCATCACGAGGATTCCTTCTAGGGAGGGTAGATCAAAAACATTTTCTACCTGCATTCCACATCTTGTGGTTGTAACACTCTTTATGATATCTGGCAGCATTGCCTATGTGAAGCCAATTTCAAATTCTCCCTCGGTTCTGGATGTTTTCCTGTCTGTGTTCTACACAGTTGTGCCCCCAATCCTGAACCCCATCATCTATAGTCTGAGGAACAGAGACATGAAGGCAGCCCTGAGAAGGCAGTGTGGTATCCTAGGTGAAGAATTAGATTAGGGATCATAACTCCTGAACTCTTGTTCTCATCAGACAATTTGTAAGCTTTCTGGGCCTATATTTTCAGTTGATTGCTGAGCTCTTTTTTGATTTTTAAATTAAATTCAGCTATAGTTTACAATACACTCCAATTTGGGTGAATTCAACCCTTGTGCTAAGACTGCACATACAGCAGTACCCTGCCCTGACACTACTGCTTGCAGGGCAAAGAAGGTATCCAGACCTGTGCTCACAAGCACCCCACCCTGTAGCCAACACCATCTTCAACACAACCACACACAGTCACCAGAGGGGCAGCCTGCACTCCCTGCAGGTGCATTTTCAACACCCACAGGGAGGCAAGCACCCCAAGACCTGCTAGCATTCTGCCACACGTGCCCCTACAAGCATGGATCCTGCTGTCACCACAATACAAAATGCTTTGGCTGACACAATCCATCAAACTGTACAGAGCACATTAGCCCACTCAGTGTAGTGGATTTCTAACCTTTACATAATGGTAAAGGGTTCAATTCAAGAAGAACTAACTATACTAAATATATATGCACCCAACACAGAGGCACACAGATTCATAGAGCAACTTCTTAGAGACCTTGAAAAAGACTCGGACTCCCACACAATAATAGTGGAAGACTTTTACACCCCATTGTTAATATTAGACAGATCATTGAGACAGTAAATTAACAAAGATATTCAGGAGCTGAACTCAACGTTGTATCAAATGGACTTGATAGATATCTACAGAACTCTACTCCCAAACAACCAAATATACACTTTTTTATCACCACACAGCACATAATGTGAAATCAATCACATGATCCAAAGTAAAACACTCCTCAGCAAATTCAATCAAATTTGCAATCAAATTAGAAATGGGCAAAGAAATTCACTCAAAACCACAAAATTACATAGAAATTGAGTAACCTCCTTCTGGTTAACTTTTGGGTAAATAATAAAATTAAGACAGAAATCAAAAAAATTCCTTGAAACTACTGAGAACAAAGACACAACAGACCAGAATTTCTGAGACACAGATAAGGTAGTGTTAAGAGGAAAATTTATAGCACTAAATGTTCACATCAAAAGGTTAGAAAGATCTGAAGTTAACAACTAACATCACAACTTATAAAAAAAAACTACAGCACCAAGAGCAAAGACTTCTCAAACATAACAGATGACCAGAAATAGCCCAAATGAGAGCTGAACTGAAGGAGATTGAGACATGAAAAATTATTCAAAAGAGCAACAAATCCAGGAGCTTGTTTTTTAAAAAAATATTAATGAAATAGATTGATCACTAGCTAGACTAATAAAAAGAGAGAAGATTCAACACAGCTATTTTAAATTCTCTGTCTGAAAGGTGACATTTCTCTGTTTGTCCAGAATTGGTCTCTGGTGCCTTATTTAGTTCATTTGCTAAGGTAATGTTTTCCTGGATGATATTGATGCTTGTGGATGTTCATCTGTGCCTGGGCATTAAAGAGTTAGTTATTTTTTTTTTGTACTGCTCACAGTCTGACCTTGTTTGTATCCATCCTTTTTTGGAAGGCTTTCCAGGTATTTAAAAAGACTTGGGTATTGTGATCTAAACTCTGTTGGCTTCAGGGGGCATCCAAGGCCAGTAATCCTGTGGTTCTTGTAGACTCATAGAGATACCACCTTGATAGTCTTAAATGATATCCAGAAGAATTAATTCACTGGATTACCAGGAAGAGATTAATGTTTTCTTCCCTTACGCTTTCTCAAAAAAATGAACTCTCTCTCCAGTCTGAACCACCTGGAGCTAGAAATGAAATGACACAAGCACCCCTGTGGCCACGAGCATCAGAGTGCTCTTGATCAGACCCGAAGCCAGCACAGGACTGCGTCGGGCTCATGGCCTCTATAAACACTACCTGGCTACTTCCAATGTTTGCTCAAGGCCTTGGGGCTCTATAACCAGCAGGTGAGAAAGCCAGCCAGGCCTGTGCCCTTTCCTTCAGGGCACCAACTTCCCACAGACCACTGCCAAGTCCAGACGTGCCATTCAGTAGCCAGGGACTGGAGTAAGACCCTTAGAAGTCTACCTGGTGTTCTATTGTACTATGGCTTTGCTGGCATTCAAAACACAAGAAGCAGTTCTATCCACTCATCTCTCCATTTTCCACAGGCAGAGAAGCCTTAGTCTGTGACCACTACCACCATGGGCCCACGGGGAGTATGCCAGGCTACTGACAATAGTTTCTCAAGGTCAATGGGCTCTTTAGTTACACCATGGTAAATGCTGCCTAGGATAGGGCTCATTCTTCAGGACAGTGGACTCTCCTTTGCCCACAGTAGGTCCAGAAATGCCATAGAAGAGCCAAGGCCTGGATTCAAAGACCCCAAGGACCTACTTGGTTCTCTAAACCCCTGTGGCTAAACTGTTACCTAAGATGAAAGACAAATTCCCATTTACTCTTCCCTGTGCATTTCTCGAGTAGAAAGAGTTTTTCACCATAGCCACTATAGCTGGGATTGTGCTGAGTTCACCTGAAGCCAGCAAGGCTCACAGTCGCACTGAAGGGCCATGATACACTACCTGGATATTTCACCTAGTTATTCAGGGTCCAAGAGCTCTTTAGTTAGCAGGTGATGAATCCTGCTATGACTGGGTAATTTCCTTTAAGGAAGCAGGTTTCCTTCTAGCCTAGGATGTGTCTAGAATTGTCATTTTGGAACCAGGGCCTGGAAAGGGGGCCTCACGGCTCTGACTGAAGGCCTATCTTACTGTGACTGAGGTGGTATCCAAGACATAAGACAGAGTTCTCTTTACTCTTTTAGTTCCTCAAGCAGAAGGAAAGGGTCTCTTTTGGAGCCACAGCTGTGCAGCCTGAGGTTAAAGGAGGGGTGATGTAAGCACTCTTTTGGCCACCCCAGATGATGTCTTAGTATGTCATGTACCATCCAAGTCCCCTGGTTCTGAGCCCAGTTCAGCACTAGGACTCACGCAGGAGTTGCAGTCTTTGCAGTCTAGACTGCCTTTCAAGTTTATTTAGGACCCCACAGCACTTTAGCTTACCACGGTGACATTTGCCAGAACTCAAATTTTAACTGCTGGCATGTGTTATTTTCTACTAGCTAGGACTGATTTATATGCTTCATTTGTGGGAAGGTGTTAGCTGAATTCAGTCCGGTTTTGCTTTCTGCTATGGCGGGGCAGCACTGAGTTCAATACCACGTCTCACAATTGCCCTGCTATCCTTCTTACAGGCACACAGATTCTCTCTTTGTATCACATGGCCACTGCCAAGGGACTGGAGAGAGGTAACATTAGTGATTCAAGACTTTCTTTCCCACCTTCTTCAGTGTCTCTTTTATTGATGTGAGTTAAAACCAGCTATTGTGAGTGCTCGCTTGATTTTGGTTCTCATAAAGGTGCTTTGTTTTGTATAGATGTTAAACTTGTGGAGGCGAGGGAGAAAATTAGTGGAGCCCTCTATTTGACCATCTTGTTCTTTCCCCTCATTTTCCAGTTTAAAATGGAAATACATGCATGAAACTGCATTTTGGTAATGTATTTGAGCAGAGACTAAGATACAGAAAAGTATAAATTGTCCCATCCCAGAAAAAACTTACATTTTACCCCATTGTAGGTTTTTATGAACTAAAACAATCTTAATATAGGTCAGTATATTTTTAAAAACACTGATAACTATTCACTGTAGTCAATACCTAGGAAGATATAACAAACAGAGATAGTTTGTGTCCTTAGCAAAGCTTAAAATTCTGCTTTCATGAAACTTACTTTCTGGTGGAGGAAGACGAAATAATCATATAAGGATATTAATGCAATAAAAGTACAAAGAGCTATGAAGTAAATAAAACAGGATTAACATTTCTAAAAAGACATGCCATAATGATTTGAAATTTTTATAAGCAAATGGTTGTTCAGACAGATTGAAATATAAGCTCAATTTATTAAACAGAACAAATTGTGAGAAGTTACCAGGAATCAGAGAAATCTTACTTTTTTTAAAGATTTACTTTAATTTTTAAAAGAGTATCAATTTTATTTCCTTGAAGACTTCTTTCATTTCATACTCAGAAAATGTGAAGCAACTTAGAGTTAATGAAACATATTCGGTTGTATCAAAATTCAGCTCCTTCCCCCAAATTAATCTTCTCTAAAAATTCTCTATTTTCTTTCCCTTATTTGCTTTATGAATTTCTACTTATCTTTCAAAGCTTATCACATTTCTTATTAATTGATATATCTTCAATGCCCACTCTTTAATATTTCATCATGTTCTTTTGTAATCAATCCATTCCCCCTATTTCTGGCTTTGGAATACTCCGATTTTTATATAACTATAAAACAAATCACACCGAATGTAATCTCGTGTAACTAACTTTTTTTCATGTAACAAAATACTTTTGAGATTAATTCACATTGTTACATACATGTCACTTTTAATTTGTATTGCTGAGTATTCCATTGTATAGATATATTATAATTTATTTATTTATTTACCAATTGATAGATACATGAGCTGCTATTCAGGTTTTAGCTACTATAATAAAATTACTATGGCCACCCAAATATATGTATTGTTGTTTTGCATACGGTTTCAATAGATATCTTATATCAAGGACTTAGAGTCTGATGGTAAATGTATTATTAAAAAACAACCAAATTAATTTTTCAAAGTAGTAACAACATTGTACACTCCCACCAACAATGAATGAGAGTTGAAGTTGTTCCACATCCTAGCTAATTTTCGTTATGTCAGTCTTTTTAATTCTAGCCATTCTAGTGAAGCTTTCTCAATATGTTTTAAGTTTTGTATTAGTCTAATGACTCATAATCATATTTGCTTTTATTTGTCATGTTATCTTTTTTGGTGAGATGTTTATTGAAAATCTCTTACGCTTTTTTTAATTAGGTTGTTGTACTTCATATATTTGAGTTGTAAGAGTGTAAAGTATCAATTATGAAAATAATACTCCTTTAAAATAAATGCTTTGAAAATATTTTCAACAGCATTAGACTTGGCTTTAAATTATCTTGTTTGTCTTTTAAAGAGCAAAAGTTCTAATATGAAAAACAATTTATAAATGTTTATGTAGTTTGCAATTTTTGTTTTCTAACAATTATTTACCTAACAATGTCATAAGGGTTGTTTTCCTATAAACTGCATAGTTTTATCTCCATATTTAGATCTTAAGACAATTTTGACTAATTTTTGTTTTTGGCATTAACTAAGAACTGAAGGTTATTATTTCTCCATATAAATAACTAAAATTCACCCGCTTAAAAAAAACCCTTGTTATTTTTTAAATGCTGTTGCTTTGTTGAAATTCACTTGACCATATGTATTAGTCCATTTTTACACTGTTGATAAAGCCTTACCTGAGACTGGGCAATATACAAAAGAAAGAAGTTTAATAGACTCACAGTTTCACATGGCTGGTGAGGCCTCACAATGGCAGAAGGTAAAAGGCATGTCTCATATGGGTGACAGACAAGAGAAGAAAGCCCATGCAGGGAAATGAAACTCCCCTTTATAAAACCATCAGATCTCCTGAGACTTATTCACTGTCACAAGAGTAGTGTAGGAAAGATCTCTCACCCCCATGATTCAATTAGTTCCCACTGGATCCCTCCCACAAAATGTGGAAATTGTCGGAGTTAAAATTCAAGATGAGAATTGGGTGGGGACACAGTCAAATCATATCATTCCACCCTTGGCCTCTCCTAAATCAAACGCCCTCATATTTCAAAACCAATTATGCCTTCCTAACAGTGCCCCAAGTCTTAACTCATTTTACCATTAACTCAAAAGTTCACAGCTCAAAGTTTTATCTGAGACAAAGTAAGTCCCTTATGCCTATGAGCCAGTAAAATTAAAAGCAAGTTAGCTACTTCCTCAATAAAATGGAGGTACAGGCATTGAATAAATACACTCATTTCAAATGGGAGGAACTGGCCAAAATGAAGGGTCTAAAAACTCCATGCAAGTCTGAAATGCAGTAGGGCAGTCAAATCTTAAAGCTTCAAAATGATCTCCTTTGATTCCATGTCTCACATCCAGGTCACACTTAATGCAAGAGGTGGGTTCCCATGTTCTTGGGCGGCTCTGACTTTGTGGCTTTGCAGGGTACAGCCTCCCACCCACTGGCTGCTTTCATGAGCTAGCATTGAGTGCTTGTGGCTTTTCCAAGTGCACGGTGCAAGCTGTCAGTGAATTTACCATTCTGGGGTCTGGAGGAGGTGGCTCTCTTCTCTAAACTCCACTAGGTAACACCCCGAATGGGGACTCTGTGGAGGTACCCATCCCACATTTCCCTTTTGCACTGCCCTATCAGAGATTCCCCATGATCCCCCCCAACCCCTGAAGGAAACTTTTGCCTAGACATCCAGGTATTTCCATACATTCTCTGGAATATAGGCGGAGGTTCCCAAACATCAATTCTTGACTTCTGTGTGTGTACCCACAGGATTAACACCATATGGAAGCTGCCAAGGCTTTGGGCTTGCACCTTCTGAAGCCACCAGAGCCTGAGCTGTACCTTGGCCCCTTTTAGTCATGTCTGGGATGCAGGGCACCAAGTCCCTAGACTGCATCCAGCAGAGGGACCTTGGGCCCAGCCCACAAAACCATTTTTCCCTTCTAGGCCTCCAGGCCTGTGATGGGAAGGGCTGCTGCAAAGGTCTCTGACATGCCTGGAAACATTTTCCCCACTGTCTTGGGGATTAATATTTGGCTCCTTATTACATATGCAAATTTTTGCAGCCAGCTTGAATTTCTCTTCAGAAAATGGGATTTTCTTTTTTATCACATGTAAGGCTGTACATTTTTTCAAATTTTATGCTCTGTTTCCTTTCTAAAACTGGATGCTTTTAACAGCACCAAGTCACCTCTTGTTTTGCTGCTTAGAAATTTCTTCTGCCGAATACTCTAAATTCTCTCTCTCAAGTTCAAGTATCACAAATCTCTAGGTCAGAGGCAAAATGCTGCAGTCTCTTTGCTAAAAACATAACAAGAGTTATCTTTTCTCCAGTTCCCAACACGTTTCTCATCTTCATATGAGACCACCTCAGCCTGTCATTTCCATATCATTATCAGCATTTTTATCAAAGCCATTCAACAGGTCTCTAGGAAGTTCCAAACTTTCCCACATTTTCCTGTCTTCTTCTGAGCCCTCCAAGCTTTTCCAATCTCTGCCTATTACCCAGTTTCAAAGTTACTTCCAGATTTTCAGGTATCTTTCCAGCAATGTCCCACTCTACTGGTACCAATTAACTGTATTAGTCTATTTTCACACTGCTGATAAAGACATACTCGAGATTGGGCAATTTACAAGAGAAAGAGGTTTAATGGACTCAGTTACACGTGGCTGGGGAGGCTTCACAATCATGGCAGAAGGTAAAAGGCATGTCTCACATGGTGGCAGACAAGAGAAGAGAGCTTGTGTAGGGAAACTTTCCTTTATGAAACCACCAGATCTCCTGAGACTTATTAACTATCACGAGAATAGCATGGGAAAGACCTGCCATCATGATTCAATTACCTCCAACCTGGTCCCTCCCACAACATGTGGGAATTGTGGGAGCTATAATTCAAGATGAGATTTGGGTGGGACACAGCCAAACCATATCATCATATAAGGGTAAGTTTGTTACTGGATTCTATATTCTTATTAATTGCTCTAAATGTTCAGAAAATAAAGTAGTTAAGGTTTCCAAATTTATTTTTAGTGTTAATTGTTTTAGCTATTCAATTTCATTGCACTTTTATATAAAGTTTAGAATAATCTTGATTTTTTTTAAAAAAAATCAAAACTTTTTAGATTTATTTATAGAACCGAGTAGAAAATATAGATTAGTTTGAGGAAAATTGACATTTAAAAATCTTGAGCTATCGATTTCATTAAGATGTCATATATTTTCATTTATTTAAGTCTTATTTAATTTTCTCACTACAGTGTTCAAATTTCAGTGTAAAGGTCTTACACATATTTTGTTATATATTTCCCTAAATATTTTATTTTTGGATGCTATCTCTTTTAAAATCTTATTTGCAATTGTTTGTAGGTAGTATAGGGAAATACAATAAAATTTTGTATTCTGCCTCAAGTCTCTTGTTGATAATATCCTTATAATTTCTACATAGAAGATCATGTTGTCTATGACTAAAGTCTATGACTAAAGTACAACTATAGACTGAATTATGTCCCTTTAAAAATTTATATGATAAAATTCGAATGGAGCCCTTATGATAGTGTCTTAGTCTGTTTTGTGCTGCTGTAACAGTATACTATAGATTTGGTAATTTATAATGAATAGAAATTTATTGGCTCAGTTATGGAGGCTGAGACATCCAATACCAAGGTGGTAGCATCTGTGGAGGGCCTTCTAGCCATGTCATAACATAGTGGAAGGCATCGCATGGCAGAAAGGCAAAGAGAAGATGAGAGATCAAGAGGTGGCAACCTACTTCTGTAATAGTGGAACTAATTTTTTCATGAGGGACTCCACCTTCATGACCTAACCACCTCTTAAAGGTCCCACACTTTAATGTTCACATGTTCAATTACATTTAAGCATGAGCTTTGGAGGGGATGAAGATTCAAACTCATAGCAGATGGGATTAGTGTTCTTACAGGAAGAGAAAGAAAGCTTACTTTCTCCCTCTGTCTCTTTCTGGCATGTGAGGAGACAGTGAGAAGATGGCCATCTACAAGCCAGAAGGTAAGTTCATCATTAAGGAACTCAATAGGCTGGCATCTTAATCTTCAACTTTCCAGCTTCCAATAGTATTGGCAATAAATTCCTGTTGCATAAGTAACCCAGTCTATGGCATTATATTATGGAAGCCTGAGCTGACTAACACAATTTCTTTCCATTCTACATGCATTGTATTTCTTCTTCTTTTTTTAATGTGTTAAGACTATATAGATGACAGCTTGCAGATGGCTGTCTTCTCACTGTTTTCTCACATGGTGGAGAAGTGTGTCAAAATGTAATTGCCCTGGTAATATTATTAAAAGGTGGAAACTTTAATGATAGGACAATTTATATATATGTATACAAATATATATGTATGGCAAAAGCTTACATATATATATATATATATATATATATATATAAATAATGTGTTTTTTCAATGATTTTTAAGTGTATAATAATTCATTGGCATTAAGTATAATCACAATGTTGTACATCATCACAATTTTCTACTTCCAAATATTTTTCATCACTCAGAGCAAAAACTCTGTAATCTGTAAACAGTTTTCTTTTTATCCCAGCCCATAGTCATCTCTAATTTATGTTTTCCTTCTAAAAATGTTCCTATTGTAGATATTCCATATACATATTTCATATTCATATTTTTGTATAAGTAATATTTGTCTTCTGTGTCTGTCTTATTGTGTTTTCAAGGTTCATCTTTGTGGTTTTTATTTGCACTTCCCTCATGACTAATGATGTCACACATCTTTTCATGAACTTATTTGTACATCTTCTTACGGAAATATCTATTAAATCCATTGTACATGTTTAAACTGGATTGCTTGTTCTTTTATTGCTGAATTTTAGGAGCTAATTATTTTGGATATTAAACCTTATCAGATACACGATTTATGATAATTTTCATTTATTCCCTAGGGTACATTTTAATTTTGTTGATAATGTCCTTTGATGCATAATTTTTTTTAACTTTGAGAAAGTCCAATTTACCTATTTAAAAAAATGCTTTTTGTGTAATATTTAAAAAAATCCATTGACAAATGAAAATTCAGGTATATTCGTACTTGTTCTAAAAAAGTTATAGTTTTAGCTCTTATATTCAGCTCATTGATATGTTTTAAGTTTTATATGTGGTGTTAGATGGAGTCCAAAATTATTTTATTACATGTGTAAAAACGATTCACAAAACCATCTATTGAAGAAATTATTTTCCGCCATTGAACAGACTTGGCCTTTATGTCAAAAAACAATTAGCTATAGACATATGGGTTTAATTCTGAACTCTCTCTTCTATTGAAGTCTTTTAGACGCTATTATAATAAAATAAATTTTTTCCCTTATTGATTGTTCACTCTGATGCATAGAACCACAACTAATTTTTGCATGTTGATCTTATATACTGCATCTGTACTAAATTTATTAGCTCTAGTAGTTTTCCTATAGATTTCCTAGGAATTTCTACATATAGAATTATGTCATCTAGACAAATAGATTTTAATCTTCCTTTCCAATTTGGATGTTTCTTGTTTTTCTTGTCTAATTTAAGTTAGACAATTGAAATTGTTGGATAGCAGTTGTGAAATGAAACATATTATGTTCTTAAAATTAGGGGGAAAGATTTCAATCTTTTACCATTTAGTGTGATGATAGCTGTGGATTTTTCATAATGGCTTGCTATTTTATAAAGTTGCCTTCTATTTCTAATTTTCGGTTATTTTTATTGTAAGGAATGTTGAATATTGTCAAATGTTTTTTATGCATCAATTGAAATAATCATCTTTTTATTGTTACACTAATGGTGTATATTGATTTTCTTATGTTGAACTACTTGCATTCATGGTGTAAAGATCATATAGTCGTGGTAGTCATTAACATACTGATGAGTAATATTTTGTTGGTGATATTTGTATCTATAAAGTATAGCGGTCTGAACTGCTGCTCTTTTTGAATTTCTTTTTCTAGCTTTTGGCATTAGAGTTATGCTGGCCTCATGGAAAGAATTAAGAAAATGTTTCTTCCACTTATAAACTTTTTAGAACATTTTGAGAATTTTTAGTGGTAATTTTTTATTGTGATAGAACAGTAGTAAAATAAAATTTGTAAGTCATTTATATATCTTCTTTGGACAAATTTCTAGTCAAGGCTTTTGTCCATTCTTTGGATTTTTCTGTTGTGGAGTTATAGGAGTTCTTCATAGGTTCTAGACATTAAAACCTCATCAGATATATGATATGTTTTGTGTTTTCTCCCATTCCATTGGTTGTCTTTTCACTAGGTTGACAGTGTTCTTTGATGCACAAATGTTTTAAATTTTTATGAAGCACTTTTTTTCTATTTTCACCTTGTTGCCTATGCTTTTCCTATCATATTCGAGAAATAATTACCAAGTTATATGTCATGAAGCTTTTCTCCTATGTTTAGTCCTACTATTTTATTAGCATTAGCTGTTATATTTAGGTCTTTGATCTATTTTGTGTTAATGCTTTTTACAGTGTTTGGTAAACCTCCAGCTTCACTATTCTGCATGTGGATAAGCAATTATAAACACCATTTGTTGAAAACTCTGTTCTTTTACCAATGAATAATCTGAGGTCCTTTTTAAAAAATTATTTGACTATATATGTAAAGATTCATTAATGGGATCTTTATTCTATACTATTGGCTTTATATTTGTCTTCATACCTGTGCTATACTGTTTTGAATACTGTCAGTTTGCACTAGCAATGAAATCAGAAACTTTGAGATGCCTGTTTTTTCTTTTTTCAAGATTATATTTAAATCCCTTGACTTTCTATATGTTTTAAAATGAATTTTTCTATTTCTGCAGAACAGACTACTATTTTGATAGAAATTGCATTGTTTGTATATCACTGCATAGTACTGACATCTTAATATTAAGTCTTCGAATCCATAAATACTTGATGCCTTTTAATTTGTTTCTTCTTTAATTTCTTTCAGCAACATTTTACAGTTTTCATAAGTCTTTCACCCCCTTGGTTAAGTTTATTCAGAAGTGTTTTTTTTAATTGCTATAATAAATTATTTTCCTTCCTTTTTAGCATATAAAGTAAAAACTTCTTTAATTTATATGTAGTTTTTCACCTTATAAGTCAAAATCTTTAGCAATTTCTAAATGTAGGAATCTTTAACATACATAAATTTAACTTATGCCTAACATATCAAAAATTTAAAAATCTTTAACTTATATGTAGAAATCTTTTATGTATAAGATAATTTCCTCTATGAACAGTAATTATATCTTCATTTTCTTTTTTTTTAATTGCATTTTAGTTTTTGGGGTACATGTGAAGAACATGCAAGATTGTTGCATAGGTACACACATGGCAGTGTGATTTGCTGCCTTTCACCCCATGCTATCTCTCCCCAACTCCCCACCTGCTGTCCCTCCCCTATTCCCCCCGACAGACCCCAGTGTATATATCTTCATTTTCAATTTATGTGCTTCTTTTTGCCTCATTACTGTTGCTAGTACTTTCAACATTATATTGAATTTAAGTGATTAAGGTAGACATCATTGTCTTTGTTCAGATTTTGGAGGAAAGGCTTTTAGTCTTTCTACATTGAGTATAATATCAGTGGTAGGCTTTATATATGTGACATTTACTAAATTAAGGCAATTTCCTTCTATTTCCAGTTTGTTCAGTGTTTTATCATGAAAAAATATTTAGTCAAATGATACTTCTGTATAATTTAAGATGATCAATTTTCTTTCATTCTGTGTTTATACTGTATTACATTGATTGATTTTTGCATCCTGAATTCCAGAAAAAAAATCCCATTTTTTTCATGGTATATAATCCTTTTAATGGACTATTGAATTTAGTTTGCTACAAGTTTCTTGAAGATTTTTTGATCAATATACATAACACTATAACAAATACTAGAATTCCATTGAATCCCAAAGGAAGACAGCAAGAGACAAAGAAAGTAACCCTGGAATTGTGAAGAAGTCAGAAATCAATTAAAAAATTGCAATAGCAAGGTTCTTACTTTACCAATAATCACTTTAATGTAAAAGAACTAAATTCTATAGACAAAATCCATAGAGAAAATAAATAATTTTTTTTTAAAGTCTAACAATATACAGTGTACAAGAGACTCACTTTAGCTTTAAGGACACACAAAGGCTAAATGTAAAGTGATTGAAAAAATGTTCCATGCAAATGGTCAAAACAGAGAACAAAGGTGGCTATGTTTATTAAAGACAAAATAGACTTAAGTAAAAAACTCTAGAGGCAAATTAAGTCATTATATAATAAAAAAGTGGTTAATGCATCAAGAGAATATAACCATCATAAATATACATACAGTCAACATCAGTGAATCTAAATACGTAAAGCAAATATTAGCTGATCTAAATGGAGATACAAATGGCAGCAAAATAGTAGTAGGAGATTTCAGTACCCCACTTTCAATAATAGATAGATTACTCACAGAGAATATTACCAAGCAAGTAACAGACAAAATAACACTGTAGATTAAAAGGACCTAACAGACAAATACAGAACATTCCACTCAACAGCAGCAAAGTACACATTTTTCTCAAGTGCACACAGAACATTCTTCAGAATAGATCATATGCTGGCCCACAAAAAAGGCTTATACTTTTAAGAAGATTGAAATCATATCAAGTATCTTTTCCTGTCATAGTTGTATAAAACTAGAAATCAATACAGAAGAAAAAATAGAATATTCATAAGCATTTAAAATTAAGCAATACAATCTTGAAAAACCAATGTGTCAAAGCGAAATCAGGAGGGAAATTTTAAAAATTGCTTCAACAAGAAAAACAGAAATACAACAGAAATGTATTTATTTCTAGTAGATTATACAGTTTCTTGGTGTATAATTGTTCATAGTAGTCTGTTATGATTCTTTGTATTTTTGTGGGATTAGATATAACATCTCCTCTTTGTTTATAATTTTGTTGGAGTCTTTTCTCCTTTTTTCTTTTTTAGTCTGGCTACATGTTTGTCAATTTCATTTATCTTTTCAAAAAGCCAATTCTTTGTTTTGCTGATTTTTTACTATTGTTTTTCTAGGTCTGTATGTCATTTATTTCTGTTATATTAATAGTATTTATTGTTTTCTTCATTTTGGAAATTCTGAGCTTAATTTTTTCTTCTTCTAGTTCCTTGACATGTAAGGATAGGATGTTTGAGCTCTTTATTCTCAATGTAGGCATTTTCATACATGCAAATCAATCAATGTAATACACTACATTGAAAGAATAAAGGATAAATATCATATAATAATCTCAATAGATGCAGGAAAATAATTTGAAAAAATTCAATATCCCTTCATGAAAAAGTAATAAGTGCAACAAATTACATGTAGAAGGATTGTACTCAACACAATCAAGGTCATATATGATAAGCTCACAGCTAAGATTATACTTAATGGTTAAAAGCTGAAAGCTCTTCCTCTAAGATTAGAATCAAGACAAGAATGACCACTCTCACCAATTCTATTCAGTGTAGTACTGGAGTCCTTCTGAGTTTTGGCTTTGGAGCAATCAGGCAAGAGAAAAAAACTAAAAGGCCACCAATGGGAAAGGAAGACGTTAAATTATCCCTGTTTGCAGATGACATGATGCTATATACAGAAAACCTTAAATGCTCTACCAAAAAAACCATTAGAAGTAACAAATTCAGTGAATTTACATAATCAAAATCAATATACAAAAATTGATAGTGTTTCTATACATTAACAACAAACTATTTGGAAAAGAAATCAAGAAAACGACATCACTTACAATAATATTTAAGAAAATAAAATACTTAGGAATATATTTAATCAAGGAGATGAAAGATCTGTATACTAAAATCTATAATTTATTGATGAAAGAAATTGAGAGGACACAAATAAATGGAAAGATATTGGATGAGAAGACAAAATATTGTTAATATATCCAAACCACCTAAAGTGATATATACATTCAGTGCAATCCTTATCAAAATTCCAATGACAGTTTTCATAGAAATAGAAACAATCTTAAAATTCATCAGGAACCCAAAAGACTCCAAACAGTCAAAACAGTTTTGAGTGAGAAGAACAAAAATGGAGGCATCATACTTCATGATTAAAAATATAAGGTACTGTCATATATACATAGACCAATGGAACATAAATGAGTGCCCTGAAATAAATCTGCACATTTGTCATTATCCAATCTTTGACAAGGTTGCCAAGAACCTACAATGGGTAAAGAAACTCATGAAAGAAGGTAATAGAGTGATGATTGCCAGAGCCTGGGGGAGGGGAGAAAATGGGGAGATGCTATTCAAAGAGTACATAGTTTCAGTTATGCAAGATGAATAAGTTATAGAGATCTAATACACAGCATGGTAACTATAGTTCACAATATTGCGTTGTATACTTGCAATTTGCTGTAAGAATAAATCTTAAGTCTTCTCATCACACACACACACATACATACACCAACACACACCAACACACCCCCGCACTCATGCACTAGATAACTGTTTGAAGTGATGGATATGCTAATTAGGTTGTTGTGCTAATACTTTTTCACAGTGTATACATATATCAAACATCACATTGCATATCTTACATACATATCATTTTTATTTGTCAATACCTGAATAAAACTGGAAAAAATAAAAAAATTTTAAAATACATTATACAGTCTTTTCTTTTCTCTCCTTTATTTTATACTCTTGGTGGCCACATGTATAGGCTGTATCCCAAGAAAATGGAAATATGGATCCGAGAGTTTCCAGATGGAAAAGAATCCCTTGTGATCCACATCTTAATGTTGGTTGTACTAAGCCACTGAAGCCTTTTGTGTTTTGGGGGTTATGTAATACGTCCTAGAATATTTTATTACCACACTTTATATTTTCAAATTATTTGTTATGTTCCCCATATTCCCCCCAAAACCTTACACCAATGTAGAAACCAGGGCTCAGTGAAGCCAGTAAATCTAAGTCAGCATGGCTAGAACAGAGATATTAATTTGAAGTCTAATTTATCCTCTTTTAAAATGCTTTATTCTCTTTGCATTGGCAATGTTGCAGAGATATTTATGTTTTCTTCTTATTCCTTTTTTTTAGGGCTGTAATACATTTATAATTATACATGTATCATTAAATGTCATGTGTGGTTTTAAAACTTGTTTATTTAATGTGGATATATTATAACATCATTTTCTTCCTATTGAATTTCTTTGGCTTTCTTGTGCAGAATCATTTGTTGGTGGTATATAATTCAGTCTATTTCTGAACTTTGTCATATCACTTTGAACTATATGTCTATTTTTTCCTCATATCACACTATCAGGATAATTGTAGCTTTATTATAAGCCTTGAAGTTAAATAGAATATATACTTCATTGTTATTCCATTTTCAGATTGTTTTTACTGTTCTTGAACTCTTGATTTTCCAAATACATTTTACAATCAACTTGTCAATTTATCCAAGTAAGTGTTCTGGTATTTTATTTAAGATTACATTGAAGCTATCAATTTGGGAGAAGTTATCTTAACATGAATGCATTTCCATAACTGACATTATAATTATTTCCTTATTTAAGTATATTTTAAGTGGGCCTTTCACAGATGAACATGGCAATATGGCAAATTATTCCATTTATATAGGTCATTGATATGGTTTGGCTTTGTGTCCTCACCCAAATTGCAACTGGAATTGTAATCCTCATAATCCCCACATGCCCAGGGAGGGACCAGGTGGGAGGTGACTGGATCATGGGGGCGTTTACCCCCATGCTGTTCTTGTGATGGTGAGTGAGTTCTCCTGAGATCTGATGGTTTTATAGGGCAGTTTTCCCTGCTCTTGCCTATTCTCTCTAGCCTGCTACTATGCAAGTATGCCTCTTCCCCCTTCTGCCATGATTGTTTAAGTTTCCTGAAGTCTCTTTTAAATTAAACCTCTTTTCTTTATAAATTGCCCATATCATGTATGTCTTCACAGCAGTGTTAAAATGGACTAACACAGTCATTTTTAATTTCTCTTAGCAATGTTTCAATGTATAAAGTTATTAAACTTTGTACAGTATATCTCTTTCTTTAATTTCTATCAGCACAGATTATCAGGATTGGTTTACTCTATACTGCTCAGACAGCAGCATACACTCTCTATCTTGCTTTAGATTATGTTACCTTTTTTTTTGTCCTTATCAAAATACATCTGGAGAGAACTTAAAAATGTTCTAATAGAATGTTTATATTAGAAACAAAACATGTTTTCTATTAAAAATAAAAATAGTTTATAATATAGTATTTAAATGTATTATAGGTGCTATTTATAGTTTAACTGATTATATTTTGCTAACTGTACTTGGTAAGAAGAAAAAACCAAACACCATAGAAATGGGATACATAATTGTTCTAGAGGATGGCAGATATGGTGCAATAATTTAGGGTTTTGCCACAAGAATAAAATATTTTTGGGCTTAGTCACAAATGTGACATATTAAACCTATACCTTCTGAAATGAGAAAAAAATGTTTCTTGATTCACTCATCATGATATCTAGAAGCAAACTTGGGTAAAGAAGAGATTGTGCTGAAGGCCCATGTTTGGTACATTTTCTGACCCTGATCCTTGTGATCTAGCAGACCCAAGGGTATTGATCATAACCCTGCCATACACAGACTGGGTATATTATTACTGCAAGCCAAGATAAGAGTCTAGTACAGGCCCCATGGGGTGGGAGTAAGATCATGATTTCTTATAACAGTAACTAGTTGTAATTGAAAAGCATCTTGGCTTTCTGTTAGGTACTGGTAGAGACTAAGCAATCAATGGGACAACAATTTTGATGTGATGCAAACTGATTCACAACTGGGTATCATTCATCAAAAACTGGGTATCACCTCATCTCTATTATTGTGAAAAAATAACAGTAGTGGGTGAAAATGTGGAGGAATTGGAATGCTTGGACACTATTGGTGGGAATGAAAGACAGTGCAGCCACTGTGAAAAACAGTGTGGAGGTTCTCAAACAGCTAAAAGTAGAATGATCATATGAACCAACAATTGCATTCCCGAGTATTAATAAAGAGTTAAAATCAGGATCTCAAAGAGATGTTAGCATTCCCATGTCCATTGCAGCACTATTCACAATAGCCTTGTTATTATTTTAGTATGCATGCATCCAGTTTTATTTCTTATATCTATTTAAAACATATCCTAAAGTAATTCAACATAAATGCATTTCCATAACATACATTATAATTATTTTCTTATTTACCTATATCTTAAACATGAAAATCAGTCAATTGCTTTGGTTAAGTTGAAACAATAAATGTATTTCATTTTGTACTGTTTGGTAACTACAGATGAATGGAATAGCTAAACCAGTAGAGCCTATGTCATGAAAATTTAAAATGTACCCTTTGATTTTTGTTGGTTTAAAGTCTATTTTATCAGAGACTAGGATTACAACTCCTGCTTTTTTTTTTTTTTTTTTTTTTTTTCTCCATTTGCTTGGTAAATCTTCTTCCATCCCTTTATTTTGAGCCTATGTGTATCCTTGCATGTGAGATGGGTTTCATGAATAAAGCACACCGATGAGTGTTGGCTTTTTATCCAATTTGCCAGTCTGTGTCTTTTGATTGGGGCATTTAGCCCATTTACATTTAGGGTTATTATTGTTATATGTGATTTATATGACTGGTTAAATGGATTTCATAAGGGAATTAATATATGTCTAAAGTGTTCTTTAACTGGCAATAAATTACAAGCTACATCAGTTCTTCACTTAACTCAGAAATACCATGGAAATTTAAAATGTACCCTTTGAAATCATTCCCTTACAAAATCCACTTAACCAGTCAAATAAATCCAAATAGTTCAATCATTTAGGTAGCCTGGGTCTAACTTTTATGTTTTCAAGTTTAACTTCTCTTCTGAAAGTAAATGGGCATTTAAAGTGGCTTTTTATGCACAGACAGGTTGAATGACTAACTACTAAATATTGCAAATCACTTAATTTGTGGAGTTATTAAAAATGTTGCCAGCAATTTAGCCCTAGGGAGAGTTAGCCTAAGTACTTTGGCTAAAGTCTGGGGAATAATCTGTAGTCTGCCTTCCGGGACTGCAGATTTTTTGTCCACTGATTTTAAGAGCAGAGTTTAAATTATAAAAGCTAATGGTATGAATGAATGATGGATAGTTTAATAATTTACATTGCTTTTACATGTGAAAAAAAATCGCATAGAATTTTCTAAGATTGAGAAGAATCTTTCCGAATTCATCCCAAATGGTCGGTCATCCAGCTTCAGAGAAACAGGAGTGACTTGATCTCAGGACTGGTTTCTTCCTACTTCCATTTTCAGGTCTTTGCTTCTAGCTCTGGCTTGTGCCTTTATCTTTTATCCATCATTAACTCTTGTCCCTTGAAATGCCCTTGATCTGACCCATATCACCATCTCTATTCCATCCCAGCACATATTTCTGTTTTTCTTTGTTTGATGACTGAATATTTTATTCTGTTATTCCATTTTCTGGCTATCTCTACATGATAAATTAGTGCAATAATCAGAATAAACCATTCAGGTAGCACATTGTTATTTTCTTATTGCTAAGTAGAAATTTCTGTCTTTAAGACTTGGTTGATAACCCTGGATATATTGGTGACATTCTATGAGACAAATACTTTATTTAGATTTATTTATTGAGTAAATCATATCTGTTTTTATTTGTAGGTGGTTGTGATGAACACATGAGGTAATTACTGCAAAACACCTATAATAAATTTAAATATTGTTTATATAATATTTTTTACTAAAGAATCTATTTATATTGGTTTTTTTTTGAAATGATATTTTGGATTTTGTTTAACCAAATTGATTTTACTGTTTTTGACATATAAGCAAGTGAGATATAAATTTAGAATTTTTTTTCATGAAATGATGAACAAGAATGTTTTATATTTACTTATTTTCCTTTTCAGAACTATGTGGAAAAATCATATAAAACAAGTGTGGGTAGACTACTGGTGTTTTTGATTGATGGTCCATACATCAAAAGTCAAGCTAATTTGGTCAATGATAAAAAATGAAATGACTAATGATGTAATGACTAATTACATTAATTTGGTACACTTCTTTGTAGAATTTATATTCTACAACTGCTAATTTTATGTTATTTATACTCCTGCCTTCATAATCCTGCATGTTTCCTCCAGCTGGAATATGTAGGCTTTTATTCATTCAAAATCCTTCCAACTCTTTATATGACAACTTATAAATTTACTTAATTAATACCTCAGTTTAAAATATTTCTATTATTTTCTGAATTTCTATAGGAAATATATCCCACAATAATATCTATTAGATGATAGATATAGAGATTTATAGAAAAATAGACAAATGCACATATGGTGGCATATATGTATGTAAGTGTCTTATTCCTGACTTACAGGACCTCACAATGGATTTCAAAGGTATACATATGCCGAGTATATTTATATATGGTATATATGTCTATGTCTAGTATCAACAATTGGGCATATTTATATATAATAATTTGGTCCCTTGAAATAAAATTATGAATACTTGAAAGGTAGAAATCATAACATATTTACCTTTCTATCTCCACTCACGCTTCCTCCTTGTGTTAAACTTTAAAGTTTTTGCAAAATATATTAAAAGCACAAAAAGACACCATGCTTTTGCTATTTGTCAAATGGTATTTGGCTTCAGGGATGATAATTTGTTCACGGTGAACAACAAGATGCAATAATAAGAAAAGACAGTATAAAAAAAATAAACAGGAAGAGATGAGTTGGCAGTGAGGATGACCATATAAAGTGCCCAAACATAGTTTCTGGTGAATAGCAGGTGCTAAGTAGGCCTGCAATAATGAGTTAATGATTAACTCATTTAATTATTAATTAATAATAATTAAATGTTAATTAATTAATAATAAAATAAGTAACAATAATAATATATATTGTTATTTATTTATAATTAGGAATTATTTGGTATGGTAGTAATGTGTGGATCCACGTAGTTTTATCTTTTCTATATTTGGCCTTACCTGATTTTTTATATTGATTAAAGAGAAACAGTAGCATTATAAATTTATTTATTATTTTGTCTACATTATTGAATTGATCCTTTCATAATGAAACAATAGCAACATGGCATAATACTCTTATTTCTGCCTAATATGTAAGGAAATTGAGGGATAGAATGTTCTAGAGACTGTTCTAAAACCTGACGCCTGTAAAGTAAAACAACTGCTGACTTAATTCTCAGTGTGCATTGGACTCTTCACTAATTCTGAATAGAGTTTGCCACAAGCACCAACAGATCACACAGGACATGATTCTACACTTGTTATTCTGAGAAACAATCAATTTAAAACTTCACTGCACAATTCTGAATCTAAATGAGTATTAGATAACAAATGTGCTATCTACTAATCTGTGTATTATGAAAGCATCTTTAGTGTTATGCAAACACAAGAATTGTCTTAATCGCTAAGGTATCCTACTTGTCAAAAAGACCTTCGTTGTATTCTGGAACCATAATTTGTACTGGCATATTAATGTCTAAATGGCTGGAATAGAGTCAGCATCTTTTATTGATAAGAAAATATTAAATCTAGCTCTGTCTGGCATAGATAGCACCTTACTTGTATTGAGGTGTGAGTGGTTGACTTCAGGGGTCTGCCTGCTGAGTCAAGTGACGGAGAAGTGGCATGCTGGGTGAACACCTTGTTTGTCCTAGACTACTGTAAAGTTCCAGCAGAGAGCACAGTATGTGTTTTTCTGTGGCTGCTGTTGGACATTGTTTGATTCTCACTTAGTCTGAGGCTATTACATCATAATAGGATTCCAAAGTTATAGCGTCCAAACTTCTTCATTAGGTAAATAAGGAAACACCAAGCTAGATGCATGTTTTTCTAACTCTCGAGACAAGCTTAAGACATGGGTATAATTCGTTTTTCTTAATTTAAGAGATGAAAAAACTATGCTTAGATGTTATGTAAATTGCCAAAAATCTAAGCTAACAAAGTATGACTTTTGAAACATTATTTTAACCATTTCCTTTGAGTGGATATTAAAGTAAATCAGGGAGGATTAATTCATTTCATTATTAGAACAACACTCAGTTGGTATTTGAGGGTATGTAAAAGTAAATCTGAATGAGTCACTTTGCCCAGGCTGCCTTTACTAGACAGTCATCAATAGGCAGATTAAGGAATCCTCCCTTCAGTTTCTGCCTTTTTTGAGGGGCAGTCCTTGGGCATCCTGTTTTTTCTTCCCAAAATATAAAAAGTTGAATTCTGCATTGTTTTCTATTTGTTGTTATGAATTGGATTGTGTTCTCTCCAAAATTCATACATTGAAGTATTGGTCCCCTATACCTCAGAAGGTGACTGTATTTGAGGACAAGGTTTTTAAAAAGATAATTAAGGTTAGGTCATTGTTGTGTTCCCTAATGTAATAGGATTGGCATTCTTTTATGAAGAGAAAATTTGAACACAAATAGGCACAGAGGAAAGTCATATCAAGAGACACAGGGAAAACATGGCCTTATACCAGCCAAGAAGGGAAGACTTGAATATACCCTTACCTCACAGCCCTCTGAAGAAATCAACTCTACCAATACCTTGTTTTTGAAACACTTGGCCTCCAAAGTTATTAAATAAATATCTGTAGTTTAAGCCACCCAATCTGCAGTGCTTTGTTACAACAGCCTTAGCAAATGAATACACTGACGATCTCCAAAACATAAATGTTTGTACTGCATATCTTCCTAAAGAGATTAGAACAGTAGGACTTTTAAATTAGTTTTTGAAGTAGTTTTATTTTATTTTATTTTCCAAAAAAGTGATTACAAAGCCAACACACTTATTCTGTTTTATAAAAACATCATTATTATCCTATGCCCAGAAATAACCACTATTATTTTGTGTATAAAGATTGACAGAAATTTTTAGATCATAGTTCAAACATTTTCTCAAGGCTAATAAATTATTTGAAAAAATCTATTCATTTATAATAACATGAGAAGTATAATATGGTCATTAAAAGTTGTGGAGACAGCAGACTCAAAAGAAAATTTAAATCACTATTTTAAAAATTAAATTTGAATGGGTCTTAGTTTGTTTTTACAGTATTATTGTGAGTTAAATATGACCCTCTGGAGACAGTCTCTAAGTAATGGTTTCTTTTTTTTATTTTTATTTTATTTTATTGTATTTTAGGTTTTGGGGTACATGTGAAGAACATGCATAGGTACACACATGGCAGTATGATTTGCTGCCTTCCTCCCCATCACCTATATCTGGCATTTCTCCCCATGCTGTCTCTCCCCAACTCCCCACCCCCGCTGTCCCTCCCCTATTTCCCCCGACAGACCCCAGTGTGTGATGCTCTCCTCCCTGTGTCCATGTGTTCTCATTGTTCAGTACCTGCCTATGAGTGAGAACATGCGGTGTTTGATTTTCTGTTCTTGTGTCAGTTTGCTGAGAATGATGGTTTCCAGGTTCATCCATGTCCCTAAAAAGGACATGAAGTCATTGTTTTTGATGGCTGCATAATATTCCATGGGGCATATGTGCCACATTTCCCTGTCCAGTCTATCATCAATGGGCATTTGGGTTGGTTCCAGGTCTTTGCTATTGTAAACTGTGCTGCAATGAACATTTGTGTGCATGTGTCCTTAGAGTAGAACGATTTATAATCCTTTGGATATATACCCAGTAATGGGATTGCTGGGTCAAATGGAGTTTCTATTTCTAGGTCCTTGAGGAATCGCCACACTGTCTTCCACAATGGTTGAACAGTGTAATGGTTTTCTTTTATTCAAATTATATGTCAGCAGACTCCCTTTTCCTAAACTCATATTCTTTCATATGCAGTTTCTCGTTCTTAACTTTAAAAAGTAAATCCTGTAAAGATACTACTGATGACACCATCCAGGTATAGCTAGAAGGATGAGCAGCAGCTAGTTAAACGCCGTGGACTAAGGCATGTCTTCAGTACTGGTAGGTCCTGAATCAAGGCCAGCTGTGTGATCAGTATTTCAGAGCTCTGTCCTACATGCAAGATTTCTACTGTGAGATAAAAATCAGTGACTGGGTATATTATTGCATGAAGCAGAGGCCCCTATGTCATATCTAGCCCACAATTTCTCTGTTTGGCACACTAGGAAATGTCATGCTAAAATCAGAACATTTATTTATACTGAAAAATGTAAAGATTTGGCCTCATAGTGCCTGAAATCTCATGCAGGTAACACTTAGCTGTACCTAGCTTATTATTACTTGTTCCTGACATGTTTATATATTCATATTATATGCTCAACTTCTGTTAGGATTTGAGTTAGAACCATTTGCCTGCCCTTTTCCCAAAACAACATCTACCCAACACAGCAAATATAGTAGTAGTTGATTGGATAATCACTGAATGAATGAGACCTTTTGCATTAAGTAATGTATATTATTCCAAAGCTTATTATTTATTATGTGTGTATATAACCAGTTACTTAATGAATACATGTTTATTTTCTTTCATTTATTCAGAATTTGTTATCTTTCAGACTTAACAGAGAAATAGCAAAATAGAAAAAAGAAAAGCAAATGGGAATTATAAACCATGTTTGGGATGAGATTTATTTTCAATCACTATGGATAACTTTGTGGTTGTTTCTTTTGCACTAAATATCACTAAAGCTCCAACAATTTTGAATATTCTTTGACTGTCCCCTCTATGACTTGGAAGGAAAATGACAAATGAGACCGCTGTGACTGAATTTATTCTCAAGGGCTTCTCAGACATGCCTGAAATGGCTCTTATAAGCACTGCATTCTTCCTTTTCATCTACCTTTTTGCCCTCCTGGGGAACATGTCCATCATCCTAGCTGTGGCCAGAAGCATCCGCCTCCATACTCCCATGTACTTCTTCCTGCAGAACCTGTCCTTCTTGGACATGTGCTACACCTCAGTCACTGTCCCGAAGGCACTTATCAATTCACTCATGGGCTTCAAAGTCATTTCCTTTTGGGAATGTGTGGCTCAGCTCTTTATATTTGTAATGCTGTGTGCCTCTGAGTGCTTCTTACTTACATCCATGGCATATGACCGTTGTTTAGCCATCTATAAGCCTCTTATCTATGGTTTCATTATGAGCAGAAAGCTGTGTACAGAGCTTGTCATTGTGGCCTGGTTGAGTGGTGCTCTCTATGCCATCTTTCACACTATCAACACCTTCTCCCTCCTGTTCTGTGGGCCCAATGTCATTGACCATTTCTTCTGTGACAGCACTCCTATTATGAGACTCTCCTGCAGTGACTCCCACATCAATGAAGAAGTTGGATTCACAGTGGGTGGGTGTATCATTCTCAGTGCTTTTGCCCTCACTATAATCTCCTATGTTCTCATCATCTCTACCATTGCTGAAATCCACTCTGCTGGTGGCCGTCAAAAGGCTTTTTCCACCTGCTCCTCCCACCTGGCCACTGTCATTTTGTTTTATGTCACAGGGAGCTTTGCTTACCTCACACCTGCTTCCCACTACTCTCCCACTCAAGGACGGTTAGTGTCTGTGTTTTACTCCATCCTCACACCCAGCCTAAATCCCATTGTCTACAGTCTGAGAAACACAGACATGCAGATGGCCCTGAAAAAGCCATTTTTTTATCCAAGTAAACATGTTTTCTTATATTGACTATATTGCTCTGAACATTTTCTCCACACTGTCTTTGTGCTTGTTTAGGCAACTTACTCTCTTGCAGAAAAAGATAACAGATTTCACACTTGATAAAACTGCAAATTAAAAAAGAATAATTTCCGAGGCCTCTGTTCTGTTCTATTGGTCTATATATCTGTTTTGGTACCAGTACCATGCTGTTTTGGTTACTGTAGCCTTGTAATATGGTTTGAAGTCAGGTAGAGTTATGCCTCCAGCTTTGTTCCTTTTGCATAGGATTGTCTTGGCTATATGGACTCTTTTTTCATTCCATATAAAATTTAAGGTAGTTTATATCTAATTCTGTGAAGAAAGTTAATGGTAGCTTGATGAGAATAGCATTGAATCTATACATTACTTTGGTCAGTATGGCCATTTTCATGATACTGATTCTTCCTATTCATGAGTATGAAATTTTTTTCCATTTGTTTGTGTCCTCTTTTACTTTGTTGAGCAGTGGTTTGTAGTTTTCCTTGAAGAGGTCCTTCACATCCCTCGTAAGTTGTATTCCTAAGTATTTTATTCTCTTTTTAGCAATTGTGAATGGGAGTTCCCTCATGATTTGGCTGTTTATCTATTATTGGCGTATAGGAATGTCTAAGAAAAATAAGCAATGGGGAAAGAATTCCCTATTTAATAAATGGTGTTGGAAAAACCGGCTAGCTATATGCAGAAAGCCGAAACTGGACTCCTTCCTTACACCTTATACAAAAATTAATTCAAGATGATTAAAGACTCAAACATAAGACCTAAAACCATAAAAGCCCTAGAAGAAACCTAGGCAATATCATTCAGGACATAGGCATGGGCAAAGACTACATGACTAAAACACCAAAAACAATGGCAACAAAAGCCAAAATTGATAAATGGGATCTAATTAAACTGAAGAGCTTATGCAGAGCAAAAGAAACTACCATCAGAGTGAACAGGCAACCTACAGAATGGGAGAACAATTTTGCAATCTATTCATCTGACAAAGGACTAATATCCAGAATCTAAACGGAACTTAAACAAATTTTACAAGAAAAAACAAATGACTCCATCAAAAAGTGGACAAAGGATATGAACAGACACTTCTCAAAAGAAGACATTTATACTGCCAACAAACATGAAAAAAAGTTCATCACTGGTCACTAGAGAAATGCAAATCAAAACCACAATGACATACCATCTCATGCCAGTTAGAATGGTGATCATTAAAAAGTCAGGAAACAACAGATGCTGGAGAGGATGTGGAGAAATAGGAACTCTTTTACACTGCTGGTGGGAGTGTAAATTAGTTCAACCACTGCTGGTGGGAGTGCAAATTGTGGACAACAGTGTAGCAAGTCCTCAAGGATCTAGAACCAGTAATACCATCTGACCCAGCAATCCCATTACTGGGTATATACCCAAAGGATTATAAATCATTCTACTTTAAAAACACATGCATACCTGTGTATTGCAGCACCATTCACAATAGCAAAGACTTGGAATCAACCCAAATGCCTAACAATGACAGACTGGATAAAGAAAATGCGGCATATATATATACCATGAAATACTATGTGATGGGCAGATCATGAGGTCAAAAGATCGAGACCATCCTTGCTAACATGGTGAAACCCCATCTCTACTAAAAAAAAAGACAAAAATTAGCTGGGTGTAGTGGCTTGTGCCTGTAGTCCCAGCTACTGGGGAGTCTGAGGCAGGAGAATCACTTGAACCTGGGAGGCAGAGGTTACAGTGGGCTGGGATCAGGCCACTGGACTCCAGCCTGGTAACATAGTGAGACTCTGTCTCCAAAAAA
>NW_016107494.1:628419-679295 GCF_001604975.1 Cebus imitator | reverse complement strand
TGCAGCAAACCACCACGACACGTGTATACCTATGTAACAAACCTGTACATTCTTCACATGTATCCCAGAACTTAAAGTATAAATAAAAAATGCTGTTCTACACATGTATCCCAGAACTTAAAGTAAAATAAAAATAAATAAATAAAAAAAATTAAGAGTAAAGAAAGAGAAGGCTATCTGCCATTAAATTTATCTAGTCAATTGTATACATTTTAGTAACTTCTGCCGTATGTCTAGTTTTATCTGATACGTGGGGATAAAATGGGGAGTAACACTTAGTGTTGTTTTCATCAGTTTGCATTTTTCTTGTCAATTCAAGAGGAGGTGAGAAAACAAACAGTGTTTATCTTTTTAGCCTATTATCCTACTACTGTACAGATCATAGGGGAAGGACTCTATGTATTACTTGCAAAGAGCTGCATGTAGAGGGTGGTAGGGCATTTATTTCCTGATGGCAAGTACCTGGAGAAATAGATTCAGGGTCTCTTATCACCTGATAATGAATTACTGCTAAGAGGTCAAAGGGATGTCTTCATCTTTTAAAGATATAATTAGTACCCACAACCAGCATAAATATTTGTGTTGGCTACCACTGGATATACAAATGTGTTTCTGAATAAGCCAACTTGACAGGATGAATTTATGGGGAAGATGTTCAGCATGTAGACATGGGAATGAGAGAACTATAATATTCTGAAGCATTTGAAATTAGATAAGTATTACCAATGTTTGTCTTGACAAATTTTTGTCTCTCATAGACACAGTAAATGAATCTTATATTTCATTGGTTCTTTGTATTTATCAAGATGATTGACTTCATGTATATATGTTATGTAAAATTTCGGAGTTGCAGAAATAAGATCTATGTTTGTTTCTTTGCTTGTGACAGAACACACACATATACACACACATAAATATCAATATATAGACTTATGGGTATACAACATGTGCCCAACATATTGCACCTTAGACGGACTGGACACAAGGACTGTTTATCTTAAAATAAAAATTATTCGGGTAATTAGACCTAATAGACATAAACAGAACACTCCACCCAGAACAACAAAATGCATATTTTTCTCAAGTGCAAATGGAACATTCTTCAGGATAGGCCACATATTAGGCCATGAAAAGTACTAATAAATTAAAAAATCAAAATTATATAAAACATTTTTCAATTACAATGGAATGCAATTAGAAATTAATAGCAGAAGAAAAACTAAATCACAAATATAAATAAATAACATACTTTAAAAAATAGATTGAAGAAATCAATAGAGAAATTCAAAAATATCCTGAGCTAAATTAAAATGAAAATACAGCATACCAAAACTTATAGAAAAAGAAACTGAGCTATGAGGGAAATATATGTAAATGCTTTCATTAAAAAAATATATAAGGCCGGGCGCGGTGGCTCAAGCCTGTAATCCCAGCACTTTGGGAGGCCGAGGTGGGTGGATCACGAGGTCAAGAGATCGAGACCATCCTGGTCAACATGGTGAAACCCCGTCTCTACTAAAAATACAAAAAATCAGCTGGGCATGGTGGCGCGTGCCTGTAATCCCAGCTACTCAGGAGGCTGAGGCAGGAGAATTGCCTGAACCCAGGAGGCGGAGGTTGCGGTGAGCCGAGATCGCGCCATTGCACTCCAGCCTGGGTAACATGAGTGAAACTCCGCCTCAAAAAAAAAAAAAATATATATATATATATATAAATATACTGCAAATGCTTATATCAAAAAAAAGAACAAAGCTCTCAACCTAAAAACTTAATTTATACCTTAAGAAACTACAAAAAGAACAAACTAAATATAAAATTAGCAGAAAGAAGGAAATCAATACTGAAGAGAAACACAATAGAGTACAGAAAAACAATGGAGAAAATTAAAACAAGAATTGGGTATTTGAGATGATAAATAAAATTTTTAAAAAGTTAACTAAATTAAAAAACAAAAAAAATATTTAAATGACTAAAACAAAAGCAAGAACACTAAGACTAACTTTACAGAAATAAAAAAAAAATTATAAGAATACTATGAACAAATTAAATTACTTAGGTGAAAAGAATGAATTCCTAGAAACAAATACTTCATATAGCAACATGAGTTATAAAGAAATAGAAAATCTGAACAGAACTTTAACAAGTTGAACCAGGAATCAAAACTTTCCCACTAAAAAAAAGCCCAGGGTCAGATGGCTTTACTGTTGAATTCTACCATTTAAAAAAGAATTAATATTAATTATCCTCAAATCCCACCAATAAATTATTAGAGATAAAGGAACACATCCAAATTCATTCTATGAAGCCATTAGCCAGAAAACAAAGCCAGACAAAGACACTACAAGAAGAGAAAACTACAGACTAATAGTCCCTGATGAATATTAATGCAAAAGGTCTTGATAAGTACTATCAAGCAGAATTCAGCAGCATATTCAAATGAATATACTCTATGATCAAGGGGAATTTATTCTTAGAATGCAAGCATGATTCAACATACTAAAGTCAATCCACATCAACAAAATGAAAAGAAAAAACACATAATCACTTCAATTGATAAAGAAAAAGCATTTGAAGAAATTCAACACCAATTCATGATTAAAAAAACTTAACACACTTGGGAAAAAAGAAAACTACTCCAATATAATAAAGGTCATATATGACAAACTGCCAGCCAACAACATACTCAATGGTTAAAGACTAAAATACTTTTCTCTAAGATCAGGAAAATAAGTAGGGTACTCACCTTCACCACTTCTACTTAAAAAAATTTTGGGAGCCTTAGCCACAGCAATTAGAGTAGAAAAAGAAAATAAAGGCATCTAAATTAGCAAGGAAGAAGTAAAGTTATCATAGAAAAAGAACTATAAAAAGCCACAAAAATGAATAAAATAAGAATAGTAAGCGCTTATCTATCAAAATTTAATTTAATTTAAATGAATTAAGTTTTCCAATCAAAAGACAAAGTGTAAGTCAATTGAAAAAAAGACAAGGCTAGGCAAGATAGCTCAAGCCTGTAATCCCAGCACTTTAGGAGGCCAAGGTGGGTGGATCACCCTGAGATTAGGAGTTTCAGACCAGCCTGGCCAACATGGTGAAACCCCATCTCTACTAAAATACGAAAATTAGCTGAACACTGCCTGATACTAGGAAAATGACAAGGACCCCTACTGTCATCCCTTTTATTCTACACAGTACTGGAAATCCTACTGGGGCAAAAAGAAGTTAGACACCTTCAAGTTTAAAAGGAAGAGATAAAATACTCTTGTTCTAATTTATGATATTAGCTATGTGTTTATTTACTCATTTTTATGAAAGGGGGGTCTCACTCCACTGTCCAGGATGGAGTGCAGTGGTGTGATCAGAACTTACTGCAGCCTTGAACTCCTGGGCTCAAGCAGTCCTCCCACCCCAGCTTCCCAAGGAGCTGAGATTACAGGTACAAGCTACCTTGTCCAGCTACTTTTTTTTTTTTTGTAGACACAGGGTCTAGAACTTTTGGTCTCAAGTGATCCTCCCACTTCGGGGTCTTTCCAAAGTGCTGCGATTATAATCATGAGCCACAGTGCCCATTCTTTGGTTTTAAATTTAAAACAACAAACAAAAAACTTTTTATCTTGCCTGTAGTTGTTTTGTCTTGTGATATATTTATCTGGCTGTGTTATCAGGATGATGCTGGCCTTGTAAAATGAATTTGGAAATATTCCCTCAACTTACGTTTCTTGAAAGAGTTTAAGAAGGATTGGGATGGCGAGAGGGGCAGGGAGGAGAAAGAGGTGGCAGCTACAGCTGTCTTGCAATAAAGCCAGGGTTGCCCTGCACCCGCTGCCATTAAGGCGGCGTTCCCTGCATTCTCTGCTGCCTGGGACAGCCGGCTGGGGCTCTCCTGGCTCCCCCTCGCCTGCCGGCTTCCTCCTGCTCACCTGATTCCCCGTCACCAGCAGAGGCTCTCTGGGCTCCAGGACCCCACAGACCCAAGGTGCCTGTGCCCCCGCATGTGCTGCCTCTGCAGAATCCAAGGTTCTGACAGGCACCTTGTGAAGACCACGAGGAAGAAGGAAGAGTGTGTTGTGCTTCCGTCTAGCAGTTCCAGAAGGAAGAATTCTTTAAATTACAATTTGTAATTGAAATGTAGCTTTCACTGAAAATGTCTTGTTTGTTATCTTTAATTGCCATATAAATGTAGAACCATCTTTTAGGTTTACCCATTTTCTTATGCTTAGGGAATATGTGAATTTAAAATAATGCATGAGCCACTTGTTTTTGAAGTGTTTTGTTAGTTCTATTATTAAGAAATAATTAAATACTGTGCTTTTTAGAGCTTTGGAGAATTGGGAAGGGGATGGGCAGTGGATCTATCCTGGATTGGACCAGCCTAATAGTACTGGCTACCAAGGTCCTGTCAGGGTTTCTGTGCACATAGTGTGGTTAAAAAGTATCATTTGGGAGTGAAAATCAAAGAGCTGGTTTAACAATGTTGAATACATTTAGGTGTCACAGCCTTTTTCTTCCCTGCCCTAAAGTAGTTCTTTTTGCCTAACTCTCAAACTGTTGGGCGGTACATTTCTTTAGGACCAAATAAAACATAATTTAGGGTCAGTAAAATATTTGGCTGACTCTGGTTCAGTATTCCCTTAGATCTTAGATAACTGTATATTCTCTGTACAGTTATAGGAATTAAAACATTAAAGTAAACTAAATTGAGATCAGACCAATAAAATCAAGAAATACAAGTTGAATTCCATTAATTTTGTAAATTGCTTGCTGCTAAAAAAGCTAAACAGGCCAGCTTGCCTACTAGTCAATGCACTGTTCTGACACTTTCCTTTAACATGTACAAAGGGTAGGATGAAGGCATAACTAGAGGAGGTTATTAAGGATGGTATTCATGTGTCTTTGCTTTCTCTGTCTCATGTGTTAGTCTGGTTAAAAATCTTTTGTGTGGGTGAATGGTGGTATACAGTGTGGGATAGTATCACAATCAGATGATTTATGAATCACAAAATATTACAAGACAGTATGAACCACAATACATCAAGATGACAATACAAGATATATATGTGTATATATAGTTTATATGTTATATATGTATTTAGATATATTTCTAGACTATACATGGAGAATCTATAGCTATATATATTAAATGTATACCCACATATATTATGACCCTATATTTCTGTATAGATACACAGTATAAATATGAACACATAATCCTCAATTTTATTAGATAATTACAGAGAAACACACCTATGGACAAGTCCATCCAAATGCATAACACACACAACATAAATTCTGTGTCAGAGTTGAATCTATTAGAGTTATCAGCACAAAGAAAGAAGATAATTGATACACACGTATTGGAAACAGGGATTACTGTCTTGCAGTTATAAAAAAGATACTAACAACATATAAAAATGCATTTAACAGGCCTTGTGTGGTAGCTCATGCCTATAATCCCAACACTTTCGGAAGCGGAGGAGATGGGTGGATCATCCGAGGTCAGGAGTTTGAGACCAGCCTGGCCAACATGGTGAAACCCCGTCTCTACTAAAAATACAAAAATTAGGGATGTGATGGTATGTACCTGTAATCCCAGCCACTGAGGAGGCTGAGGCAGAAGAACTGCTTGAACCCAGGAGGTGGAGGTTGCAGTGAGCTGAGATTACACTACTGCACTCTAGCCTGGGCAACAAAGCAAGAGTCCATCTCAAAAAAAAAAGAAAAACTAACAGAAATTGACACTGCATGACTCCTATCAGATAGAAAGTAGATTTTACCCTCAATACACCAAAACTTCTTATGGAATTATTAATTGTATAATGGAGTATACATTTGCTTGCATAATTTTTGTGTTATGCAATATATATTTGCATATGTATTGGTGTTTGTATGTATAACATATATACTTATGTATAGTACATGTACATTTATATATACATAAATTTATTTTATATAAATAAAAAACAATAATAAAACCATAAAAACTTATAAATAGATGTTGATGCCTATTTTTAGAGCTAGATATAAAAATTTTTATTCTAGCATTGTCCCCAATCAGTGTGTATATGGGAAAATGATTTTCTATACTATTCTCTAATTTAAATAAAATAGAAATGGTATAAAAACAACCAAAAATGACTATAAAATACATCATAGCTACCATTCAAAAAGAATGAGTAAAAGAAATTATTATTTTATTATTTTATTCAACTCAAGCTTTTGGTCAAATGATTAACTGTGGTCAATTTACTTATATCTCTATCTTCTTTATTTATCAAAATAATAAAATAAAATTTTTGACATTTTCTCAATTTTGTGGTAATATTTTATAAACTAATTGCTTTTCTACTTTGATTATTGAAATACTAACTTCAAATTAGACAAACAACAAAAGCTCTTCAGAGGAACTAGGAATATGTATTAAACATTCTACCCAGAGCACTCTTAACCTCCCTGTTTCTGAGACTAAAGATGATAGGGTTAATGAAGGGGGGTACCATGGTATAAAACATGGCTGTGAGGAGGCTTTGAAGGTTGTATGCATGTGAAACAGGGCTCAAACAAGCAAACAATGAAGAAAGTACAAATAGAATAAAAGTAGCTATCTGTGGGGAACAGGTTGACAGGGCTTTGTTCCTGGCTTCCAAAGAACACATCTGGAGTACGGCTGAAAAAATATTAACATATGAGATGAATAAGATGACAGAACAAAGTAGAACAATGCAAGCACTCACAGAAAGGGCCACAAATTCAGAAAACTGCACAGCCTGGGATGAGATGCTCATGACTTGAGGTACATCACAGAAATACTGATGGATCACATTAGATTCCGTGAAAGGAAGTCTGAATATGGTTCCTGTGTGGATAGCAGAATAGACCAATCCACTGACCCACGAGCCACCTGCTGCCTGAATGCATAGACGCTGAGTCATGGTGAGACCACAGTGTAGAGGATGGCAAATGGCAACATAGCGATCACAGGACATAACCACAAGGAAAAATAACTCAGTGGATCCAAAGAAGATAAATAGGAAAGTTTGAGTGGCACATGCTGGAAGAGAAATCCATTTTCTGCCTGTCAGAGAATTCACTATTGATTTGGGAACAGTAATTGAAATGTAACCCAAATCTATGAGGGATAAATTGCCTATAAAGAAATACATTGGGAAGTGAAGTCGTGGGTCTATAACAATGACAGCAATGGTCAAAAGATTTCCAGCCAGGGCTCCCACATAAATCACTAGGAACAATAGACCTTGCAAGACTTGAAGCTCCTGGGAGCTTGAGATATCCATAAGAATAAATTCTGTGAAGATGGTGAGGTTGTCCATGCCTGCTAATTTTAATGCTGTGGTAATCTGCAGTCAATGAATAAAGTGATAAGAGGAAGTTACAAACAAAATGAAGAAAGTGCAGAGCTATCCTCATATGAAATAAAAATTGTAATAATTAGTTTATTGAATTTAAAAATATATAGCTCATATAAATTCATTAATTTCATGTTTTTATGGAGTGATAAAAACATCAAGATATGGGAAAACACAAAAATGCTAACAACATTAAATAATGTCTAAATATCTTAGAAAATTAAGAGTTTTGCCCAATGGGATGTTAAAAAATACAAATATATTATAAAGGAATGAGCACCAACATAAATAAGAGATTCCTGAGGACATGAGGTCTCTATGCACATCAGTATTGCTCACAAAGACACACATATAAAGCCCAATACCATTATTCTTCAGTTCTCCTCACTGAGCAGAGAATTCTTTCTCACAGACATTGTCGAATTTGTACCTCTGATAAGCATTGAATGAACTAGTAGTTATAGTCTCCTGAAAAGCTGAAGACTCGTCAATGACTTGTTTCCATAGGTTTTCTCTTTTTTTTTTTTTGCCAATCCATTGAGATTAATTAGATTAATAATAGTCTATGTTAAGCTTAGGATAGGAATTTGTAAAATTTGAGTGAGCACAGCAGGTTTTCCGTAATGGTTTCCGGGTCATAGGTGTTTCAATGATTAAATAAATCTGAAAAGGTGTGCAAATAAGCTAAAATAAGAAATAAGTAAAACTGAATCAATGTGCTTAACTCTCATACCTAAACTAAATTAACCAATAATGTCTGAAATAGTCTCAAAGACACCAACATAAATGCTAATTTATACAATAATTTTGAAGAATGCTAGCCAAAAACGAAACAGGAAAATGACTATTAGATCACAACTTAAGCTCCTAATCAAAAGCTTAGAGCAGTCCCTGATCTTCAGCTACTGCTAAAATGCTTTAATGGAATATAGTTAGACAAAATTTTGAAATGGTCCTGATGGTTCTCACAAATAAATAAAAAGAAAATCTTTAGGATAAATTCAGCAATAATAAATCTTTTTTTTTTTTTTTTTTTTTTTTTGAGACGGAGTTTCGCTCTTGTTACCCAGGCTGGAGTGCAATGGCGCGATCTCGGCTCACTGCAACCTCCGCCTCCTGGGTTCAGGCAATTCTCCTGCCTCAGCCTCCTGAGTAGCTGGGATTACAGGCACGCACCACCATGCCCAGCTAATTTTTTGTATTTTTAGTAGAGACGGGGTTTCACCATGTTGACCAGGATGGTCTCGATCTCTTGACCTTGTGATCCACCCGCCTCGGCCTCCCAAAGTGCTGGGATTACAGGCTTGAGCCACCGCACCCGGCCTCAGCAATAATAAATCTTGAAGTCCTACATCCTAGTGCTACATTGGGCAAGTATATAAAACAATATATAAAATAATATGGGGAGGATGGGATACAAGATGGCCGAGTAGGAGCAGCTCTGGATTGCAGCTCCCAGCGAGGGCATGGAGGTGAGTGGTCACTGCATTTCCAGAGAGATTTTTTATTGCCCACAGACCAAGAGATTCCTGGGCGGAGGAGCCCCACAGGTCTCCAGTGTGGCAGTTTTGGCCGGCACGGTGGCTCTCTGTTCAAAATACTCACACAGGTCCAGGCGCCGTTTCAGCTGGCAACTGGAGCGCCTGGGACACAGAGTCGCCTATTCAACTGATAAAAAGGGGACTGAAATAGGGAGTCAGGCCAGGAGAATCCTGGGTCAAAAAGTGCCACGAGTCTCTAGCGCGGCTGTTTCAGCCAGCTCAGCAGGTCTCCACACAGAATCTCACACAAATCCAGGCACCTTTTCAACTGGTGACTGGAATGCCTGGGAGACAGAGTTACCCATTCAACTGAAAAAAAAGGGGACTGAAACAGGGAGCTAGGCCAAGAGACTCCTGGGTGAAAAAACGCCACGAGCCCCCAGCGTGGCTGTTTCAACCGGAGCAGCGTATCTCCGCACAAGAACTCACACAAATCTGAGCACCTTTTCAGCTGGTGACTGGAATGCCTGGGAGACAGAGTCACCCATTCAACTGAAAAAAAAGGGGTCTGAGGCAGGGAGCCAGGTGATCAGGCATGGCTGGTCCCACCCACACAAAGACCTACAGTCTGAAACGCTCTGGATTGAGAGTTTCACAGCAAGCACAGCTGAACCCGGGAAGGTCCAGCTCTGTGGGGGAGGGGAGTCCGCCATTATTGAGGCAGTTCACCACTACAGAGGTAGTCCACCATTGCTGAGACAGTCTGCCATTGCTGAGGCGGTCCACCATTGCCGAGGCAGCCCACCATTGCTGAAGCAGTCCGCCATTACAGAGAGAATTTGCCATTACAGAGGCGGGCTGCCATTGCTGAGGCAGTTCTAACTATACCCCTATAAACAGGACTGCAGGGAAGTTCACATGGCAGCTGGGCAGAGCCCACAGCAGATCAGCAATGCCTCTGCAGGCAGACTGTGACTAGGCTGCCTACTCGCTGGGCAGGACATCCCTGAAAAAAGGCAGCAGCACGACAGAAACTTATAAATAAAGCCCTACCTTCCCAGGACAGAGCACCTGGGAACAAAAGCGCTGTTATGAGTTCTGCTGCAGCAGACTTAAATGTACCTGCCCAGTAGCTCTGAATGGAACAACAGAGCTCACAGCTCAGCATTTGAGCTCCTATAAAGGACAGACTGTCTCCTCAAGCAGCTCCCTGACCCCCATATATCCAAAGAGTCACCTCATAAAGGAGAGCTCAGACTGACATCTGGCAGGTATCCTTCTGGGACAAAGATAGCAGCAGAAGAAATTGGCAGCAACCCTTACTGTTCTGCAGCTGCTGCAGGTGATCCCCAGGCAAGCAGGGTCTGGAGTGGACCTCCATCAGTCCTACAGCAGAGGGGTCTGACTGTTAGAAGGAAAACTAAGAAACAGAAAGAAATAACTTCATCATCAATAAACAGGATATCCACTCAGAGACCCCATCTGAAAGTCACCAACTACAAAGACCACAGGTAATAAATCCACAAAGATGGGAAGAAACCAGAGGAAAAAGGATGAAAACACCCAAAACCAGAACACTTCTCCTCCTCCAAGGGATTGCAACTCCTCACCAGCAAGGGAACAAGACTGGATGGAGAATGAGTCTGATGAATTGACAGAAACAGGCTTCAGAAGATGGGTAATAAGAAACATTTGTGAGCTAAAAGAACATTTTCTAACCCAATGCAAAGAAACTAAGAACGTTGAAAAAAGGTTTGATGAAATGCTAATGAGAATAAACAGCTAGAGTGGAACACAAATGAACTGATGGAGCTGAAAAACACAACACGAGAACTTCGTGAAGCATACACAAGTTTCAATAGCCTTGTGCACTGAAATTGACCAAGCAGAAGAAAGGATATCAGAGGTCAAAGATCAACTCAATGAAATAAAATGAGAAGGCAAGATTAGAGAAAAAAGTAAAAAGAAATGAACAAAGAATCCAAGAAATATGAGATTATGTGAAAAGACCTAATCTACATTTGATAGGTGTACCTGAATGTGATGGAGAGAATGAATCCAAGCTGGAAAACACTCTTCAGGATATTATCCAGGAAAACTTCCCCAACCTAGCAAGGTAGGCCAATATTCAAGTCCAGGAGATACAGAGAATACCACAAAGATATTCCTCAAGAAGAGCAACCCCAAGGCACATAATCCTCAGATTCACCAGGGTTGAAATGAAGGAGAAAATGCTAAGGACAGCCAGAGAGAAAGGTCGGGGCACCCACAAAGGGAAGCCTATCAGACTCACGGCAGATCTCTCAGCATAAACCCTACAAGCCAGGAGAGAGTGGGGGCCAATATTCAACATCCTTAAAAAAAAGAACTTTCAACCTAGGATTTCATATCCAGTCAAACTAAGCTTCATAAGTGAAGGAGAAATAAAATCCTTTATGAACAAGCAATTGCTCAGAGATTTCCTCACCACCAGGCCTGCCTTACAAGAACTCCTGAAAGAAGCACTAAACATAGAAAGGAACGACCAGTACCAGCCACTTCAAAAACATACCAAATGGTAAAGAGCATTGACACAATGAAGAAACTGTGTCAACTAATGTGCAAAACAACCAGATAGCATCAAAATGGCAGGATCAAATTCACACGTAACAATAACAACCCTAAATGTAAATGGGCTAAATGCCCCAATCAAAAGACACAGACTGGCAAATTGGATAAAAAGCCAAAACTCATCGGTGTGCTTTATTCATGAAACCCATCTCACATGCAAGGATACACATAGGCTCAAAATAAAGGGATGGAACAAGATTTACCAAGCAAATGGAGAGAAAAAAAAACAAAAACAAAAACGCAGGAGTTGCAATCCTAGTCTCTGATAAAATAGACTTTAAACCAACAAAAATCAAAAGAGACAAAGAAGGACATTACATAATGGTAAAAGGATCAATGCAACAAGAAGAGCTAATGATCCTAAATATATATGCACCCGATACGGGAGCACACAGATACATAAAGCAAGTTCTTAACGATCTACAAAGAGACTTAGACTCCCAAACAATAATAGTGGAAGACTTTAACACTCCATTGTCAATATTAGACAGATCAACAAGACAGAAAATTAACAAGGACATCCAGGGCTGGAACTCAGATCTGGAACAAGCAAACCTAATATTGTTGATGTATACAGAACTCTCCACCCCAAAGCCACAGAATATACATTCTTCTCAGCACCACATCATACCTACTCTAAAACTGGCCATGTAATTGGAAGTAAATCAGTCCTCAGTAAATGCAAAAGAATGGAAATCATAACAAACAGTCTCTCAGACCACAGTGCAATCAAGTTAGAACTCAGAAATCAGAAACTAACTCAGCACTGCACAGCTTCATGGAAACTGAACAACTGGCTCTTGAATGTTGACTGGATAAACAATGAAATGAAGGCAGAAATAAAGATGCTCTTCAAAACCAACAAGAACGAAGACACAACGTACCAGAATCTCTGGGACATATTTAAAGCAGTGTCTAGAGGAAAACATATAGCAATAAATGCCCACATGAGAAGCAAGGCAAGATCTAAAATCAACACCCTATCGTCAAAATTGAAAGAGCTAGAGCAGCAAGATCAAAAAAACTCAAAAGCTAGTAGAAGACAAGAAATAACTAAGATCAGAGCAGAACTGAAGGAGACAGAGACACAAAAAGCCCTTCAAAAAATCAATTAAATCCAGGAGCTGGTTTTTTGAAAAAATCAACAAAATAGACCGCTAGCCAGATTAATAAAAAAGAAAAGAGAGAATAATCAAATAGATGCAATAAAAAATGATAAAGGGGATATCACCACAGATTCCACAGAAATACAAACCATCAATGGAGATTACTACAAATAACTCTATGTACATAAACCAGTAAACCTGGAAGAAATGGATAAATTCCTGGACACTTGCATCCTCCCAAGCCTAAACCAGGAAGAAATCGAAACCCTGAATAGACCAATAACAAGGGCTGAAATTGAGGCAGCAATTAATAGCCTACCCACCAAAAAAAGCCCAGGTCCAGATGGGTTCACAGCCGAATTCTACCAGACATACAAAGAGGAGATGGTACCACTCCTTCTGAAACTATTCCAAACAATCCAAAAAGAGAGAATCCTCCCCAAATCATTTTATGAGACCAACATCATCCTGATACCAAAACCCGGCAAAGACTCAACAAGAAAAGAAAATTTCAAGCCAATAACCAAGATGAATTTTGATGCAAAAAATCTTCAATAAAATACTGGCAAACTGAATCCAACAGCACATCAAAAAGGTTATCCATCACGATCAAGTAGGCTTCATCCCCTATCAAGCTACCAATGACCTTCTTCACAGAACTGGAAAGAACCACCTTAAACTTCATATGGAACTGGAAGAGAGCCTGCATAGCCAAGTCAATTCTAAGTGAAAGCTGGAGGCATCACGCTACCTGACTTCAAACTATACTACAAGGCTACAGTAATCAAGACAGCATAGTACTGGTACCAAAACAGAGATTTAGACCAATGGAACAGAACAGAGGCCTCAGAGGCAATGCCACACATCTACAATCATCTGATCTTTGACAAACCTCACAATAACAAGCAATGGGGAAAGGGTTCCCTGTTTAATAAATGATGTTGGGAAAACTGGAAATTTTTTTGAGAAAAATTACAATGAGCCATCAATTAGTTCAGGAGCAATTAAAAGCCAGCCATATGGAACCATCTAATAGCCCTTGGAATTCACCTATTCTTGTCATTCCTAAAAGGTCTGGTACACGGAGACTTTTGTGTGACTTATGGGCTATCAATGCTAATTTGCAACCTATGGGCCCCTTCAACAGGGGCTCCCTTCCCTGGTGGTGATTCCTTGAGACTGGCCTATAGTCATTATTGACTTAAAAGACTGCTTTTATACTATTCCCCTTGCAGAACAAGACAAAGAAACATTTGTTTTTATGATACCAGCTATCAATAACGAAAGGCCAGCTTGCCAGTTTTCACTGGAAAGTACTTCCTCAAGGAATGCTGAACAGTCATATCATGTGTCAGTATCATGTAAATCAAGCTTTGCTCTCCAGTAGAATAGAATTTCTTTCTTTTTTTTTTTTTTTGGGACAGAGTTTCGCTCTTGTTACCCAGGCTGGAGTGCAATGGCACGATCTCGGCTCACCGCAACCTCTGCCTCCTGGGTTCAGGCAATTCTCCTGCCTCAGCCTTCTGAGTAGCTGGGATTACAGGCACGCGCCACCATGCCCAGCTAATTTTTTGTATTTTTAGTAGAGACGGGGTTTCACCGTGTTGACCAGGATGGTCTCGATCTCTTGACCTCGTGATCCACCCGCCTCGGCCTCCCAAAGTGCTGGGATTACAGGCTTGAGCTACCGCGCCCGGCCTAGAATTTCTTAATTGTAAGATTATTCATTTTATGGATGATATTTTACTAGCAGCCCCAATGAAGCCATTACTTTTAAGTTTATATGCCTCTGTCCAAAGGAATACACAGTTAAGAGGTTTAATTACACCACCTGAAAAAGAAGAAATGTCGTCTCCTTGGAAATATCTTGGATACATACTAACTTCCTGATCATTAAGACCTCAAAAGGTTAAATTAAATACTAGCAAATTATACACCTTAAATGATTATCAAAAATTACTGGGCCATATAAACTGGCCTTGCCCCACCTTTGGCATAACTACTGATAAATTACAGAATCTGTTTTCTATCCTAATGAGCAATACAGCCCCAGACTCTCCCAAGTATTTAACTCCTGCAGCAAAAAGGGAAATTGAAGAAATATAGCAAGCGATTTCTCTGAGGCAACTAGATCACATAAACCTACAATATTCAGTCCAATTATTTGGTTTTCCTACTAAACATTCCGCAACAGGATTAATAGGACAAATAGCCCCAGGACTGTGCTTCCTAGAATGGGATTTTACTCACATACCAGCACTAAAACACTATCTTCCTATATCCAGCCAGTTAGTAAAGTCATCTATATGGGCCACAGACAATGTGATCTGTTGCTAGGTTATGACCCTGATGTCCTAAGAATTCCCTTGAGTAAAAAGCAATTTGAAGCAGTCTTGCCCCTATCTCTACGCCTTCAAATAGCACTCTCTGATTATGCAGAGAACATATAGAACATATCTTTCCTGCTGACAAATTATTTCAGTTCTTATCTCTTACTCCTGTAGTTTTGCCTACAAAAGCAGTTCACTCCCCCATACCTAACGCCTTAACACTTTTTACGGATGGCTCTGGTAAAAATGGAAAAGTGGCTATCTGGTGAGAACCGCATAACTCTCTCACTCATTCTGGATTTACTAGCACTCAGAGAACTGAGGTTCAAGCCCTAATATTGGCCCTGGAAACATTTACCACTCAGCCCATCAATATTGTTAGTGACTCTGCTTACTCTGTTTATTTATTGCAGATCCTTGAAACAGCCCTCATTAAGTCCACTCTCAAGCCCACCCTGTGTGTACTTTTTCTTCAGCTTCAGTAATTGCTGGATCAACATACACATCCTACTTTTATTACACATATTTGGGCCCACAGCTCACTGCTTGGCCCACTAGTTTATGGCAATGATTAAACAGACTTGCAAGTTATGACATCACTGCTTGACCAATCCACCCAATTGCATCAATTTTCCACCAAAATTGGAGAAACCTAACTTAACAATTTCAACTTACCTAAAGGCTAGCTAAACAAATTATCCTGCAATGCCCAGATTGTCAGCTCACAGGCATGTCTCCTCCTTCAACAGGTGTTAACCCTAGAGGACTAGAATCTAATCAGTTATGGCAAACAGATATTACACAGGTCCTTGAATTTGGATAACTAAGGTATGTACATGTATTCATTGATACCAATTCCTACGTAATTAGTGCTCTTCTTGGAGAGTCTGCCTGATATATCATGAAACATTTTCTCTTAACTTTTGAGTTTATGGGGTGACCCATAAAAATTAAAACTGATAATGGCCTGGCTTATGCCAGCTCACATTTCAACAATTTTGTCACACATGGAACATCCGACATTCCACAGGTACCCCTTATATCCCCCAAGGACAGGCCATCGTATAACATGTCCACTTCACCCTTCAAAATATGCTCAAAAAACAAAAAATTGGGAATAAGAGTAAGGACCCTGCAACACTACTAGCACAAGCCTTATTTACCCTTAATTTCTTAAATTTAAATGATAAATTTCAATCAGCTGTAGAAAAGTACTTTGCTAAAACCTCTCAAAACATAAAACCTGCAGTTTTATGAAAAGATGTAAATAGCAATGTATGGTGTGGTCCAAATGATTTTGCTAATGTGGGAAAGAGGGTACACTTGTGTTCACACCCCTCAGGTCTTTGGATTCCAGCACAAGGCATCAAATCTAACCATGGGATGGCTAGGACCCAAGCCAGTACCAATTATAAAGGAAATTACCCTTTAGGACCCGGAGCCCTGGACAATGTGGCTTCCTCAGACTACACAAGCCCCGAACGTCACCAGAGGGATGCTAAAGAAGACAACTCAGGAGGCTGAACAAATCCTGCTCCAGACACAGACACCATTCACTCCAGATAATTTGTTCCTTGCTATGCTTTCTGTTGTAAACTGCAACTCTTGTAGTGTATTAACCTTTCTTATTCTCTCACTCTGCCTGCAACCCACACCTGCTACACTCTATTGGGCCCATCTTCTGGATCTGCCTTTCTTCTACCCCACTATCTGTGCAGACACCCCCTTCCCAGCTTCTAATAACATAACTGCTTGGCTAGGAAGGATTGACATACCCCCAGTGGGGCCACTCATTAATGGCACACAATGGACTGAGGTGCCTGGTAACACTACATGTCACTACTTGATTGGAAAAGAATGTTACCAAGTATACTCATGTTTGTCTTATGTTATTTACTAATCCTAGGATGCAAAGCCAGAGCATGACTTATAACCACTGCGCCTGACAAACCTGTTGCTGTGCACATCTGGACTCTTCAATCAAGAAAACCTAATGCAAAAAACAGAAAAGGGGGAGATATAGGAGATCGGTCAGCGTGGGTGGGAAAAATTATAGCAAAGACACAAACCTTCTTGGAAGGCTGGGAGGTTTTGCAAAAGGTTTAGTAGAGAATTATAGCTGAATGCAGATAAATCTTCCTACCTTAAGCTTAAGGGCAAAGGACAGATAACAAGGAAGTGCAAAGAAATTTATCTAGATAAGTTTGTTTACCTATTTCTCTGGAAACCAATCTTTGATCATCCACAGGCAGGACGTCCCCCTACTCGGGAGGGTCAACAATGTTAATTACCCACAAATTGTGTTTGCTCCAGGCCTCTATCATTAAATCTGTACTAAAATAAATACTGTACAAAGTGTCTTCAGCTTATCGGGGCTTCACTCTCATCAGTGATGCTAACCCATGCAGTCCCCTAGCTGTGCTCTCAGGCAAAATACTCGCGTCTGCATACTTCTTTCATCCGTTGCTTGGCCAGAGTCTGCAGGAGAGACTCGGCATATAAGAAACTCAAATAGCTCAACAGCAAAAAAGCAAAAAATATAAAAAATGAGTAAAGGACCTGAATTGACATTTCTCAAAAGAAGACATACAAATGCCAACAGGTGTATAAAAAATGCTAAAATTATTTTCTTATTTGATACTGATTATAATTAAAAGTACTTGTATATTTCAAGTGATAGAAAAGATTTCAATATATAATGCCTATAAGTTGATTTTTTGATCCAGATTTTTATATACTACTTCATAATGTTTGAATGAGAATATCCTGATTTTAGCAGTTAACACAGTAGACTGAGGTGCCTGGTAACACTACATGTCACTACTTGATTGGAAAAGAATGTTACTGATTATACTCATGTTTGTCTTGAATTGCTTAACTGTTACTGCCAATGCCAGGCTTATTAAATCACATAGATGCCAAGGTGTCTCTACCATCACTGGTCATATACAAGGTCAATGATGTTACTAATGAGTGAAAAGGAAACTGTGGGTTCTTAATTTCTCCCAGGCAAACACCAACATGTAGCGAAGAAACCACTAAACACTGAAGTCCATGCTCAATTGGTGTGTATTCCTAAAAGCTATCTAGCCATCATCTAGATATCTCAACAACTTTTGAATTACTTACTCATTTAAATATTTTACAGGTTTTGTTCTTACATTATATTTGCACCTCATCAAGCTTAATATCACTTCATCCTGAACAGCTGTCAAAAAGCTACGTAATTTCCCTAGGTGTCATGACATCCTACTTTTGGTAAGAGCATACTACTATGAGCAACACCGAGTAGCTACTTTTCAGGGAGCTCTGTGAATGAGGCTGTAGCCCCCTGCAGCTACTGGCCGAATAAAAAGACACTTCCTTTCTCAGTTCTGTGTTTGAGAGGTTTGCTTCTTGCTGCCCCTGCTTCAACCCCCCATGATGCATGTTTATCTATGTAACAAACCGCATATCCTACACATGTACCTCTGAACTTAAGTGAAATAAATCAAAAGAATTTATTGCTCATAGTTCTAAAGACTAGAAGGATGAGATCAATGTGCTGGCATGGCTAAATACTGGTGAGGACCCTTTTCTGGACTGCAAACTACCTACATCTTATTGGATTTTCACATGGCAGGAAGAGGGCTAACTAGCTATCTGGCTTCATTATAAGAGCACAAATCCAACTGACGAGGGTTCCACCTTCATATTCTAATTACCTCTCAAAGACCTCCAACTCCATATACCATCCATTGGGGTTAGGGTTTAAACATACAAATGTGTTGAGGTGGGATGAATATTCAGTTTATTGCCCAGGGACAATGGCTTCGTATACAGACTAAATGGGCTTTCTAGTCCTTTCCGCACAAATTCAAATTATTTATGTAAGTTTCCTTGGTGAGACAATGTATATTTCACAATGTATAAGATCTTGACAAAAATAAATCTTTCTGGATAAACTGAAAATAAATGGCACAACCAGGCAACCATGTCTGACTAGAGGTCAGAAAGATGAGTTTAAAAGTCAGGTAAACAAGAACATTGATTCCCACTGACATATATACCTTCTTATTTGACAATATTGTAACATTGATTTAACTTAATATTATAACTTCTTGAACGTGTTTTCCTGCCTAACAATGACAACACTGATTTCTATTTTTTTCTCACTTATATGCTATTCTCTCCTGTTTTTGTTTCTCTTTTACCTAAGATGTCCTATTTTTCAAAATTATATTTTCAGAAATTTTATGTTGTCACTCTACATACATTTCCATCCATAAGTAACTTGAGAATAATAACAGTTTTAGTATCATATACTCTTTGGGAAGATTAAATGAGAATTTAGAAGTTTTTCTAATTCATAAAAATCACTAGAAAAGTTAGAGCTATATTTTTGTTATCACTTGGTTGCACTTACAGCTTTTTTACAGTAGTTAATAAAATGTCTTTAACTATCCCTAGCTCTATCTAGGCTTCAACAAGAGATAGGAGTCTATAATAACATTAGGCTTTTAGAAAATTAAACTGAGATATGAGGCCTCAAAATAATTCTATTTCTTTGATATGAAACCTCAAAGTTTAATCTTCCATGTTATACCAGTTTAATTCTCATTCCAGGGAAATCTTGCAAAGATTGGGTTGACTCAGGCTGGTGGAAATATCTAAGAGAGGATCTCTTAGATCTTAGATTTCTAAGACATCCTCTCTTAGATATTTCTAAGTGGGTTTCATTTGAAGAATGAGAAAACTGAGGGCACAGGACTTGCTCTAATAACAGGGTTTATGAAAGAAAAAATATTCCGATAGTTGTTAAAATGGTAAGGTTTATTCAGGACTATTTTGATACATGTCAGGACTATTGAAATGACAGAGAGAGGATGGGCTCAACACAAACACCACAAAGTATGCTCGGGATTTATAGCCAAGAAGCAGAGAGAGGGGTTCAGTGGATGGAAAATGACTAAGGGGGGACATTAACGGCAGCGGGACTCTCGCTAAGGTAACTTGGCAGGATGATCAGGCATGAATGAGGGGATGAGGAACCTGATTAACTATGGAGGGCGACTGGATACCAAGAGCTCTGGGATTCTCATTAAACTGACTTAGAAGGATGCATGCTTCAATTGTACCAGGCAGGTCAAAGACAGGGCCCAAGGACAAGGCCTCGTCAAAAAGAGAGCACAGAGACACTGTCTAAAGTTTGGTTAAAGAGAAAGTTACAGACATCTGTCTCTCCTCTAAACAATATAAGACCGTTTCTCATTTGGTTGCCTTTCGTTCGTTAAGGACCAACTGAGCCATCTGTTGAGACTTGGCAGTACAGCATATTTGTTAGATGGTTCACAAAATCATACATTTTATAAAATATAAACAGGCCAAGTATGGTGGCTTGCCTGTGTAATCTCAGTACTTTGGGAGGCTAATGAGGGAGGATCACTTGAGGCTAGCATTTCAAGGTTAGATTGAGCTATGATTGTGGCACTGCACTCCATCCTGGGTCATAGAGTAAGACACTGTCTCTAAAAAAAATGAGAGAGAGAGAGAGAGAGAGAGGGAGAGAGAAAGAGAGTGAGAATGAATAATTGGTGTAGTAGTATTTAAACCCTGGAAAGCCCATCAAGATCTCTAGATGTTGGGCTCAAAGCATCTTTCAAAGTTAGAATGAGGATGACCGTGGCAGGTGGCAGTCCAGTGGATTTCCTAGTTTGCAGTTTGGGTGGCTTTGGTCATGGCATGGATATTATATGATTTCTCAGCACCTGGTAGAGTGCCTGCACAGGGACTGTGCAGTTAACATTTGCTGAACTCCACAGAACTGGGGATGGGATGGAGAAAACAGCGGAGCCCCTCAGGAGAGGGAGGTAAAGTTGAGATAAAGAAGTTTGAGATGCTCTAGACACCCTTTGCTTACTTCACCTTTTATCTGGCATTGGCCTTGAGCATTCACATGCAAAGCAAGAGAAGGAAAAGGAAGAGGCCTGGAGTGAGGATAATGCGTGGAGCTCATCCTCATGAAATTCTTCTCTGGTTGCTGTTTCCATAAGGTTATGTGATCCCTGAGCACAGGAACAGTGCTCCTGGATCATACCAGTGCCCAGCCCATAGTGGGGGTTTCCCATTTTATTATAAGAGTAAAGGAGCACCTGGCCTACATGGCAAAACCCCGTCTCTATTAAAAGTATAAAAAATAGCTGGGCATGGTGGCGGGTGTCTGTAATCCCAGCTACTCAGGGGGCTGAGGCAGGAGAATCATTTGAACCCAGGAGGCCAAGGTTGCAATGAGCTGAGATTGTGCTATTGCACTCCAGCCTGGGCAACAACAGCAAAACTCCGTTTCAAATAAATAAATAAATACCCACCTCCCAGATCGGTGACTTGTTCTGCCCTACAATGACCAGGGAGGATGGTGTGGTGAATCCAGCTGCACAGGTGAGAACATGAGCTGGGAGCTCTGACTTACCCACACCCTCCCAGCAGCAGGTGTGAGAGCTGGGGTCACACAGTTGATTCAGTGACATAGGGGAAAAGTGGAAGAAGGAAAGGGGCAGAAAGGGAAGAACAACTCAGGAAAATTAAGGAAAGGCAGAGGAGAAATTAACCGACTTGAAAAATAAATGGGACAAGTGCATCGGAGTGTATTTTGGCACTTTTTATTCTATCTCATTTTTATACTACTTCCTTTTTTCAGCTTAATCAGTTTATGATGGAATGTTTCACGGGTTTACATCATAAGTTTCCTACTATTGTCTCTAGAGTTTTCATAAAAATACAGTAATTATTAGCATGCATTAGATTCATTTTAATGCACATACTGCTATAGCCAGCTCACTCCATTTCCAGATATTATATAAAATGTTGCAAGCCAGGATGGTCAAAAATATAAGGAGAATTCAGAAACCACATGTGTTTTTATTTCCTGGAGTGGCCAATACAGCTCACGGTGTGTCACCTTTACAGCATCAAACGGCCCCCTCGCATTTGTCACCTGATGCGTGACAGTGCTTAATCCTCCTCCAGGCAATTCTCCTTTGTAAAGCTTTCTTTGAATGAGCCAGGAATTCTGGCCATCAAGCCGCAAACTCTCACTAAAATTTCCAAAAGATTCAAAAGTGTGATGTGAAGTCCTATAATCTTATTTCAGCCTAATGTTTATAGCACTCTAGGGAATTCAGATGCTCTCTTTGGACTAGGAAAAGGCGGGAGGAAAAGGCGGGACTGCTAACTCAGAAACAGGACGTCATTTCCCGGAGCATGTTTAATGTCACTAAAAATAAAAGTGAAGCAATCGTGTCTACCTTAGCACGAAGAGAAGGGCGGTTGGTCGTCTGGCTTCTTGGTGACTGGCCTGTCCTGGAAATCCCACCTGGGCCACAGGCCCGACGGGCTGAGGATCTAGTCTTCTGGGAACGGGACTTGCCAGGCTCTGGGACTCAGCCTCAGGCTCGGAAGGCGGCGCTCAAAGCTCTCTGCCTCGGGCTTAGAGGCTGAGTGGGAGGAGAGGCCTGGCGGGCGTGGGGCGGGGCTCTTCCGCTAACGGTTACCAGTCGCCACTGCGGCTGCGCTGCTCCCCTGGCGCGGCAGAGGCGCGCGCCTGCGCCGTGAGGATCCCGCCCTCGAGCCGCCTGGAGCCTCCTGGAGGGACTGGGCGGCCCTGACGAGGCGCGGGCGTTTGGGGTACATGCGAGCCTCACGACGCCCGCGACTGGGGACAGGGAATCTGGGCCGGGCTGGAATCAGGCCGGCGCGGGAGGGCGCGCTGGGCGGACGCTGGTGTCGCAGGGACCACCCGCCCTAGTCCCGGAGGCCCCTTCGCGTTCCACACAGGTGAGTGCGCTCTCCTGAGGGGAACTGAGGCGGGGCCGGCTACCACAGTGGTTTTCCGTGACTCGCCCTCAACAGTGTGTCCCCTCAGCCCCCACTTTCTGGAATCAAGATGATTTTCCACGGCATTCTAGTCAGAGAAGGTCTCTGAGACTGGAAAAGGTGACTTAATGGTTACTCATATTTTTTTATTTATGTTGTACATTTAACTGGAATACTGGTAAATAGCTTTATCTTTTATATCTTGGAGTTTTTCCCATTTTTGAATCAGAAATTTAGGATGAAGACTCTTTGGCCATAATTTAATATAGAACCTATTACTTTGAGGAGTAAACTTATGTTAACGGTGCTAAACCGCACATGAACGACTTGGTAGATGAAAATTGAAAAATAGGACGTTTCCTGTCGTCATATGTACCCTCCAGCACTGGGGAAAGTTCAGCAGTTGCCTTAAAGTGGGAGTTTAATTGAAGACATTTACTGAAAACTGACTTACTCTTTTTGAAATTTCTCTTCTGATAACTTCCCAGGATAAAGAACATCAGGATGTGAGAGCCAAGTGCATGTCCACGGAGTGCTTGAGCCACGCAGAATGGCGTTTCAGTGCTGGGTTCCGTAGACGCTGTGCAGACCCTGCTGAGTCTTCAGCACCTGTGAGTGAGTCCCCCAGTATCACCGTGGCTTCCCTTGGGTAGATCAGTCTTCTGGCCTTTTGTTCTCTTTGACACAGATTTCTGATTAATCTCTTTTCCTGCTCCTCCAGAGATGGTTCAGGGCTCCCTGTCAGCTCCCCAAGGCATTTACTGACTTCTGACATTTACTTGGAGAACTTTAGGCTGCAAAGGAGCAAAGTTTGCCATTGTCATCTATTTTTCGGTGTCTGCCCCCATGTCTTGACCTTCCTCTGGAATCTCCTCTTTTGGTTCTTTACCCACCTCTTTGATTCCTCCTGTGTTTTTTTGTCAATGTGTCCTCTATATGTCACACTCAGAGGCTCAGTTATGGCTGAGTCTTGCATTAGAAGTGTTTTGCAGGTGTCTCTGTGAAGCATGGATATGGGATGGTGAAAGTGGCAGTGTGCGTAGAGTGTTTGGGATTAGATGGGCAGGTGGAAGGGTGTCTAGGTAGGAGCGCTTTGTGCTGGTGTGAGGTAATGAGGTTCTAGAATGTGCTGTCAAGGTGAAACTGAAAGGAAAGGTTAGACAGGAGACTTTGTAAAAGACAAAATTATGGTAGTTTGGTTCCAAATGGATGCAGGGGCTGGTAGATGGGTGTAGAAGAACGCAGAAAATCTTGCCAAGGACATTGCAAGTCTTGAATCAGACCAGGAAAATTAAGGTTCAGTTAACAGTTAAGTCCAGAGGGGGAGCTAGTTTTGGACAAAGTGTGGTGATAAGTTTGCTTTTCTATATGGTTCAGCTGACAGACATTAAGAAGCATTTAGGAAAATACAGGAAATAGAGAGGTGGGTGACTTAAGTCCTACTTCCTATCGTGTCTATGTGTATATAACAGAGGCCAAATGAATTCATGTGTTGGGGTCTGCTTTCCTATTTCTAATAGGAGTGGCATAAAATGAGTTCTAGCGGATTCTAAAGTCTCTAGTAGATAGTGATACTGAGTAAGCAGCTGCAAATCCAGGTCTCTAATTCAAGGGAGAGAGGTCAGGTCTGGAGAGAGAATTTTCAGAAGTAACTGATGCATAGTACATTTCTATATTTTGGTAAATGTGTTGAAAAGATGATTACAGTTGAGCAGCTAACTGTTCCAGATACTATTCTAGGCATGAAGGGTTTTTCCTCACGCAGGTGTGCTGTGGCACTATAGCATACCTACTGCAACAGACTAGATATGTTTCCATACATTGTCTCATTTAACAAGCAGAAGAACTTCAGGAGTAGTTATTAACTAGTCCATTTTGCAGAACGTTACAGCTAAGATTCAGAGTTGAAGCATCAGGTCTATCTGATTTAAACCCAGGCCTATCTGATTTCAGAGTCTATTAACTTCATTATTTTATACCATAATCTGTCAGGGTGTGAATCGGGGATAAAAGAAAGTTAAACAAAACTCTTGGAAACAGAGAGGAAGGGCTTGAACCATTAAGATTAACCTCAGAAGTCAAGGATGAATCTTGGGCAGGAAACAAGTAGAGGGCAGGGTTCCGTCCTGATTTACAGAGGATGGATTTGTGACCTTTCTGATGTAATGCTAAGGCGTGCCATCCAAATGGGCACCTGTATGTAAGCCACTCTTTCACAGAAGTGGGATTTTCTTTTCTTTTTTAATTCCCATGCTGCTAGGAACAATTTAGATTTGAATGATTGGAAAGAGTATCACAGGGTAGGCAGGAAACCAAAGCTGTCAACAACTGCTTGTCACTTGCTGGTTTTGCTTGGTATGAACTTGGTCAACAGTAGGGACTTACTTAGTCCTCAGTCTTTCTAGGTTACCTACCACTCTCTTGATCTTTGTTTCCATTTTGCTTTTTCTGGCCTGGAAGTGGAATTTGTAAGTGCCACACATTACCTTCCATCCCATGACCATACTGAAGCTGTAAATTATAGCTTTGCTCCTTCCTAATCCTTTTCTTTCCACACCAAATGTGTTTGAGCCTCAAACAAGGAAGTTGGAAATATTATTTAACTTTTTCTGCGTTTTAATTGGTCACGAATCTCTCCCCGTACACACACGTCCCCGACTTGAGGAGTCTTGAGCATTTCCTTAATGTTCTTGACAGCTGATCAAAGCAAGACATGTTGGGAGATCTCTACTGCAATTAATATTGTATTGTTTGCTTAAGAATTTGGAGAGAGTTATTGCTTCTTAGTAAGTGAAGATAAGCATCTTGAGGTTTATAAGGGAGGTTGAGGCTGACTTGGCCAGAGATCCAGATGTTCACATTATTTTATAATCATCCTTTTAAAAAAACAAAATAGACTGACATGGGCAACTTTCAAGATTTCATGTGGCACATTGCATGTAGGCATGAACTGTACCAACATTACTTTGCTTGGAGTGCTTCAGGATGCAGGAATAGGGAAGCCTAAGTAAACCCTCAAATCTTGGCAAGCTCAGGAGGAGGGAGCAGATAGCACTGCTGGGGTGGTCTGTGCTGCTTGAATGCTCCTGTGGAGAATCACTTCCTTGTAGATAGGCCACAGATTACAGTCTACCGAAAGCATGTCAACCCACATAGCTGGTTTCCACTAACATGGTTTTGCTCTGTGTCTTCTTCCTTTTCAAGTCCTCTTTTAAATGTGGAAACTTCTTCCTGCATTACACAGTTCTTTTCTCACTGTCTTCCTGCCTCCCTTCCTTTCACTATACATTAGCTATACTGAATTGGGCATATAATCCTTAGCTCAAGCATAGCTTTCTTTTAATAATTAAATAGCTAAACAATAGCATGATCATCTATGATGGTATCATCCAACTAGAGAACAACATTGTCCATATTTACCTCTGTGCATTTTCTCTACAGTCTGTATGCCTGTCTCTCTTACCTCTTTGTGCTGATTGTTCTATTGCCTTTTTTGTAGTTTTCATAGTTTTATTAGTGTGCTTATATTTATATGTCTATATATGTATGTATATGTGTTGTTTGTGTATATATGTGTAGCCTAAATATAGCACCGAAACAATATTCTGTTTACTTTTAGTTATTTATGAACTTAATAAGAAGCAGCCTGGCAACAGAGCAAACTGTCTCAAAAAAAAAAAAAAAAAAGCTTATTATTCTGTATGTAGCAACATGGAGGTAGTTTATTTCACTCAGTAGTATGTTATTAATATCAAACTGAGTATACAGTTTGTTTTTCCTTGCTGCCTATTATTCTGTCACATAATTTGGGTTGTTTCTAAATTTTTGTTGTGAGCAACAGTCCCCATATGAATTTTCTTATCTATGTTTGCTGAAGCACCTGTGTAAGGCATCAACTAGTTCTAACCGGCTTTGTTTAAGGTTTAGTGGGAATATGCACGTGAAAAAGAACTGTAACAGCGTGCTCAGATGTGTGATTCAGAAGTGAAGCTAGAATGAAGATGATGTAGAGAAAGCAAGGAGACCAGATGAGAGATTGTTATAAAGCTAGGAGATGTTGGGAGTGATTGGAAATGGAGAGGAGCAAGTTAGATTTGAGGAAGATTGGGTGGATGGACATGCTGGGGCCTAGAGGTTAATGGCACATGCGGCTGAGAGAGAGAGACAGACAGACATTTTCCCCATGCTTTCCAGCTGAAGTGCCTAGGTAGATGGTGATAACTATTAAATGAGATAACGAATAGATATCAGAGATAGGTATTGGAAGGGAAGCCAGCCTTGGAGGGGATCAGTGTGAGTTGGGTGGTAGTTGGAAATGTTGAATTTTTGGAATGGTGAAGGATGTCCTTCACACCCTGTCAAGGAAGTGTAGGTTAGAAAAGTGGTCCTCAGGTGAGCTTTTGAGTCATGTTCTGCAGGCTGTTAACCTGTAAGATGTCACTCCATAGGAACACACAGGAATGGGCCCTGATGGGAGAAGGCTGATCTGGCTTATTGTGACCATAGTTTTTAAAAAAGGCACTCGATTGCACTGCTCCTGTGGATCACAGTAATATATGTGCTACCCTGCCTTTATGTGAAACAGAAAAATCTCCAAATTAAAGCAGACATCAGAGTCTTTTTCTGGAAAGTCATTTCAGGGAAGTTATAGACCAAAGCAGCTCAGAGATGGGAAGCCTCATTTGTCTCTTCCTTCTTTTGTCTCTCTGTTAGCTTCCTTGTAATCCTGATTCTGAATGTCTGATATTTCAGTCGCTTTATTCTTGTTAGGATCCTTTGCTGGGAACTAGTGTGATTGTTTGGAGGTAAAAAGATGCTCTGGCCTTTAGAGTTGCCAGAGGTCTTACACTGGTTCTTTCTTATCTGTGAAGGTTGATATTTCTTTATCCTTTGAAGTTGCTGTACTTTGGATAGGCCTTTTTTTTTAATGATCTTTTTTGCCCTTGAGGATTTGACTGTGGTGTAAATTGGGTAAATGGCTTCATTTCCAGATGATTTTAAAAGGCAAAACTCAGCTCCAGACTTGTGGGTGGCATGCTCTAATCCAGGGGCACTGGGATCGGGTCAGTGGTTTTGCCCTCTGGTCCCTTGAGGCCAATCTCTGGCTGGGCTGGAGGGGTCAAGGGGGTCAAGGTGCTCCCAGACCAGTGTCAACAGCACTCTGTAGGAGATGACTAGGGGCCACAGGTATAGATGCTCTCATGGGGGCAGTGAGGACATCAGAGGTCGGAGGTGCTCTGGCATGGTGTACTGCAGGTGAGGTACCTCCAGCAAGAGGTGCCATGGGCAGAGGATGCTTTGGTAGGGGGCACTCTGGTGGGAGACACTTCAGTCAAGAGGTGTTCCAGTGGGGGGCTCAGTGGGCAGGAAGTGGAGCACTAAACTTTCACTGAAAATAATTTGTATTCAGATGTTTTAAAATTTGAAGTGAAAAAAATAGATTTTCATGTTCTGATTGCTTCAAACATACTTAAAAATGTTCCAATAAATAAATCAGGTATCAAGTCTTTAAATAAAAATTAATAAATATATTAATTAGCTCCTCTTATACTAATCATATTTCAAAGTACACAAAACTCATGTGTTTAATGGTGCCATGTTTAATAACTTAGTTCTGGAAGCCAAATTCTTAATCCTCTATTTTATTATCATATTGATTAATCATCATCTGGCATAGAGAACCACGGACTATAGAAGTTCACTATCCTTGAACAAGAAGTGAAGTGGTTAGTATTAGATATTTGATTTAATTAGCTACTGTTGCATCTTTGAGATGAACATTTTCATATGTCAGATTACATTCTACAATGGTAAAATAGTCTTCACTTCATGGTGTGTGTGTGTGTGTGTGTGTGTGTGTGTGTGTGTGTGTATCTCCAGACATATTTCATATTGAGGCATAAAAAAGCAGATTAGACATTGTGTGTTTAAAGACAGCATTTAAAATAAAATAATGAAGTAATCAATTTTACACCATACCAAGTTCAGACTCTTCCGTAAATCCATAATAAACCACTGTGGAGAAGCTTTTCAAAAGTACGACCTAAGTTTTGTTTCAACATATGAGAAAAGCAAATTTCTTCCAGACACTCAGAGGTCCTTTGAATTGAGGTAGAAGTACTATTTTCATCTGTATGATCATTCATTGTAAAGGCAAAATTTTGGAAAACAAGAGTGGGAATGCATTACAGAAGTGATCTGTAAGCTTGCAGTGTTCTCAATTGTTGGGCATGTTCCCATCTAATGCCTATAGGGTTCTCAATTGTTGGGCAATATAATATAATGAAAGTTTCATGGAGCAAGCAGAGAAGTGTCAAAATGGTCAATAAGAAGTTTCATAGCTCAACCTGTCAGAGCAAACATAAGTAGTATACTTTTACCTGTAAAACTACATGGCCAATGGATGTAAGACATACTGTGGCTCTCTTTGCCTTGAATTTAATGCATAAAAATTATCTCATGTTATTATCTCTTACCCTTTCTTTCCATTGAAACTGTGGCTGCATCTATATGTATATTTACACTTGATGATCATCACTTGCTCTTTATGTTTGCACTCTAAACATTTAGTCATTATTCATCTGAGAATGTGTCTTCCGTTCTCAGATGCACATTTGTTTTTCATATTCCAATTCAATGTTTGTACAACAGGGATTCAACTAAAAGTTGATATGTTCATTTAATACAATGTTTATTTTTCCTTAAAATACATAACTAAATTTATGGTGCATTTGAAATAAATTGACTCAGGATCAATACAGTGATAAAGAATGGTAAAACCATCATATACTCCGAACTATGAATTGCTCTATAAAGATAAATCAGAGTTTATGCATGGACTTTTTATGTAGGCATTTGATAATCCAGTTTCTGTGTTAAACAAATTAAAAAACATATGTTTAAGTTATTTTCTGTCAAGTATCTGCACAAAGTTCACTAGAAGAGATACTTAAATTATTTCCTCTCAATGACATACTAGTTTACAAACTGAAAAATGTGTAATTAAGGACCTTTCTATATTTTTTAATAGCCAAACTCTGAAAATGTGGGCTAGATTTTGAAATTTGGGTAGAATTTGGTCAAACAGAAGATTTTATGAAAAAGGTAACATGAGCAAACTTTCAAAGATGTTGTAGTGAGCATACAGAGTGACATTGTTTGGCTCTGTGTCCCCACCCAAATCTCATCTGGAATTGTAATCCCCACGTGTCAAGGGAGAAAATTGATTAATCATAGGGATGCTTCCCTCATGCTGTTCTCATGATAGTGAGTTCTCATGAGATCTAATGGTTTTATAAAAGGCAGATACCCCCTGCACTCTTCTCTCTTCCTTGCCGCCATGTAATACTTGCCTGCTTCCCTTTCTGCCATGATTGTAAGTTTCCTGAGTCCTCCCCAGCCATGTGGAACTGTAAGTCAATTAAACCTCTTTTCTTTATAAATTATCTTGTCTCAGGCAGTTCTTTACAGCAGTGTGAGAATGGATGAATACACAGAATTTAAAAGGTATTGCCAAAGGCTAGAAATATACTCTTTTACATCCCTAAGTAATGAGTGATATAAATAAAAGATGCAAAGTCTCAGTTTTCCCATTTGCTGAATTGTATTAATGCTGCCTAACATCATTTGGAAGAATTAATAGAGGTAGTGGACACAGAAGTGTTCGATATAGTGAAGGTAGGCAACAAAGGTTAATTTTTATCTCTGGAGAAGAAGCAGTAAGAGGAAAAATAAGGGTGACAGGATTGTTTCCCACAGCAACAGGTAGAAAATAATTTTACACATTTAGCATATTGGAAGTGTTGTATGATATTGAAAGTCCAGAAAAAGTAGAATTTATTCACAATATTAGAAACAGTGCCAGATGCTACTTTCATAAATTTTAATACATTATAAAAGTAATTAGCACAAGTCAGGAATCAACACATTAGATAAAAGAAAGTTTTAATAAAAAGAAAAATATTTGACTCCAAAAACATAATTTACATTAAAAACTGAGAAAGTCACCTTCTTAAATGTGTACTTATGTAAAATTTATCAAGTATAAATTAATCAATTAAGTAAAATGGTATAAAATTGTGTGGATTCTCCCCCAACCCTGGAAGCTTCATCACTGGCATTTCCCTGTTCTTAGAATTCTGAGAGGTCCCTGGCCCTGAACCCATCACTCCTGCTTTATTGTTCATCTCCCCAATAGTCCTGTTTCCACACCATGCCACCATGCCATAGAGTTTCTTTTCAAAGCTGAAGGCAATGGGAATTCACAAGCACTGTCCTTGTTAGACTCATATACCTATGGAAAGTCTCTCATTCAGTGCTTAGTGCCTTCATTACCTAAGTACTCCAGATCTAGCAGTGTTTATACAGCTGAAGGAATAGCAGCATTTATTCATTCCCCATGTAACAGAGAGTCCGATTTTGAAGGTTCCTCTATCCCTATTTTGAAATTCTTTTTTCTAGCTGGAGAAATAGGCTCAGTCTTTCTTTCTTTTTTCACAGGGCCTCCTATCTCAAAACAGCGTCTTATCACCTGACATTCCACTTATGTAGTTTGGTTAAAATTTTTTTTTCATGCTATCTCTCCCCAACTCCCCACCCCTACTGTCCCTCCCCTATTTCCCCCTGACAGACCCCAGTGTGTGATGCTCCCCTCCCTGTGTCCATGTGTTCTCATTGTTCAACACCCACCTATGAGTGAGAACATGCGGTGTTTGATTTTTTGTTCTTGTGTCAGTTTGCTGAGAATGATGGTTTCCAGGTTCATCCACGTCCCTACAAAGGACACGAACTCATTGTTTTTTATGGCTGCATAGTATTCCATGGTGTATATGTGCCACATTTTCCCTGTCCAGTCTATCATCGATGGGCATTTGGGTTGGTTCCAGATCTTTACTATTGTAAACAGTGCTGCAATGAACATTCGTGTGCATGTGTCCTTATAGTAGAACAATTTATAATCCTTTGGATATATACCTAGTAACGGGATTGCTGGGTCAAATGGAATTTCTGTTTCTAGGGAGAGATAGCATGTGGAGAAATGCCAGATATAGGTGAGGCGGGGGGAAGGCAGCAGATCACACTGCTATGTGTGTACCTATGCAACAATCTTGCATGTTCTTCACATGTACCCCAAAACCTAAAATGCAATAAAAAAAAAGAGATGAAAAAAATTTTTTTCAATAGTTTTTGAAGAACAAGTGGCACTTGGTTACATGAATAAGTTCTTTGGTGATGATTTGTGAGATTTTGGTGCACCCAGTACCCAAGCAGCACACACTATAATTAATGTATAGTCTTTCATCCTTCATCCACCTCCCATCCTTTCACCCAAGTCTCCAAGGTCCATTGTATCATTCTTGTGCCTTTATGTTCTTATAGCATAGTTCTCACTTATGAGTGAGAACATATGATGTTTGTTTTTCCATTCCTGTGTTACTTCACTTAGAGTAATGGTCTCTAATTCCGTACAGGTTGCTGAAAATGCCATTGTTTCATTCCTTTTTATGACTGAGTAGTATTCTATGTTGTGTGTGTGTGTGAGTGTGAGTGTGAGAGAGTGTGTATGTGTATGTGTATATCACACTTTCTTTATTCACTCATTGATTGATGGGCATTTGGGCTGGTTCCATACTTTTGCAGCTGTGAATTGTGCTGCTATAAACATGCATGTGCAAGTATCTTTTTGTTATAATTACTTCTTTTCCTCTGGATAGATACCCAGGAGTGAGATTGCTGGATCAAATGGCAGATCTAATTTTAGTTCGTTTAAGAAATTTCCACACTGTTTTTCACAGTGATTCTATTAGTTTACATTCCTACAATTTAAAAGTGTTCTGTTTTTAACCACATGTACTCCAACATCTATTATTATTTTTTTTGATTTTTGATTTTTTGATCATGGCCATTCTTGCAAGAGTAAGGCAGTATTGCATTGTGGTTTTGATTTACATTTTTCTGATAATTAGTGATGTTGAGCATTTTGTTATATGTTTGTTGGCCATTTGTATATCTTCTTTTGAGAATTGTCTATTCATGTTCTTAGCCCACTTTTTCATAGGATTGTTTTTTTCTTCCTGATTTGTTTGAGTTCCTTGTAGATTCTGGACATTAGACCTTTGTTAGAAGTATAGATTTTGAAGATTTTCTCCGACTCTCTGGGTTGTCTGTTTACTCTGCTGATTATTTTGATGTGCAGAAGCTTTTTGGTTTAATTAAGTCCCATCTATTTGTCTTTGTTTTTGTTGCATTTGTTATTGGGTTCTTGGTTATAATATCTTTGCTTAAGCCAATGTCTAGAAAGGTTTTTCAGTGTTATCTTCCAGAATTTTTATGGTTTCAGGTCTTAGATTTAAGTCTCTGATGCATCTTGAGTTGATTTTTGTGTAAGGTGAGAGATGAGGATTCAGTTTCATTCTCCTATATCTGGCTTGCGAATTATCCCAGCACCATCTGTGTTAAACCCACAACCAACGTCATATGGAATGGGGAAAAGTTGAAAGCATTCCCCATGAGATCTGGAACAAGACAAGGATGCCCACTTTCACTATTTCTATTCAACATAGAACAATCAGACAACAGAAAGAAATAAAGGACATCCAAATTAGTAAAGAGGAAGTTAAACTGTTGTTGTTTGCTTATGATATATTTGTATACCTAGAAAACCCTAAAGACTTATCCAAAAGGCTCATAGAGCTAATAAATGAATTCAGCAAAGTTTCAGGTTACAAAATTAATACATGAATAAGTTCTTTAGTGGTGACTTCTACACAAATCTGGAGCTCAGCAAATATCCCCAGAACAAGTACAAGCTATATGCAGTTTGGGTCCTCCCTACACCAAGCAAAAGCTTTTGTTGTTTTTTGGGAATAGCTGGGTTTTGCAGAATATGGGTACCAAATTTCAGAATCACAGTAAAGCCTCTGTATGAAGCAACAGGGGGGTGGAAAATGAACTAATGGAATGGACCCTGGAAATGAGACACCGTCACCAAGCTAAAAAGAGGCTCCCACTCTTGGAATCCCAGGCATAAGTAAGCCCCTCCCTTTGTATGTGGCAGAAAAAAAAAAGGGCATAGCTATGGGAGTGCTAACCCAGAAATTAGGATCAGAACCCAGACAAACTGCCTACTTTTCAAACAAGTAGGACAGAGTGGCCTTGGATGACCAAGTTGCCTGTGGGCAATAGCACCCACTGCTATGTTAGTGAAGGAAGCAACTAGAATCACCCTGGGTCAACCACTGGAAGTTCCAACTTCCCATTAGGTGAAGTCAGTCTTTGAAATAAAAGGACACATCTGGATGATGGTGGAATGGCTAACAAAATACCAGGCTGTGCTCCTAGACAATTCAGATGTAACCCTTAAAACCTGTAATCCCTTGAATCCAGCTTCATTGCTGCCCACAGGCCCAATAACTGATCATTCCCGTGACAGGCTATTACATACACATATCTGAGCTGGCCTGATTTAAAAGATCAGCCTCTCCCAGATTCTAAGGATAACTAGTTTTCAGATGGCAGTAGTTTTGTGTCAAATGGGAAACGCCAAACTGAATACAGTTAGTGCCCCCTGGCACATCAGCACAAAAGGCCAAAATCTTACTTGAGCATTAATATTGGGACAAGGAAAAAAGCCTAACACTTATAGAAGTTCTAAATATGCATTCCTTGTGGTTCATGCTCATGCTTCAATCTGAAAAGAAAGAAGACTACTAACTAGCAAACACTCCCCTATAAAGCATGGGACTGAAATTCTTCAGCGATTGGAAGGAATATTCCTGCCAAAAGCTGTAGCTATAATTTTAAGAGAGTATCAGAGAGACTTAGTGGCTATAGCACAGGGGAACAGAAAGGTTGATAGAGAAGCCAAAGCCCTTAGGGTGCTACGTATCCCAATACGTAGATCCTAGCACCACTTCCTTTCTATGATTCTCCGATAGAGCCTGAGTACACACGAAGAACAGTTAATAAAGGAGAAAGAAGACAAAAACAAGGATCCTGGAGGTATATGACATCAAAATTATATCTCCGTCAACCAATCCAATGAAGAATTATAAAAACCCTGCTTAACTCTTTATGTATAAGGAGGGAGTCCACCCTGGCCATGGTTAACAGTCCCTTCACTGGGCCTAACTTGGCTTCGGTGGTTAAGCAGGTCTGTCAAGCCCACTCACTGTGTGCACTTAAAAATTCAGGAAACAGCGAGGCATGGTGGCTCACACCTGTAATCCCAGCACTTTGGTAGGCTGAGGTGGGCAGATCATGAGGTCAGGAGTTCGAGACCATCCTGGCCAGCATGGTGAAACCCTATCTCTGCTAAAAATACCAAAAAAAAAAAAAAAAAAAAATTAGCTGAGCGTGGTGGCATGTACCTGTAATCCCAGCTACTTGGGAGGCTAAGGCAGGAGAATCGCTTGAACCAGGGAGTTGGAGGTTGCCGGGCGTGGAGATCGCGCCATTGCACTCCAGCCTGGCAACAGAGCAAGACTCTGTCTCAAAAAAAAAAAAAAAGAAAAAAATCCCTCAGGAAACAAAATGCCTCCTGTAATTGAACAAGGCCAGAGGAGAGAAATTTAGCCAGGGAAGCTGGCACTTAGACTTCACCGCTGTGCTATGCTGGTTTGTAGAGGATGCAAATTTTTGTTAGTGCTAATAGATACCTTTACTGGTTAGGTTGAAGCTTACCCTACCAGAACAGAGAAGAATAATGAGGCTATAAAGATTATCTTAAAAGAAATAATCCTCTGGTTTGGTTTACCTCAAAGCCTCCAAAGTGATAATGGGTCAACCTTTATCTCCCAAATAACCCAAAGGGTTGCTAAGGCTCTTGATCAAACACATTTACATTCAACATAGAGGTCTCGATCCTTTAGAAAAGTAGAAAGGGCTAACCAAACTCTAAAATGGGCATTACCTAAGCTATGTCAGGAAACATCAGAAACTTGAGTCAGCTTACTGCTCATAGCCCTCTGAAGGATCTGTAATAGCCCTAGAGCAAAAACTAATATAAGCTCATATGAAATGTTATATGTAAGGCTATTTTTAACTAATGATCTAATTACTGATCCAAGAAGCATCCAGTTTAGTAAAATACCTAGTTAATCTGGGATAATTTCAGCAAGTTTTAAAAAACCTTGGAACTTAAGACTTCCCACACTGGGAACTAACTAGCAACCTCCAAATTAGGCCAGGAGATAAGGTGCTCATTAAAACATGGAAGGGGGGATCACCTCAACAATTACAACCCCAGTGGAAGGAACTGTTTTCAGTTACACTGGCGATGACTTCAGCAGCCAGAGTACTAGTATTAGGTAGTTGGCTACATTTTCAAGGGTCAGATCTGCAATACCAAAGTCCTGGACCTGGAACCTGAAGTGCCCATCAGCCACTATACCTGTGAACCTGTAAGACACCGAAATACCTGTTTAAAAGACAGCCAAAAGATAAATAAATGTCTACCAACTTTTCTTGGTGTCTTTGTTGCATAGTTACTGTAGGTTGGATAATAGTAGCCATTTTTTTTTAATATTTTTGTAGTTTAATTGCCTTCTTCCAAACAGATGTAATCACTCCCTTAGCAATAATTAAGCAAGGTGTTTAAATTCATTTCTATAACAATCATTCCTAACAGTAATAGCTATCCACCCCCTGAAGTTCCCATTCTATAGAAAAAAATAACAAGTATTTTTGGTTCCATAATGGTCACCCATACCCTGTGTATACTGGGACCATGCCTACTGGGAATCAGTCTTATTTTACAACAGAACCATACCCCTCCAGCAATTAATAGGTTCTGAGTATTTATTAAGAACTTTAACACAAAGACTGTTAAATACCACCAGTCCATCTTTGGCAAAGGACTGTTAGCTTTACTTAGCTCCATTATCATCCAAATACACTGCCATCCCAGTCCCAGCCCAATCTTGGACCCTTTGAAAAATGACCTATCACCCTAACTACCAGTGAGAAACTTCTTCAGATTAATGAACTTGGGTGACTTATACGACTTCAAAATTTCAGAAATGACAAGGAGTACAATGACAGGATGAACAGTAAACCTTCTTCAGTCCTATTAGAGCAATCTTTCTGGTGCGCATCCCCACAGAAACCCGTCTGGGGCTCAATATCAATGCACATAGAGCTAAAATTCCAAGCACCACTTTGTATAAAGAAAAGCCAACATTTTGGTCAGGCCTGGGCACCTTGAAAAGTCATCATTGTAACTACACCCAAGAGATTAGCCTCTCACAGGATCATGTAAGCTACACAGTTACCCAGACCACGTAATTTAGAATATCTATAAGGTCTTCATGGAAACCATCCCTAGTTAAGGGCAGTTAAAAGAATATGCAGTCTAAGAGGGTGAGCAAGAATAAACAGAGCTTTTCCAAGATGAACAGTCATACATCTAACCTTTATAGAACACATTCGTTTCAGTACAGGTGTTATTCTTTAGCACTAAATAAATTATTTAGAGCTGAAAGGGACCAAGCATTGTGGCTCATACCTGTAATTCCAGCATCCTGGGAGGATAAGGTGGGAGGATCACTTGAGGCCAGGAGTTTGAGAAAAGCCTGGGCAACACTGTGCAACCCCTCTGTGTGGATAAAAATAAAAGAATTTTTTAAGTTGAAAAAATTTATAAGCAAATAAAAATTTTATGCTACGTTGCAAACTTTGGGTCTTCTTGTTGGAGAAAGCGCTGGCACTAGCTTTAGAGAAATACATGTGCAATGGAGAGCCTGACTCAAAACTCAATATGAGCTAGATCATGGAAGCCTCAAACTTAAAACTTCCTGTGTTTGACCTGCTGGAGAGAATAAAAACTGGAGCAGTGTCTGCATACCCTGAGAGCTACTTTCAAACCAGGAAACCGTCCATCATGGTTTCTGTTCCATCGACCTGTGTGTTTTAGAGATGGCCAGGATAGATCAGTGAGTGTGTCCTTTTGAGTTCCTGCCACTGCAGCAATGTTTGTTTTATACTAGACTTTTATCCCTTCAAACTTATTTTTTATTTGTATTTCACCTTACTTTATATGCTTACATATGAAATAACCATAGTGATAGCATTAAAGGTCTGTGTGTGTGCTTTTTTCTTTTTCTTTTTTTTTTACAGATAACAATAAAGCTTGCCTCATGATAAAGTTTGCCTCATGATATTGATACAATTATTTGGTCCAGATCAATTCCAAATAATTAAAATATGCAACTGAATCCTAATCAATCTAAAACTGGGAAAATATTTATAATGCATGAAATAGCTCTAAAATCAAGGAGTATCTAAGGAGGCTGGGAAGATTGGGTAAGTTTAGGTTTATATGTGTCTCAATTATTTCTATACCATATTAAAAACAAGTTCTGTTAGTTTGGCCAGGAATATGAAGAAAAAGAAAAGAGGAAGAGCAGAGAAGAGGAGGGCAGAGGAGAGGAGAGGGAGAGGGAGAGGAGACAGGGAGGGAAAGGGAGAGGAAGAGGGAAGAGGAGTGGAGGGAAGGGAGAGGAGATGCCTAGACAGTCTTCAGTTCCTGAAAATGTTTCCATTCTGGAGTAAGTTCAATAGGAGCAACATTTATAGAAAAACACTGGTGAGAATGCTTTCCCAAATGGTTCCAGATTTATTTCAAAATAATTTCTGAAGCAAAGACAATAAAAATTAAATGTCTAAGTAATTTAGAACTTCTTTTTTGCAGATTTTGTTGAATAAAGAAGAATTTTAGTTTTCAAGTCTTAGGAAGAGCTAGTGGACGCTGTAAATATTTTTCTATATGCTTACTGATTCTTGTTTGAAGTCTCCCACCTCCCCAGATTCAAACTGACAACGATTTCAGTTGAGCACTTTTGTCCTCTATATATCAGTATTTGTTTCTTTTGTGCAGTCTCCAGTGTGGTTTTGATTTGCATTTCTCCAACTTTTAGATAAAAATAAAGTGAACTTGACCTTCTATATATCAGGCAATTCTTTCTACAAGAAGGGGCAAGACTTTTAAAGCAGTTATTGACTAATGATATTCTCCTGAAGGTGACACTTTTAGCTGTGCTTATATTTTATTTATTCGATTTTAAAGCCCTGGAGACGCAGCCCTTCACTCCCAGCTCAGATCTGAGAGCTGATGTCACTGCCCTTTTTTCCAGTGAGACAGAAGAGGAGATCTTTCTGGGTCTCATGAGAATTAACTCTCCAGCCAGCCTTTATTTATTGTATCTATGTGACTATTAGATCCTAGACATTCATTTGCTCCTAAAGCATGTAACAACGTAAATTTAAGTTTGCATACACATAATCTTTAATAATCTCAGTCCAGTTTCAAATGAGAGGAACATTAAAACAGTCCTCTGACTTTGGGGTCTATAATGGATTTTATTTAAGTCCTTGAGCCATCATACTTACCTTGGATCTTTCTTTTCCTCTCGCTCTGGACTTAAGCCAGCCTCCAGTGAACATAACTTTTCTTCAGATTCTCATTAATGACTAGTGATGCCTGGATACATAGCTCCCAAGAGCACTGAATTTCCAGCATCTGTTTCATTCTCAAGTGATGCCAGTGGCATCCTCATGAGCATGCTATGAGTTGAGGCTTCTCTTGGAAGCAACATCAAAACAAAACTTGGCAGGGTCTTCTTCAGGGGCAAGATAAGGTGGGGTTTGTTTTCAGAGTTTGATTTTGTGATTTTTTTTTCTTTTGTTTTTTTGAAGATGGAGTTGCACTTTTGTTGCCAAGGCTGGAGTGCGGTAGCACGATCTCAACTCACTGCAACCTCTGCCTCCTGGGTTAAAGTGATTCTCCTGCCTCAGTCTCTTCAGTAGCTGGGATTATAGGTGCCCACCACCACATCTGGCCAATTTTTTGTACTTTTAGTAGAGATGGTTTTTAATCATGTTGGCCAGGCTGGTCTTGAATTCCTGACCTCGGGTGAGCCACCCCTCTCAATCTCCCGAACTGCAGTAATTAATTACAGGTGTGAGCCACTGTGCCTGGCCTATTCTTATTTTCTGAATAGATATAATTTATACTTATTTACTCATTATTTTATTTTTTATTACACTTTTTAAGTTCTGTGGTACATGTGCAGAATATGCAGGTTTGTTACATAGGCATACATGTGCCATGGTGGTGGTTTGCTGCGTCCATCGCCCCATCATCTACATTAGGTATTTCTCCTAATTTTATCCCTCCCCTAGCACCCACCCCCCTGCTATCCCTCCCCTAGTCCCCCATCCCCCAACAAGCCCCAGTGTGTGATGTTTCCCTCCATATGTCCATGTGTTCTCATTGTTCAGCAGCCATTTATGAGTGAGAACATGTGGTATTTGGTTTTCTGTTCTTGTGTCAGTTTGCTAAGAATGATGGTTTTCAGCTTCATCTATGTCCCTGCAAAGGACATGAACTCATTCTTTTTTATGGCTGTATAGTATTCCATGATGTATGTGTGCCACATTTTCTTTATCCAGTCTATCCTTGATGGGCATTTAGGTTGGTTCCAAGTCTTTGCTGTTGTGAACAGTGCCACAATAAACATACATGTGCATGTGTCTTTATAATATAGCAATTTATAATCCTTTGGGTATATACCCAGTAAGGGGATTGCTGGGTCAAGTGGTATTTCTTTCTTTTTTTTTTTTTTTTTGAGACGGAGTTTCACTCTTGTTACCCAGGCTGGAATGCAATGACATGATCTCGGCTCACTGCAACCTCCGCCTCCTGAGTTCAGGCAATTCTCCTGCCTCAGCCTCCTGAGTAGCTGGGATTACAGCACGCGCCACCATGCCCAGCTAATTTTTTGCATTTTTAGCAGAGACGGGATTTCACCATGTTGACCAGGATGGTCTCAATCTCTTGACCTCGTGATCCACCTGCCTTGGCCTCCCAAAGTGCTGGGATTACAGGCGTGAGCCACTGCGCCCGACCTCAAGTGGTATTTCTAGCTCTAGATCCTTGAGGGATCACCACACTGTCTTCCACAGTGGTTGAACTAATTTACACTCCCACTAGCAGTGTAAAAGCGTTCCTAATTCTCCACATCCTCTCCAGCATATGTTGTTTCCTGATTTTTTAATGATTGCCATTCGATCTGTTGTGAGACGGTACCTCAATGTGGTTTTGATTTGCATTTCTCTAATGACCAGTGATGATGAGATTTTTTTCATGTGTTTGTTGGCTGCATAAATGTGTCCTTTTGAGATGTGTCTTTTGATAGCCTTCACCCACTTTTTGATAGGGTTTTTTTTCTTGTGAATTTAACTTTTTTGTAGATTCTGGATATTAGCCCTTTGTCAGATAGGTAGATTGCAAAAATTTTTTCCTATTCTGTTGGTTGCTGGTTCACTCTAATGATATTTTCTTTTGCTGTGCAGAAGCTCTTTAGTTTAATTAGATCCCATTTGTCTATTTTGGCTTTTGTTGCCATTGCTTTTGGTGTTTTAGTCGTGAAATCCTTGCCTATGCCTGTGTCCTGAATGGTATTGCCTAGGTTTTCTTCTAGGGTTTTTATGGTGTTAAGTCTTACCTTTAAATCTTTTAACCATCTTCAGTTAGTTTTTGTATAAGGTATAAGGTGTCCTGATTTAAATGATTATATGGTTTTTGTTTTTAATTCTGTTTATGTATGTAATCACACTTACCGATTTATGTATATTGAAACAACCTTGCATACCAGGAGTAAAGCTTTCCTGATCATGGTGAGTTTTCTTTTTAATGAGCTGCTGGATTTAGTTTGCTAACGTTTTGACAGGATGTTTGCATCTGTGTTTACCAGTGATACTGGCTGGACATTTTCCTGTTTTGTGTCTCAGCCAGGTTTTAACATCAGAATGATGCTTGCTTCATAGAATGAGTTATGAAGTAGTCAGTCCTTCTCCAATTTTTGGAATAACTTCAGTAGAAATAGAACGACTCTCCTTTGTACATCTGGTAGACTTTATCTGTGAATGTCTGACCCAGAGCTTTGTTTTGGGTGTTAGCTTTTTTATTACTGATTACATTTGGAACTTGTTCTTGGTCTGTTCAAGTTTTCAGTTTCTTCCTAATTTAATCTTGGGAGATTGTTTCTAGGAATTTATCAATTTCTTTTACTTTTTCTATTACGTGTGCATTGAGGTGTTTGCAATAGACTTTGAATTTTTTTTATATTTCTGTGGGGTCAGTTGGAATATCACTCTTCATATCTGTTCATGCTTATTTGGAGCTTCTCTCTCCTTTCTTTGTTAGTCTAACTAGTGGTCTGTTAATCTTGCTTATTCTTTCCAAGAGGTACATTTTATTTTTATTGATCCTTTGTGTGGTTTTTTAATATTTGAGTTTTGTTCATTCCTGCTCAGAATTGGTTATTTCATTTCTCCTGCTAGTGTTGGGATTGGTTTGCTCTTGTTTTTTTAGTTCCTCCACATGCAATATTAGGTTGTTAATTTGCTACCTTTCTAGCATGTTGCGGTGGACACTTACTGCCATAAACTTTTCTCTTAACACTACCTTAGCTGTGTCTCAAAGATTAAGTTGTCTCTGTTTTCATTAGTTTCAAAAAAGTCATGATTTCTGCCTTAATTTTGTTCTTTACTCAAAAGTCATCCAGGAGCTAGTTGTTTAGCTTCTATTTAGTTGAATGGTTGTGGGAGATCTTCACATTCATTTGTATTTTTGTTGTAGTGTGGTCCAAGAATGTGCTTAGTATGATTTTGACTTCATTTAAATCTATTGAGACTTGCCTATGATCTAGTATGTGGTCAGTCTTAGAGTATGTGCATGTGCAGTGAGAAGAATGTATGTTCTGCAGTTGTTTCTTGTATTCTGTAAATGTCTACCAGGTCTCACTGGCCAGGTGTTTAGTTTAAATTCAGAATATCTTCATTAATTTTCTACCTCCATGATAGAGGTAGAACATTTCATGGAGTGTTGAAGTATCCTATTGCTATTTTATGGTTATGTAAGTCTCTTAATAGGACCGTAAAGTCTTGTTCTGTGAATCTCGATGCTCCAATGTTGGGTGCATATATATTTAGGATAGTTAATTCTTCATTTTGAATTAAATTCTTTATCATTAGGTAATATTTCTTTTTGTCTTTCTTGTCTGTTGTTTAATGTCTATTTTTTTTTTTTATAATAATAGCATCCGTTGCTCATTTTTATTTTCCATTTGTGTCATAGATCCTTCTCCATCCTTTTACTTTGAACCTATGTACCTTTGCTTGTATCCTTATGTGTGAGATTGGGCCTTTAAAGACAGCAGACAGTTAGGTCTTGTCTCTTTATCCAATTTGCCACTCAATGCTTTGTAAGTTGGGTATTTACTCTACTTACATTCAAGGGTGATATTGATATATGAGGTTTTGATCCTGTTGTGTTATTAGCTAGTTGTTTTGCATACTTGATTTTGTACTTGCTTTATAGTTCCAGTGGGCTGTATACTTAAGTGTGTTTTTGTGGTAGCAGATATCTTTCTTGTTATCCGTGTTTACCACTCCCATATAGATAGGTCTCCTGTAAAGCAGGCCTAGTAATGAATTAGCTTAATGTTTGCATATATGAAAGCAATTTTTATTTCTCTTTCACTTATAAAACTTTCTTTGGCAGGATATGAAATTCTGGATTAGACCAAATTCTAATATGAGACCTATATGTAAGTGAGGAGTTTGCCTTTATTTGCTGATACAATTTGTTGACTGATTCAGCTTGTTTTCTTCTTAAACTTAAATTTTCTATTGATGATATAACCTCTTATTTTTTAAAGATACTTAAATGACATAATATTGATATACTAAAGAAATTTTAAGATCTAAAATATACCTGAGATATTTTTACTTGATCAGCTAATTTTATTTTTCTGTATGTAGTGAAAGCTTGAAATAACTATTTCCTAAAGAGAAAAACTTTATATGTGGTACATTTAGATTTGATCATATGCAAGCATGGGAAATAATAAGTACAGAAATAATACGATAGTTTAATTTCTGGGAAATTATCAATAGAATGCTAATTATAGGCACACATCCCTTGAGCTGATTCTCATTATGTTTATCTGCTTATAATATCATCACATCTAACTTCAATGTGTATTCTTTATACATGTGTAGGCTGACATTTACACCATGTAACTGCACAGAACAAGTAGAGAGATTGCACTAAACAAGAACTTCTCTGATTCTCTAATATATGAGCAGTCAATCCATATGGTTAATAAGGAAGATTATAGAACTTCTTCCTCAGCAGTATGTTATTGACATGATCATTCTTATTTCTCTAATTCTATGGCCAACACATAGGATTTAGTTACATTTGTTTAAAAAAAAAGATTAAATACAAGTTATGTTCCCATATGAACAAGTTCTGCATTCTGTAGATCAATACCAAACATTTGATAATTTGATTTAACAAATTTAAACAGTCAAGTGCAAGATTAAGGGAAAATGTATTTTTATTCTTTGAAAGATACGTATTGATTATGTAACTTTGTGAAGAACCAGGTTATCTGTTTAAATCAGGATGTTATTAACTTATTTTTTTATAATCCTTTATTGATTTTACTTTATTGAGACAGAGTCTCACTCCATCCCTGGGCTGGAGTGCAGGTGCTGCAACCTGGCTCACTACAACCTCCATCTCCCAGGTTTAAGCGATTCTTCTGCCTCAGCCTCCTGAGTAGCTGGGACTATAGGCACACACCACCAAGCCCAGCTAACTTTTGTATTTTTAGTAGTGACTGGGTTGTTGGCCAGGCTGGTCTCAAACTCCTAACTAAAGTGATCCACTTGCCTTGGCCTCCCAAGGTGCTGGGATTATAGGCATGAGTCACCGCACCTGGCTGCTTTTTTTTTTTTAAGAGTCAAATTAGTAAGTATGAGTAAAAAGGAAAATGAGTATTTGATATGGAAATCAATATCTACTGTCTCAAGATATCTTCTTGTAATTAAAACTGCTTTATTTAATTTCTTAAATTTGCAATTATATTTTCAAAATATTAAAATGTAAAGATGTGGGTAGGCAATTTGCCTAGCTCTATAGAACTGTAAACAATTGAGAACCTGAAAATTGACATAGCATTGTTTTATGTTTCATTCACTTTAATTGACATGTAAAACATCCTTCATTGACTGAATGATGTCTAAGCACTTTATGATAATTATAGTAATTTTCTTTCCTAAATTTCATGATTTGAAGAGATAGCCAAACAAAGTTTATTTTCTCTGAAGTGTGGTACAGACCCAGTGTTTTTTGGAAAAAAAAAATAACATCTCTCAATTATACATCGTTTTTATTAAAATCTTATAGGAAAAAAAATGGGGACAAAATAATTTACTCCTATTTGTGTGAACAAATTATTATGTGTCATTTTTCTATGTATTTTATCTGAGAAAGAAAAGCATTGATAGTTTCTACCAGGCAAAATAAATGGGTAGAGGAGGAGCATAGAAAGTAACTTCTGCATTTTATTTTTTAACTATCTTCTCTCTTTGAGTTTTCTTTCATGTATATGTAACGTAAAAGAAAACAAATTAGTTTTCAAAGTGACAGAAACATGTCACAAGTATTGGAGACATTTAATCGAAGTGTTTTTTCAACATTCTTAAACATTGTGTTATGTGGGCTATTAAGGTATACACAAACACAATTTAAAAATTAAATGAGAGTAAAGTCACTCTGTCTAGCATGTGTGATTTTTGATAACCTATATTTCATTAAACATTCTCAGACATGTGGTCAAATCCACACATTTTAAGAGGAAAGGAATTGAATTATATGTGTGAACATATTTGTTTCTTGTTTGGGTGACATTGACACTATAAGTTATATTGTATTTACATTTTACAGGCTAAATTTATTTTATTAAGGAATACTTTCCAGAAATGACCTGTTCATGTTTATATTTTAATGATTATGATATTAAACTTATAGAAGCATATTTATTTCTTCTCACTAGAGGTACTTTGTCATAGCAGAGAAGCATTTACTCATTCCTTCATTCCATTTTTTATCTACATTTTCTATATATCTGCTAATTGCCAACATTTTTATCACAATTTATATAGTAAGGAATAATACACAGCTTCTCCATGATATTTAGTTTTGGGATACTGCATAATATTATGCCCACTGACACAATTCAAGGGAGAATAAAGCAAGTGCTTAAGCAGGTGTGAAAAATGCACCATCAGCTGTTACTGAGTTTAAAATCTCAAACAATACTGAAAGGTCAACAACATTTTTATTAAGGAGGTACATTTTTTATTTATTTTTTTTTTTATTTTTATTTTTTTGAGACGGAGTTTCACTCTTGTTACCCAGGCTAGAGTGCAATGGCGCAATCTCGGCTCACCGCAACCTCCGCCTCCTGGGTTCAGGCAATTCTCCTGCCTCAGCCTCCTGAGTAGCTGGGATTACAGGCACGTGCCACCATGCCCAGCTAATTTTTTGTATTTTTAGTAGAGATGGGGTTTCACCATGTTGACCAGGATGGTCTCGATCTCTTGACCTAGTGATCCACCCGCCTCGGCCTCCCAAAGTGCTGGGATTACAGGCTTGAGCCACCGTGCCCGGCCTTATTTTTTTTTTTTAACAAGGAAATGTGTTTATTTTTCTTTAGAATTTGGCTCAGAACAGTAACATAAAATATTTATATTAAAATAAATTAACATGCAATTATTTAACTATATGTAATAATTTATGTTGGAATATATTAGCCTTTCCATGAATTTAATAAAAACTAAGATTTGGTTTTAGTTTCAATATCATCCTTTCAAATATTTGGTGTGAAACTTGGTAGCAATGCAATTGTCTGGTGTACAGAGAAGATTTCACCAAAAGATACTACACCAAAGAATAACAGATCCCCCTTCACAGAACATCATCTCACCCCAGACTGAGAAACTGAGCAGCCAAGCTTCCTTCCCAGTAATCACCATGGAATGTTTGAACGATAACAGGCCCTGGAAATTATTTAAGGGCTGGTAGAGTACTAGGAGTCAGCCAAACTCTTTTTCACACTAATCCACTAGGAACAATGTAGTTCAAATGTGATGTTGATTCCTTCAGTTTATTTTATTTTATTTTATTTTTTTCCTTCAGTTGATTTTAACAGTGAAACAATATGTTGTAGAAACCTTCATTTTCTGTACATAAAACACAATCTGAAAAATATATGCATATACTTTTTAGACCATCTAAAAGTACCCTTAAAAACCTGTCACTAGAGTCAGGCGTGGTCGCTCATACCTGTAATTCCAGCAGTTTGGGAGGCCAAGGTCTTTCTCTTGAGAAGGAACTGAGGAAGAACATTTTTAAAAATGTGAGTGCAGGAGACATTTTATACATTAATATAAAACAGTTATATAATTGAAATCTCTAATTAAAGTAGGGCCATCACAATTCATTGTCAGCCATACTTCAACTACTTTCCAAGAATTTCCCGTTACTAAGCTCCCTGGTTTGTTACCCTAATCTATATTTCCTGGTTTTATTCCGTTCAGAAATGCCCTGTGGAGAGAGGAGACAATTTTACTGCAGTGACTCAGTTTATCCTCATGAGGCTCTCAGATTTCCCCGAGGTGCACTGTCCTCTTTTTATGGTCTTTGCCATTATCACATCTCTTTGGTGGGAAATGGAGTCATTCTCTTAGCCATTGGGACTGAGGTTAAGTTGTGAACTTCTATGTTATCACCTTTTGGTAAATGTGTCCCTTTTAGATATATTCTACCCATCAGCTGCTGTTCCCAAGATGCCAGGGAATCTCTTGACTGAGAAACAGCGTTTATTTTGTTGGCTGCACTTTGCAGTTGTATTTCCTGTGGCCCTGGAAACTGAAGTCTTTATTTTTGCCACCATGGCTTACAACCTGTATGTGGCCACCTACCCTCCCATTTCATTACACCCTGATTATGACCAGACTTTGCTCTTTCCTGCTGGTGTCTGGGAGGGACCCGGGAAAATAGCTGATTTCTCAATTCCCCACATGCAGTGGTCACTCCGACCTGTCTTTCTGCAAACCGGATACAGATAGATACCCACTACGCTTGTAACGTCTTAGCAGTGGTGATTCTGTGCTGCACATCAAAATACATGGGAAAATCGCTTGTTTTAGTGGGATCAGGTATCTTGGGGATCAGTACTTTCATGATCACCTTTATCTCTTAAGATACGTCATTTCTAACCTACCTTCCTGAAGATCCAGTCTGTGGAAGACAAGAGCAAAGCCCTTTTCCATGAGCTCTTTGCATCTGCTTATAGTCTCTCTGTTTTATGGCACAGCAATATTTACCTACATGTGCACCTCCTCCAGCCAGCAGTTCTCTGCCAGAGATAGATTCATCTCTATAATATATAGAATTATTACTCTGATATTAAACCCTATCACTTGTACCCTGAGAATCACAGAAGTGAGAGGAGTGCTTAGAAAGGTTTTGTTTTATAGAACACGTTTATAGCAAGCATAATATTAAAACAGAATGACTCAACACTACACTTAGAATAAATTCATAAGAATTCACAAAAAGAATAATTTTCCAAAGATAGAATAACTATATATAAATTTATCTGTACTCAAAAATAGATATAACTTAATCATACATATGTATGTGTATATATATATTTTTTTTTTTCTACTTACTGGGAAATCATCCAAAAATAGATAACATTGATTATCAATGAAGACCTATTAATAATAACACCACTGTGAGACGTACAGACTGAGCCTGTCTTAAGTAAACTTGGATCTATGGCCACCTTCCCTATATCCATGGTCATATTCATAACTATGCCTCTACTCACCTTTATCCCTATCATCTATATTTATAAGTATTTAATATCAATTTCTAAATCTATGTTTAGCCATCTATGTATAGATTTTTTCTATTAAATAATATATAGTATATATAATTATTAAATCCCAGTTTTATTCAGGCTATGACCAGTGATCAGTTATTCAAGTAGATTAGTTTGTGTCTAGTAACCAATCTTTGTTTGAGGGCATGGGGAGGAAGATGATGAAAGGCAGTACGAGTCTTCAAATTAGTTTATAAAATCAAAATTGATTTTCTAGCTGGGGTGGGTTTGATAAATGTATCTTTTTTCCCTGAAGTTTGTCCATTAATAGAGGACTTTGTGTTCTATTCAGTTTTGTTTCATAAAGGTGAGTTAAGATGTATATGAAAAACAGCAATAACAAAACAACTTTTTGGTGGGAGAACAAAGAAAAAGCATTAGTTATTACCCAACAATTTTAACTAAAAATGTGATTGCTTTATTCTGATAGATACAGTTCCCAGAGATATTCTCTTGAGGTAGTCTAGTTTCTCTAATTAGACAATCACTTGGCCTCCCACTGAGAGTTTTTAGAAATTAAAATGGGGGTATGCGAAAGGCACAGGGACTGAGTAATAGTTTAGTCTCTCAAAGAATACAAAAGACAGGGGAAGGGGGATTTGAAAGCAGCTTTGTTTTCTTTACTTGGCAACTTCCTGGAGCTTGGATCCCTGCCAGTTAAACCTCTGCTGTGGGTGTGCCAGGGGACTTGTTAGAGTGCTACAGTATACCAGCTAAAAAGTTTTAATTAAGTAGAGGAAATGACAAGCGCTTGCACCTGCATTTGGGATCCCAGGACTAGGAGAACTTGTTGTAATATCCTTTGGGTTTCTAATGTAGCTCTCCCTGGCATTCTGGACAGTAATGAACTCCCAGGTTCATTTAAAGGCATCTTGGCAACAGTGAAATCAAAGAAACTTTAACAAAAAGTTTTAGGTTTCACCTGGGACCAGATGCAATTCTCATACACAGTGCTGGACTATTTGCTTATTACTAAATACATTGTATCTGTATTTATAAGTAGGAAGACAATAGTGTGTTTCATTAATTTGAGGTAGAGCAGGAAAATGAACCCCTCTTGATAGCTTTGGGCTCATTTAACAACTATGCTTATGTTCCATGAGGTTTATCTGTATATGATTATTATTCACTGGAATAAATTGATCATTCCAAGGGTAATCCTATTTCCCCCACATGACTACCAATTTCAGTATTTGGAAAACAATCCAAATTCATAACTAGAATCTTTCTTTGTATTGTGGCTGTATCACAGCATTTATAATAAAATTGTCACTGCCTAAAAATACCATTATTTTATTAAGTGTGGAAAGACATGATATTCAGCTCTCTTCAAAAGAAGCTATGTGGTTAAAGTTAGCCCATAAGTTTTACGTATTTATAAAGCTCAAGAGCTAGGGCCAGATTCTTAACAAAATGTTTTCAATTTGGTAAAACATTCAGTCAAGTCAGTGAAAAATATAAAAATCCTAGGATAGATTGAATTCATTTCAGTTATTTTAATCTATCAAATTATTTTTATCAGTTAAGGTGTTTTAATTTCAGCCCTCATGTAAAGAAAAGTACTGATTAAAACAAGAAAGCTTCTTGAGTAACACAAACTCCATTAGTTTTGTTGATGTGGAAAGTTAAACTCTAAAATATTTGAAGAGGTTTATTCTGAGTCAAATATTAATGACCATGGTCCATGACACAGCCTCAGAAGGTCCTGAGAACATGTTCCCCAAGGTAGTTGAGTTATAGCTTACTTTTATACATTTTAGAGAGACAGAAGTTACAGGCAGACATAAATCAATACATGTAAAGTATGCATTGGTTCGGCCCTGAAAGTTAAGACATCTAGAAGGTAGGGTGTGGGAGAGGGCTTTTTAGGTCCTAGGTGAATTCAATGATTTCCTGATTGGCAGTGGGTTGAAAAAGTTAAATTTTGCCTGAGAAGAGTTTAAGTCAGCATAAAGAACTGCTTGAGTTAAGATAACGGGGGTTGTGGAAGCCAAGGTTCTTGTTATGTCTGTGAAGCCTCTGAGTAACAGGCTTTAGAGAGAATGAATGGTAAATGTATCTTATCTGATCTTAAAAGGTCTGGAAAATAACTGGTAAGGGAAGGGAATTCTCTACAGAATATAAATTCCTCTTACAAGAGAGGGGCTTTGCAGGGACATTTCAAAATATGTCAAAGAGAGTATATTTTGGGACAAAACACTTTAATTTACTTCAAGGCCTGCTCTCTATCATGTGATGCTATACCAGAGCCAGGTTGGGGTTGGGTATCTTATTGCTACAAAGAATCTACTTTGTCAGCCTTATGATCTCTGTTTTTTTTTTTTTTTTT
>NW_016107494.1:603204-626774 GCF_001604975.1 Cebus imitator | reverse complement strand
TTTGAGACGGAGTTTCACTCTTGTTACCCAGGCTGGAGTGCAATGGCGCGATCTCGGCTCACCGCAACCCCCGCCTCCTGGGTTCAGGCAATTCCCCTGCCTCAGCCTCCTGAGTAGCTGGGATTACAGGCACGCGCCACCACGCCCAGCTAATTTTTTGTAGTTTTAGTAGAGACGGGGTTTCACCGTGTTAACCAGGATGGTCTCGATCTTTTGACCTTGTGATCCACCCGCCTCGGCCTCCCAAAGTGCTGGGATTGCAGGCGTGAGCCACCGCGCCCGGCCATACAATTATTTTTCAATTAAAAATACAATAAAATAAATTAACTCCAGACAGCATTTAGACTCATCAGTATTAAGCCACCTTTACATAGGCCAGAAGCCCACCATCTTCTCTGGCTTCACACCAAAGGTCCTGCTTTAGTCTCTTCTGTCACATGGCTTCTTTACTCACCTTTATTTATGGGACTGTACCTGCCTCTAGTGACACAGCCAGCAAATTGATAGCTCATGTCCACCTACATTGTCATATTTTACCTGTTCCAGATCTGCAGAGAGAGTCATCTGGAGTTTTCTGTCACAGGAAACCTCTGTATTAATACCTAAATACATATAGATTTGAGAAGAACATTATTTGCCTTAGGTGTGTGGCCAGAGAAGGAGCTGTGATTCCTGTGCAGCTAGACCTCAATTTATAACTTCTGTTTTCCTGTGACACTTATAGAAATGTGTCTTTATTATCTTTTTGCTTGTTTTGGACCCCACAAGTGAGGTATTAAATTTATTCTCATAAAGCTATATTTTATTCCTGTTTTAGATAGGTATCTATGGATTTGATATTGTTTGGATTTGTGTTCCCACCCCAAATTTCATTTCACATTGTAATCCCCAGTGTTGGAAGTGATGCCTGGAGGGAGGTGATTTGATTATGGGGGTGGATTCCTCATGAATGGTTTAACCATCATCCTCTTGGGGCTATTCTTTTGATACTGAGTGAGTTCTCTCGAGATCTGATTGTTTAAAAGGATGTAGCCCCTCCCTGCACTCTTTCTATATTGCTGCTGCTCCCACCATGTGAGATGCCTTGCTCCTCCTTTGCTTTCTGCCCTGATTGGAAGCTTCCTGAGGCCTCCCCAGGAGCCTAGCAGATACCAGCATCATGCTTCCTGCACAGCCCACAGAACAGAACCTGAGACAGTTAAACTTCTTTTCTTTATAAATTACTCTGTCCAGGTGTTTTTTATAGCAATGCAAAAATGGACTAATATAGGATTCTTTATGGATGTGATCATCTCTTTATACAGCCATTGGACATCTGTGATTAGAAAATTCACAGCAATGAGTTGATCTCATTTTCTATATATTTTATGGAGTATTTGCCATATTTAGGTTACCTCTGGGATGAGGTGCAATTCTCATACACAATATACAGACCATTTACTTATTTAGAAGGATGTCTGTATTTCTAACTGTATCAGGAGTGGGATGACAGTGGTGTACTCATTAATGTGGTTCACTAGAACATCAAAATGAGATCTCCATTGTGGTTTTGGGCTAATTTTTGGACACTTTTAAAATTAAAATTATTTAAATTCATATGAAATATATTGTACACAATAAAATCCATCTAATTAATATTTACAAGTTTAAAATAACATGTAATTACTACACATGGAATAAATATATATCAATTTATTTGAGCCCCTGGTGGTCTCCTTCCATCATCCCTGGAGAGCTACAACATTCTTAATTTTGTTTTGTAAATCATTTGTTTATCTTTACACTCTTATAAATGTCTGTATCTTCAAATATGTGTGCACATGTCTCTTGAGCTATAATATATTGACAGAATCATATCAAAAGCATTTTATTTTTTTGCACTTAACATTTTGCTTGGGAGATTCATTCATGCAAGTGCTGATGGTTGTCATTTAAAATATATAACTGTTATGTAGTATTTCATTGTTTAAAAATAATTATTTGTATTTTCTTTTGTCCAGTTTTTTCCTATTACAAAAAAAGAGTGTGAATCTAGAAAAACTTCTTTGTTAAGAAGAAATTGTTTTATGATGAGTATCTAGGACAGAAAAAAGATGGATCTTAGAATATTTACCAGGTAAATGCTGGTTGTTTTTCAAAGAGATACACAAATTCACGCTTCCATTGCTAATGCGTCAGAGTTTGTTTCACTCCATATCCTCATTCAATATAGTATGTTCACTCATTTAAATATTTGCTGAAAAATAGGAAGTATGGAGAGCAACCTGATGGTTTTATTTTAATTTCCATGATCATTATCTATATGCATTACCATTTGGTATGTTTTTGATCATCCATACTTTTTTCTTTATTAACTATCTGTTTAGGCCTTTTGCTTTATCTTAATAATTCTTAAAGATTGTGTATATATTTACTTACGGATTCAGTCCTACATCCAGTTGCCCACATGACCTTTCCACTTGGAGGGCTTTTAGACATCTCAAATGTACTGCGTTCTGATATTTCCCTATCCCATATCTGTTCCAGGTACATCTTTGCCTACTACTTTTGATCACACTGGTACCCTTTGATACCTCTGCCCCAAAGCTTTGCAGTAACCCATGAGTGCTGTCTTCTCTACGCACTCTGCAGCTAGTCTATCAATATTTCTGTTAGCTCTACCTCCAAAGACATCCAGAATCTGGCCGCTTCTCACCACCTTCACTGCTACTTACCTGCTCTGGGCCACTTATTCTTGCTTGGATTTATGAAATGTTTATCTAATCTTGCTGCTTCTACTCCTGCCCCTCAGCAACCTACTCCCTACAGAGTAGCAAAAATAATATGTGTGCTTCCTCTCTGCACAAGACCCTAGAATGACTTCCCATTTGCCTTAGAATAAAAGTCAAAGGCCACAAAAAGACTGCTCCAGGATACTTCTTAGTCTAGTTTCCAGTTATATTTTGTCATTATCTCTCACTGATCTCATATTCCCATCCTCCATTCCAACCACACAGGCATCTATGCTGTTCTAGAATGTGTACTCCCTGGTTCTGCCTCAGAGTTCGTGTGCTAGGAAGTTTTTTTTTATTAGACTCTCTTCTCCAAAATATTTATGAGACTCACTCTCTTATTTTTTTTTCCAATCTGTGCTCAAAAGTTACTTACTCCAGGCCCAGCGTGAGCTCTCTGCCGTTACTCTCTGCAGTGTTCTTGATCTGCCTGACTTTGTTCTTTTTCCTTTTTACTATGATGCCGATGACCTTCCATAATGCTATGTAATTTACTTATTTATTATGATTATTTTCAGTATCTACTTCGCCCCCACACAAATTTTTACATTCTTTTTTGTTTACATGATATGTTGAATTTCCCCTATTATTAGGAGTGTTATATTAAAAAGAGACAGTTGAGTAACTTACTCATATACATGTTCAGCAAACAGGCATATACCTATGCTCTCTGTTTTATCTTCCTTATAGCAAATCTATCCTATTTGACTTTGATATTTAAAGACTTTTTACATTTTGAGTTTCTTTTTAAGAGATGGAGTCTTGCTATGTTGCCCAGGTCGAATTGCAGTGGCTATTCACAGGTACCATGATAGTGCACAATAGCCTCAAACTCCTGGCCTCAAGCAGTCTTCCTGTCTCTGCCTCCTGAGTAGCTGTTACTACAGGCACACATCACCTCACCCAGAAAACACTTTATTTTTTCACAGCAGTTTGAGGTTCACAGCAAAATAGAGAGGAAGTTAAAGAGATTTCCCATATGTCTCCTGCCTGCTCACATACACAGCCTCCCTCTTGTCAACATCACATACCACAATGGTACATTTTGTACAACTGATGAACCTACACTGATGCATCATCATCATCACCTAAAGTCCATAATTTATCTTAGTGTTCACTCTTGGTGGTGTACGTTCTGTGAGTTTGGACAAATGTGTAATTGTATGCATCATTACAGTGTCTTTCAGAGTATTTTCACTGCCCTAAAAATCTGCATCCTCTCCAGAACTTGGTAATGTCAGCATTTCATGTTTCAGTCATACTAATAGGTGTGTAGTGATAACTTATTATTTTAATTTACATTTCTCTAACAACATATGATATAGAGCATTTTCTCATATGCTTATTTGCCATCTATATATCTTCTTTGGTGAGGTGTCATGTAAGGTACTTGGCCCATTTTAAAATTATGTTGTTAGTTTTTTTATTGTTGAGTTTTCAGAGTTCTTTACATATTTTAAACAAGTTTTTTTTTTTGCTTTTTTTTTTTTTTCTTTAAATTTAGCAATGGAATCTTGCTATGTTGCCCAGGCTGGTCATTCTGGCCTAAAACAATCCTCCCATCTCAGCCTCTATAAGTGCTAGGATTATGGGTGAGAGTTACTGCACCTGGCAGTGGATAAGTTCTTTATTAGATGTATTTTTGGTAAATATTTTCTTCCAGTTTGTGGTTTGTCTTCTCATCCTTTTGACATTGTATTTCACAGAGCAGAATTTCTTTAAAATAAAGTTTGATATTTCAGTAACTTATTTTATGAATTGTAGCTTTTGTGTTTTACCCAAAAAGTTATTGCCATACCCAGCATCATCTAGGTTTTCCCCTATGTCATCTTAGGGTTTTATAATTTTGCACATTTTATACTTAGGTCTGCGATTCATTTTAAGTTAATTTTTGTGAAGGACCTAAGGTTTACGTCTACTTTATTATTTTTTGCATGTGGATATTTAGTTGTTTCAGCACCATTTGTTGAAGATGATTGTTGCTCTGATTTAGTGCCTTTGCTTTTTTGTCAAAGATCTGTTGACTATATATGTACCTGGAACTATTTCTGGGCTCTGGCCTGTCCCGTTGATCTGTTTGTCTATTCTTTTACCAATACCACACTACCTTCATCACTGTAGCTTTATGCTAAGTGTCAAAGTCAGGTAGTATGAGTCCTCCAATTTGGTTATTCTCTTTCAATATTGTTCTAGCTATTGAGTCTTTTATTTCTTCCTTTAACTTTTAGGAAAATTTTCTTAATAAATATGAAATAACTTGATGGGATTTTGAGTGAGATTACATTGAATCTGTAGATCAAGTTGGAAGAACCAACAACTTGACGATATTGAGTCTTCTTATGCATGAACATGGAATATATCTTGATTTATTAATTTCTTCTTTTTTTATTAGAGTTTTGTAGTTTTCTCATATATGTCTCATACATATTTCATTAGATCTATAACTAGGTATTTTAATTTTGGGTGCTAATATAACTGGTGGTGTGTTTCAAATTTTTTCTTTTTGTAATGTTCTATTAGAAATTACTATTTATTGTTTAAAATTTTACAGATAGCATTATGTATTTTTATTATGTTCTTTGAATTATATATACACTGTGGTTGATGATGTCTAGCTAATTAACAATTGCATTAGCTCATCTAGTTACCATTTTAGTGGGAAAAGCACTTAATATCCACTCTCTTTGCATTTTTTTAAGAATCCAATCATCATTAATTATGGTCACTTTACAATAAATGTCTTGAATTAATTTCTCCTAACTGTAATTTTATATCCTTTGACAAACCTTTTCCTATTCTCTCCTTTCCCCTACTCTCCTTTGCTTCTGGAAACCACTTTTCTAGTCTCTACTTCTGTGAGATCAATTTTTAGAAATTCTACATATCAATGAGATCATTCAGTATTTGTGTTTTGTGCCTGGCTTATTTCACATAACATAATGTCTTCTGTGACACATTCATGTAGTTCCTAATGAAAGGATTTTATTCTTTTCGTGGCTAAAGAGTATTCCGTTGTGTGTATATACCACATTTTCTTTATCCATTCATCTGTTGATGGATACTTAAGTTGATTCTATATCTTGACTATTGTGAATATGGTTCCAATAAACATGGGAGTGCAGATAGCTCTTCAACATACCAATTTCATTTTCTTTGAATACGTACCCAGTAGTGGAATTGTTGGAGCATATGGGAGTTGTATTTTTAATTTTTTGAGAAACCTTAATACTGTTTTATAAAGTGGCTGTACAAATTTACATTTCCACCACCAGCGTGTATGGGTTCCCTTTTCTCCACATCCTCTCCAGAACTTGTTATTTTTTGTCTTCTTAATTATAGCCATTCTAACAGAATCAAGGTGATATGTCATTGTGGTTTTGTTTTTCATTTCCCAGAACATTAGTGCCATTGATCTTTTTAAAAAAATATACCTGTTGGACGTTTATGTGACTTCTTTTGAGAAATGTTTATTTAGGTCTTTTGCCTATTTTTAAAGCAGGTTCTCAGTGGTTTTGTTTTTGTTTGTTTGTTTTTGTTACTATTGAGTTGCTTGAGGACTTTATGTTTTGGATACTAACATTTTATCAGTTATATAATTTGCAAATGTTCTCCTGTTCTGTAGATTGTCACTTTACTTTGTAGATTGTTGTGTTTGCTGTGTGGAAGCTCTTAAATTTGATCTAATCCCATATGTATATTTGTGCTTTTGGTGTCTATGTTTTTGAGGTCTTATCCTTAATCCTTGACCAGACAAATGTTATAAAGCATTCTCCTATGTTGTTTTCTAATTGTTTTATAGTTTCAGGTTTTACATTTAAGTCTGTAATCTGTTTTAAGCTGTATTTTATATATGGTGAGAGATAAGGGTCTAATTTTATTCTTCTGAATGTGAATATCCAATTTCCCTACACCATTTCTTGAAGAAGCTGTCCTTTTCCCATTGTGTGATCTTGGCATCTTTGTTGAAAATCACGTAACTGTAAATTTATAGATTTAATTCTGTTATCTCTGTTATATTCCATTGGCTTCTATGTCTATTTCTATGCCAGTACCATGCTATTTTGTTTACTATAGCTTTGTAGTAGTGTATTTTGAAGCCTGTGATGTAATGTCTTCATGCTTCTTCTTTTTACTCAAAATTGCTATGGCTATTTGGTATTTTTTTGTGGTGTCATAAGAATTGTAGATTTTTTTTTTCTGTGTATATAAGGGATGTCATCAGTATTTTGATAGGGATTGCATAAAATCTGTAGATCGCTTTAGGGAGTATGGACATTTTTTTTTATTCTTCCAAAATGAACTCAGGATATATTTCCATTTATTTGTGTTTTACTTCAATTTTTTAAATCAATGATTTATAGTTTAAAGTACAGAAATCATTAACCTCCTTAGTTAAATTTATTCCTAAGTATTTTATTTTATATTTTTACCTATTGAGAATGAAATTCTTTTCTTGACTTATTTTTATAGCTGAAGAATTAGTATACAGAAATGCTATTGATTTGTATGTTGATTTTATATCCTGCAAGTTTTCTAAATTTGTTAATCAGTTCTACAAGTTTTTGGTAGAATCTTTAGAGTTTTCTATATATGATAACATGTCACCTTTAAGCAGTGACAGTTTAACTTCCTCCTTTCCAATTTGGATGCCTTTTTTTTTTCTTGCTTAATTGTTCTGGCTAAAACTTCCAGTACTATGTTGAATATGAGTGCCTAGAGTGGACACTCTTTTCTTTTTCTTTATCTTAGGGGAAGAGCTTTCAACTTGGCCTCATTCAGCAGAAAGTTAGCAGTGAGTTTTTCATATAGGGTGGATCACCTGAGGTCAGGAGTTCAAGACCAGCCTGGCCAACATGGTGAAACCCCATTCCTACTAAAAATACAAAAATTAGCTGGGCGTGGTGGTGTACACCTGTAGTCCCAGCTACTTGGGAGGCTGAGGCAGGAAAATGGCTTGAACCTGGGAGATGCCGGTTGCAGTGAGCCAAGATCAACACCACTGCATTCCAGCCTTGGTAGCAGAGTGAGTCTCAGTCAGTCTCAAAAACAAAAAAATCCATAGCATTCCTATTCACCAAAAATATCCAAGCTGATAGCCAAATAGGAACAAAATTCTGTTCACAATAGCTAAAAGAAAAAAGAATAAAATACCTAGGAATACAGCTATCACAGAGGTGAAAGATCTCTACAAGGAGAATTACAAAATACTGATTAAAGAAATCAAAGATGACATAAACAAATGGAAAAAAACTCCATGTTCATGGATAGGCAGAATCAGCACTATTAAAATGGCTATAGTGCTCAAAGCAATTTACAGATCCAATGCTATTCCTATCAAACTATCAATGAAATTCTTCATAGAATTTAAAAAGATTTTTAAATTTATGTAGAACCAAAAAAGAGCCCTAATAGCCAAGGCAATCCTAAGCAAAAGGAACAAAAATGAAGGGATCATATTACCTGACATCAAACTATACAAGATTTTAGTAACCAAAACAGCATAATACTGGTACAAAAACAGACACATAGAACAATGGGACAGAATAGAAAGCCCCAAAGTAATGCCACCCACCTATACCATCATCTTTGACAAATCCTGACAAAAACAAGCAATGGGAAAGGACTCCCTATTCAATAAATGGTTCTGGGGTAACTGACCAGGCATATGCAGAAGATTGAAACTAGATCTCTTCTTTACACCATATAAAAAACCGACTCAGGATACATAAATACTTAAATGTAAAACCTAAAACTTTAAAAACTCTGGAAGATAACCTAGGAAATAATACCATTCTGGTCATAGACCCTGGCAAAGATTTTATGATGAAGACACCAAAAGCAATTGCAACAAAACCGAGAATTGAGAAATGGGACCTAATTAAAATAGCAATAGCTTCTGCACAGCAAAAGGAATTATCAACAGTGTAAGCAGACAGTATACAGAATGGGAGAAAATCTTTGCCAAGTATGCACCTGATGAAGTTATAATAGCCAGGGTCAATAAAGAAGTTGAACAATTTAACAGGTGTAAAACAAACAACCCCATTAAAAAGTAGACAAAGGATGTGAACAGACACTTTTAAAAAGAAAGTATGTAGACTGGCAACAAGCATATGAAAAAATTCTCAGCATCACTGTTTATTAGAGAAATGCAAGTCAAAACCACAATGAGATGCCATTATCACACCCATCAGAATGCCTATTATTAAAAAGTCAAAAAATAACAGATGGTGGCAAGGTTGCAGAGAAAAGGGAATGCGAAGACACTGATGGTGGGAATGAAAATTAGTTTAGCCATTGTGGAAAGTCATTTAGCAATTTCTCAAAGAACTTAAAATATAAGTATCATTTGACCTGGAAATCTCATTTTTGAGTATATATCCAAAGGAATATAACTTGTTCCTACCATAAAGGCACATGAAAATGTATGTTCATTTGTTTCTTTATTTATGATATATTTGATTATTTTCAGTTATATTATTTTCATTTGGTTCTTCATAACTTCTGTTTCTTTGCTGGTATGTTTTATTGTTTGTTAATTTTTTTTCAAGCAGCACTATTCATCATTGCAAAGAGTTGAAGCCAACCTAAATGTCCATCAATGTTGGACTGGATAAAGAAAATGGGGTACATATACACCATGAAACACCATGCAGCAATAAAAAGGGATGAGATCATGTCCTTTGCAGGAACATGGATGGAGCTGGAGGTTGTCATTCTAAGCAAAATAACTAGAGAAGGCTAAGTACCAAATGTTCTCATTTACATGTGGGAGCTAAACATTGAGTCAATACAGACACAAAGAAAATAACAACAGAGACTACTTGAGGGTAGAGAGAGAGAGGAGTGTGAGGATTGAAAAACTACCTATCAGCTACTATGCTTATTATCTGGGTGACAAAAAAATGTGCACACTAATCCATTGTGACATGCAGTTCACCTGTAGATCAAACCTGTACATGTATTTCTGAACCTAAAATAAAAGTTAAAAAGAATGCTCTTAGAAAGAAGAAATACAATAATATGTTCTTAATCTAATAAACAGCATCTGTGAAAAAATTCCTACATTAAACTTCATGTTTCATGGTGAAATATCAAGAGATACCCTTTTGAATCTGGATGAAGTGTATTTAGAAATACTTTAAAAATTTTCGTGAGGTTCTTATAAGCCTGAAAGTGTATGAAAATTTTAAAAATAATATAAAATAAAAAGCTATCAGGAGCAAAACCAAAACGAAACACATTCCTTAACCTTAATCAATCAGTAAATCAGTTGGTGTTTCTCTTATAGGTAACCTCTTGTTTCTCTCTGGTTGTCATTAAGATTCCTTCTTTGTCTTTAGTTTTCAAACCTTTACTTGTGGTGTGGTTTGTTGCAGATTTATTTATATTTATCCTATTTGGGGTTTTCTAATCTTTTTGAATTTGTAGATTTATGCCTTCCACCAAATCTTGGATAGTTATGGCCATTATTTCTTCCAATACTTTTTGTGTTTCACATTCATTTTCTTTTGAGACTTTGAATATATGAATGGTAGATCTTCTTCTTATGTTATTTCCCCACAGATCCATGAGATACCTTACATTTTATTATTTTCAGTATTCCTTTGCTGTTTTGTTTTTTTTCAGGGAAAAAACTTTCTTCCCTGTCTAGCCCATACTGTGACTTTCCTAGCTCTGTAGAAAACCGTACGTACTGTACTCTTAGAAAATGAGAGTGGATATACAGTGTTTCTGCCATAAAAATGATAATTATGTTAGGTAATACATATATTAATTAACTAAATTCAGTCACTCCGCAATGCATCTGTGCTTCAGAATGTTAGGCTGTAAACAATAACATGTAAATTTTATGTCAGTTTTTTTAATTACAAAAAGAAATGAATGTAAATTGATCACAAAAAGATGTCATAAAGAAGAATAAATAAAATCAGAGCACAAGATCAACAAATTTTATAAACCTAATGAAATAGCCTAAATAATAAACCAATAGTATTCTATTTGCAGACATATCAAATATGTAAATACCTTAATAAACTTGAAAATGCATACATTAAACTAATACTGTATGTTATACTCTCCCAATAAGAGAGTGGAGACTATTACCAGCACATAGAAAACAACTTAAAAATTGACCATTTATTTCACCCTAAAAATAAGTCTCAATAAATTCCAAAGAGTCAAAAAATTACAAGTATTGTGGAATGTGTAATATATGTATGCACATGTGCATGTATGTATATCTGTACATATAGGTACATATGTGTGTGAGTGCACATTTGTATGTAAGACCATTATGAAGTTATCTCTAGATTATATTAAATAAAAAAAATATGCAGAAAGTGACATATTTGCTTATATTGCAGTTTATGTTATATATATCATATAATAAAATATTATATATATACATATATCTGTAAGAAATACCTAATGTAGATGACAGGTTGATGGGTACAGCAGACCACCATGGCATATGTATACCTATGTGCAGAATATGCAGGTTTGTTATATAGGTATACATGTGCCATGGTGGTCTGCTGCACCCATCAACCCATAATCTACGTTAGGTATCTCTCCTAATGCTATCCCTCCCCTATCCCCCCACCCCCCGACAGGCCCTGGTGTGCGATGTTCCCCTTCCTGTGCTCATATGTTCTCATTGTTCAGCTCCCACTTATGAGTGAGAACTTGGCTGTTTGGTTTTCTGTTCCTGTGTTAGTTTGCTGAGAATGATGGTTTCCAGCTTCATCCATGTCCCCACAAAGGACATGAACTCATTTTTTTATGACTGCATAATATTCCATGATATATATGTGCAACAATTTCTCCAATGAAATCTAAATAACTTAATGAGGTTGAATCCCAGAGTAGATGCCTCATTATTACAATGCTCCAAGCAAATTAACCCAGCCTATTCAGGAAGGGAAAATTTATCACACACACTACTTTTCTTCCTCTCACATTCACATAACAACAAATAAACAGCACAAAATACATAAAATGTTTTGTGATATTTGCATGTATGATGTGCTCATGCCCTTATAGGCAAATATTTGTGTATATGCATATATAAATATTAGAAGTTATGTACACATTTTTGGAAAATGTTGGGATATACATTATATATATTTATGTGAGTGTATTGCATATATTGCTTTATGAATATTCTTCACATAAGAGTACAGAATTTTGGAGATAATGAGACTGCTAGGAAGAAGGCAGGAATAAGAGGGGAAATTTGGAATGGAGGTAACTATGAAAGATCAGTAAAATCTGAGATGCTCTAGAAAATGGTTCTAGAGTAGATAGGTGATGTCCCACATCAAAACTACTAGTGTTTCAGAAATGCAAACACCTTCCTAATCCCTGCCTGCATCTCCCTATTCTGGAAGCTGTACACTGTCGGGTTTAATATGGGAGTCACAAGAGTATAGAGTGCAGCTACCACCTTGTCTCTTTCAAATGTATAGCTGGAAGCAGGACGGATATAGGTGTAGATCACAGGAGAATAGTAAAGAGACACAACTATGAGATGGGATGAGCATGTTGAGAAGGCCTTCCTCTTGCCTTCTAATGTGCGGATACGGAGAATAGCAGCAATGTTAAAACCATAGGAGATGCAGGTAAGAATAAAGTCCCCTACGGCCAGGGTAATGTCAGCAACATATGCCATCACCTCATTGATTCTTACAGGGCTGCAGGACAAAGCTAGCAATGGGGGTATCTCACAGAAGAAGTGGTCAATGGTGTTTGGCCCATAGAAAGTCAACCTCATGATGAGAGCTGTGTACACCCAAGAATTGGTGACTGCAATAGCCATGACCATGCTGAGCAAGGCTACACACATATGGTGGCTCATAATAGTACTATAATGAAGAGGGAAACAAATGGCTACATAGCGGTCATAGGCCATGGTGGTGAAGAGAACCATCTCAGCTCCCAGAGACCATGTGAAGAAGAAGAGCTGGGACATGCAGCCTGCATATGAAATGGTGTTTTCTGATTTTAGCATGGTCCCTAGCATCTTTGGTATGATGCTTGTTGTACAGATGTTGTCCGCAATAGCCAGTGTGAGAAGGAAAATATACATGGGCGTATGCAAGGTGTTGTTATAGATTATGGCATTGATGATGAGCATGTTGCCAAGAAAAGCCACGAAATAGATAATGAGAAAAATGAGGAAGATAATTCCCTGGAGTTCAGGCTTTTTGGTGAAGCCCAGAATAATGAACTCAGTTACAATGCTGTGATTCATCCTGCTTGGGTGATTGAATGGCAGTAATTGCACAGAGTGAACAACCGAAAATTGAAAGAATCTGTGTGTTATTATTAGGAGATAACATGAGAGGTGTGTGTATCTAGGGACTTAATTCTCCATTGGACACAACTTTGCAGGATGAATTCCCCGATGATGGAGATCTGTATTCCAGGCAATATCCTCTGTTTTCCAGACAAATCCCATTCTCTAATGTATGTTCCTCCATGGATGACTCAGATAAACTGAAGCCAGTGGTTGAGAAGAAAAATATTTTTAAAATACCTTTAAATATTTTGATATATTCACTTGAAACTTGTCTTAATACATACATACACACACACGCACATGTGTGTATATTCTGGATATACATATATATTTAATGGAACTATAATGCAAATTATTGCATATCTCACTAATTTAGTTAATTCCATGGTACATTTAAATGTCCTTGAGATATATGTGAGTGAAGATACTTGAAATAATACAAGCTGACAGGGCTAATTATAGTGGGGATATTTCAGATGAAAAATGCCCAACCTATATTTTGAGGCTATATATTAATGGGAACATTGACTAGTGTATCTAATCCAAATACTAAACAATTTAACCAAATGTCTGTGCTAGTAGTTTTTCATCAGTTTGAGAAGCACATTGCCAAAATTGACTGAACCAGCTATTTATTGTTATATAATGTCAAGGTAATTGGATTTAAAAATATAAAATGTAGGGTTGTGTCTTAATTTCATTATAGCTATAAACTTGCCATTTAAGCTCCATGAGATTTAAATTTATTATTTCTAAAAATTGAATAAATTGATATAAATATTAGATGTCAGACAGATGGAGCCACTGTTTCTAAAGCATACTCAAGGATAAATGGCAACTGGAAAGTTTTCTGGAAAATAATTGCTAGGACACAAGAGAAATTTGTGTCCTATGTTATTTCCCCCGAAAACTTCTATAGCATTATATTTTCTGTTTTTTTTTTTACTTTCTTTTCTAAAAGAGATCCTCATCTCTTGCCCAGGCTGGTCTCAAACTCCCAGTCTCAAGAGATCCTCCTGTCTTGGCCTCCCAAACTGCAGGGATTACAGGCGTGAGCCACTGCACCTGGTTGCTGTCGGTTTTCTTTTATGCTTATTTATTTTGGTACATTTTTATGCACAGACAGTTACATGAATTGATGGCTTTTAGAACTATTATGATTGGACGAATCTAGTGAAAGTATTCAAAGTAGTTGTGAATTTATTCATAAATTTATGTTTATAAATGTTCTTTAAGTTTTCAGAGATCATACTGTACCTCTGATATCTAAACAGAGACATAAATAAAAACAATTTTTGAATGTGGGTTCACAAATTTATTCTGTTTTGCTTTCTCAGGCCTTGTACACTCAATAATTTGTTAAATAAATTTTAGCTACTGACATATTCATCTTTAACTATTTAGAGGAAAAAATAGAGCATTTGTTTAATCCATAATCTATTTCAGAATGTCTAGCTTTAGTATTAATTTACCCATACTGAAGGAATGTTACAGCCACCATTATTTGGGTCTTTGGCATGTTACAGGCTCTATGTTAGGTCCTCTGCAGAGGTGATATAATTTTGTCCTCACAAGCACATTGAGTCTTTAATAATTTTATCTTTATATAGTTGATAAGCAAAGAATGCATGGGAGTTAAAGCAAATGTAATATACATTCTCAGTTATTTCAGCATCAGTGATAAAACAATGAACAATAAACTAATATGCTTTGAGACCATGAAAAAATTACTAGAAATATAAAACAATTGTATATAGTAACATAGCACACTTAATTTTGTCTTGGATAAAGTAATGGAAAGGCTAACTAAAAACATGAGTGTGATATCTGAAACCCTAGCGCCCTTGATTTTTATTGCTCAGTCAATATTCCTTTATATTTACCATTATATTTACCATTTATACTGTTCTTCTGTCTCCTGCATGTCTTTTCTTATCTGGGAGCATTTTTATTCTCATCAATAACTCTGCTTTTAGTCCACACGAATGTGGTATTGTCTCCAAAAGTAAACAGGTTTTGAGGAATGTGAATGGAAAGGGAAAAAGAAAGAGAAGGTGATTTCCAATAAAACTAGCCTGGTGTGTGGTTCACACTTATAGTTCCAGCATTTTGGGAGGCCAAGGTGGGAGGATCACTTGAGGCCAGGAGTTTGAGATCAGCCTGGGCAGCATATCAAGACCCTGTTTCTACAAATAGTTTCAAATTAGCTGGCCTGAAATCCTAGGTACTCAGGATGCTGAGGCAGGAGAATTGCCGGAGCCTGGGAGGTGGAGGTTGCTGTGAGCTGAGATTGTGCCACTGTACTACTGCCTGGGTGATAGAGCCAGACCCTGTCTTAATGAAATAAAAATAAAAAAAAGATAGGACTACTTGAGATTATTATATTCAAAGATATGGAATTATTTTGTTATTAAGTAGTCAATAAGGGAGAAATTTTAGATTTCTGAGAGAGGAAGTAGTATGTGATTAGAAAGCCAGCCCTGAAGGCGTCATATAGGATGAATTCAGAGGGAGACATTATTTGTCCATCTTAAACTGAAACAGTGTTTACAAGCACCCATTGGTTTGTAGAAAATTATCAATTTAAGTTCAACAATAGGATTTATTTATAATAATTAATTGTCGGAATAAGATAAAAGTGGTACAAAATATAAAACTACCTACAGAAAAAACTTAAACCATTTTTTTTTGGCAGGATGCATTGTACTGCCAAATAAACATTGACAGCCGTTTCCTGGAAGGAGTGAATTGAGGTCACATTATGTTTACTTACTGTAGAACAGCAAACATTTACTAAGAGTTCACATTGATGCTTTATGTGCCATTTACCATGCTATTTTGTTTAATCATGAGAATACATTTAAGAATTAATAATATTCATGTCACTATTTTACATATGAGGTAGTTGGTGAAATTTGGTAATTATCAAATGTGCTCATTGTCACACAGACACTGGCCACATGGAAATCTGAATCCAGGGAGTCTAATGACAAAATTCACTCATGGAGTTTTTTAAGCCAATGTTATATTTATGTCAACTCCAAGAGCACAGTTTATTCTTCTGTATCAATTACATCATTATCATCATCTCCGTTTTGAAATATTTTCATCTTCATTGTCATAATAAACAGTATTGGCACACGTTTAAAGGGCCTATGTTTTATAAGGCAAAGTGCTAAGAACTTACCGCAGCAGCCACTGTGTTCTGTGGGAACAGAGTGATACAAATTACTCAGTACTCTCATATTCCTGAATGATTTCTGTCAGACAGTTTCATTCTAGGCAAGTTTCTATTAGGTAGGGCTAAGTCAGAGGTGATTCTAATTCAAGCATTGTTCAAGGAGAATATTACATTCTCTTCAGCTCTAAGTCAGAGGTGATTCTAGTTCAAGCATTAAGGAGAATGTTACATTCTCTTTGGCTTAGCTTCACAGTTGAAGTACTGGAAAAGAAGTGAAAGTAGTCATTTTTTAATTTTGAAAGAGAGGAAAGGAAGGTCAGTGTACAGGAAGTATAATAAATGGTAAAAAGATAAAACGTGGTGGAGATTAAGGAGAGTCAATACCTGCATACAAATCATGATCCTGTCCTACAAAGGATAATCAACTGCTTAGTTAGCCAGGTATTGTCCAGGCTTTGCCACTGAAAGGCCCACATCCTAGGAGACCTCTCAGTCTTAGGCAAACTGGGAAAACTGGTCACCCTAGGACATCTGAGGCCAGTGCAATTCCTGTCTGAAAGCATTTTATTCTCTATGTTTGGGAAGACATAATTTTTCAAATTTACATTGTTTTCTAAGTTTTCAAAGAGATCATTTTTTTAAATTCAACTCTGAATGTACACTCACCTTTTTACAGAGTCTGTCACAGATTCTTATAATAGGTAGCCTATGAACACCAAATGAATAAATAAAATCCTTGTATAGCTCTATTTTTGAGAGGTGTTTTAAGCAGCTTAGAACATTCTGATACAATGAGAAGTTTTGCAAGCTAATTCTTAAACCATTTAGCTCACTCTTTATGCTAATTAAAGAAAGGAGATATTCTAAAACAATTTCTCATGCATGTTAAGTATTCCCATAACTTGGTAAAGTATATTAACCTAAATTTAGTTGACTTTCTTTTAAACTCCAACTTTTGCATATTTGATATGAAAGGAAAAATTTTGAAAGGCAGGCAGGCAATATAAATATATGCATCATCAATGTTTTGATACATTCATAGCATAAAATCTCCTGTTTTGAATTAAACTACAATCCATGGATGGATTTTTTTTTTATGCTATGACTAAAAAGGAATTAAATATGTTACCTGACTCAAAAATATCTCTATTCAGGCCATTATTTTAGGGTAAACTTAAGAATTAGACAATATGTCCATAGATACTCACTGTAGTTTTTTGCAGAGTATTGCCATGTTCAAATGGTGACCTGTATTAAATCACTGGAAAAAACTAAAAGTACAGTAACCCTTACCAGTTTGCTATCAAAGTAATTCTTTCATACTTGCTGAAGTAATGGTTTATTTATACTTAAGATCAAAGAAAAGCATGGTTCCTGACTCAATGACAAGGGGCCCCACGGAAGAGCATCTTGAACTGCTTTGCTATTAGTTACATTAAAATGTGTCCCAGAGGAACAGTTTTTAAAAACACTAAACTAATTACTAATTATGATGTACAATCACTTGGTCTTTGTGTGTCAACATTTTTCTATGAATACCAAAAGGTATCCCAACAAAATGTCTTCATGGAGTAGGAAACCTGAATAATGAGACAATGGAAATCCTGGTGGGAGATTTAAAGAATAAATGAATGGACATTGTTATAAAAGCAATTACATCTGCTCGGGAGATCTCCCAATATAAACTTAGACAATGTTAAAAGAAAAACCTTAGACAAGTTAAATTTAACAGTTTAATTGAGCAGAGAAAATAATAAAGATTTATGAACCATATAACATTCAGGACCAAAAGCAGTGCAGAGAGCTTCATCCCACAAGGTGTGTAGGCAACATTTACAGCCAGAGAAATAGAAATGACATGCAGAAATAACCTGATTGACTATAGTTTCTATGTTTGCCTTATTTGAATGTTTTGCCAGGTTTTGGCCTATCGTTTACTGAAGATTAATGAGGTTGCTATGATTTGCTGAGACTTTGCTACTTGTTATATACTCTGAAGTTATGTTGCAGGTTGTTTATACATTAAGTTAGGTTATAGTTCACCATGTATACAGGCAGATTTAGGACCAACAGTTCAGTTTAATAAGAGGAAAAGTGGTAGGAAATGAATTCCAAGATGAAGGTTAAAGCAAAGTTTGTAGTTCATTTAGTCCTCTACTCTACAGGATTGGAGGATCTCGCAAATAAGCAAATGAAACAAAATTGTATTCCATAGTTTAATGTAACACATAAACCCTTCAGCTAAATTTCTTTCTGTATTGTTAGAAAACCTGTTCTCTATATCCTTTTGGCGTTTATGCATACTCAAACACAAATGCAGCTCATTTGCGTGATGTACTCATAATAAAATAACATTGTATCTGTGAGGTTGACCAGAAGGATGAGAGGCAGACCCAGGGTCAGGTTTAGCAAGTTTATTTCAACTTGCCAGGCTGGCTGCCTCACCACGTACAGTGAAGGCAGCAGCCTGGCTTATAGACTATGGGGGTTATATAGGGAGTTTGCAGGTAGCCGGGTGCTGTTCTAAGGAAAAGTGCATCTTGGTTCTTAGGTGCTAACATTCTGCTTAATTGGGTCACCATCCTGGGTTCGAGAGCTGGGTGCGACCACATCCTGGAACCTAGGTGCCCTGTTTACAAAGCTTGAGACTGTTTTTGTTTTAAGTTTGGCTTAGCAGGGGAGAATTAGGAGGGGGGTCTCTGGGCTTGCCTTCCTGTGACCCTAACAGTCTCTATCTCTCTTCCTGAATAGCCTCATATTTTGAAACGTTCATTAGAATTCAACCACACATTTTTATGTTTACCATATATTTCTTTCTTCTATTTGTTTATCTTAAAGTAAGGTTACCTGGGTAAATATCAGATCATTTTAACAGCTTTTTAAAGCTTCCAGACAGCAATCTAAATGCTTATTTCATGTTTACTATAAGCATAGTATTACTAAATATTAATTAAGTATATCAAACTGTCAATATGAGAGGAAGTAAAGGGCAGAAATGATATGTAGTTGTAATCACATGGCCAAATAGGCATTAAATCATTTGCCTTTAAAGAGTGTTTGCTGTTGAGCCAGTTGACATAATTTGTCTTGCTTTAGTAATATTTTTTACAGGTAAAATAACTTACTCATTTCCACAATGATAAAACATTGTTTTATTACTTTGAATAAGTGCATTAAAATATATAGTACAATTTAAGATGTGATGACTGGACAATGAATCAGAATAACCTGGAATTAAATGTATTTGTAAATGGGCCGAGAGAAGGTATTTGGTGAAACAAAAAAGCTAAAATACTTGAGCCAAATATGTAAGTGTAATACAGTTTTGTTTTTTAACAAAATCAGTCTTAGTACTTTAATTTCACCAGTTTATATGCATTTAACTTAATTTCAGACATATTGTGTTTGTTTTATGTATATGGTATTGTTATTTGGCTCATCTATGTTCCTTTCTTACTTCTCCCTGTTTTATTTTACTTTATTTTATTCCACATTTCCGTCTATGAGCTGAGAGTCATGCTTTTCTATACCGTTTTGAGTGTTTTTGCATTTTTGACTTATTACAGTTAAGTAGAAATGATTTGTTGTACCACTTTCTAGAGATACTGTGCTTTTAAAACACTACTTTAGTCCCTTCTTTGTATTATTTTTATAATTTATTTTAATTAAATGCATGTCTCAAACCCCACCACTTATAACTTTTATTGTTTAATCAGTCTGTATTCCTTTGCATGTGCCCTTATATTGATTTTTTAACTGTTTATCCACTTCTGCCCATTTTGCCCAGGACCTTTTTCTTGTTCCTGAATAACTCTTTTTTTAATGCAAACCTACAGGTTTGCTGACAAGAAATTCTCTCTTTTCTTATGTATTAAAATTTTTGGTTGGTGATTCATCAAACTTTTATTTTTATTTATTTTATTTTATTCATTTATTTTGATTATTATACTTTAAGTTCTGGGGTACATGTGCAGAATGTGCAGATTTGTTACATTGGTATACACATGCCATGGTGGTTTGCTGCATCTATCACCCCGTCATGTACATTAGGTATTTCTCCTAATGCTATCCCTCCCCTAGTCCTCCACCCCGAGACAGGCCCTGGTGTGTGATGTTCTCATCCCTGTGTCCACGTGTTCTTTTTATTTATTTATTTTTATTGTATTTTAGGTTTTGGGGTACATTTAAAGAACATGCAAGACAGATGCATAGGTACACACATGGCAGTGTGATTTGCTGCCTTCCTCCCCTTCACCTATATCTGGCATTTCTTCCCATGCTATCTCTCCCCAACTCCCCACTCCCACTGTCCCTCCCCCAAACTTTTATTAAATAAAATTTACTGTATTGTAAAAAGGGAATTTGGGGTAGTTTCTTCAATGGCACAGTTATACAAGGTACCTGCTGCTTGATCTCTAGATCTTTTTTTCCCCATTTTTAAATTTTCTTTGCCCATTTCTCAATCTCTTATTCCCTGAACACACACAGACACACACACACACCCCTACACACTTTGTGTCTCTTTATAGGGACATATTTACAATAGACACTTAGTATGCAAGTTTACAAGTTTATGGCTGGGGAGGGCACTGAAGAACAAATGCTTTTATATACATTTAGTGGCTTTTTTCCACATTTTTCATAGTCACCATGTTCACAATATATTTCTTTAATTCATTCCTTCTGTCCAGTTGGAATTTTGCATCTTTTGCCAAATATCTCCCCAGCTGCCTCCCCACCACAGCACCACTACTATCCTAGCCTCTAGCAATCAACATGTTACTCTCTTTTTCTATGAATTTGACTTTTTTACACTCCACATACAAGTGAAGTCATGCACTATTTGTCTCTATGTGCTTGGCTTTTCTCACTTAACGTAATGCTCTCCAGGTTCATCCATTCTGTTGCAAATGACAGGATCCTTTAATGGCTGAATGATATTCTATTATGTACATATACCATATTTTCTTATCCATTCATCTGTGTGGATTCTTAGGTTGATTCTGTATCTTGTCTATTTTGAATAATACTACAGTGAATACAGAAGTGTAGATATGTTTTTGACTTAGTGATTCCATTTCCTTTTATGCACACTCAGTAGTATGATAGCAGAATAATATAGTAGTTTTATTTTTAATTTTTTGAGGAACCTCCATATTGACTGTACTAATTTTATATTTATAAAAATAGTGTGCAAGAGATCCCTTTTTACCATATCTTTACCTTATCTTTCATATTCTTGATAACAGCCATTCTAATAGATGTGAAGGTGGTATCATTGTGGTTTTAATTTCCATTCCCCTTGATGCTTAATAATGTCAAACAGTTTTTCATGTATCTGTGGGCCACATGTATGACTAGTTTTGAGTGATATTTATTCAGATCCTTGGACCATTTTTTAACTGAGTTATTTGTTTGTTTGTTTGCTTTTTTATTGCTACTGAGTTGAGTTTCTTAAATATTTTCAGTTTTAACCCCTTATCAGATATGTGATCTTAAAATACTTTTTTCCATTTCGTAGGTTGTCTTTTCACTGCTGATTGTTTTCTCTGCTGTTTACAAGCTCTGTAGCTTGATGTAATCACATTTATTTTTGTTTTTGTTGTCTGTGTAAAATTTTAGGGTCAAATCCAAAAAAGTCATTGCCAAGACCAATGTCATGGAGCTTTTCTCCTATGTTTTCTTTGTGTAGTTTTACAGTTTTAACTTTTACCTTTGCGAGTATAATCCATTTTGAATAAGTTTTTGCTTACAGTGTAAGATTGGGCTCTAACTTGATTCTTCTGCAAATGGATATCTAGTTTCCTTAGCAACATTTGTTGAAGAGACTTCCCTTTTCCCATTATGTGTTATTGACATCCTGTCAAAAATCAATTGGCTATAAATACATGTATTTGTTGCTGGGCTCTCTATTCTGCTCCATTGGTCTCTGTGTTTGTTTTTATGTCAGTAAGTTGTTGTTTGGTTGACTATAGCTTTGTAGGAGATATCAGAGTAATACTGGTCTTGTAAAATGAGTTTACAATAATTTTTTCTATTCCAGTTTTGTAATTGTTTGAGAATAATTGTTATCAATGTTTTCCTTAAATGTTTGGTAGGATTTAGCATTGAACATTTGCTCTTGACATTCTTTTTTGATGGGAGATTTTTTATTACTGATTCAATGTTCTTATTCACTATTGCTGTGTTCAGATTTTCAATTTTTTAAGTAATACAGCTATGGTAGGTTGCGTATGTTTAATACTTTGTTTATTTCCTCTAGGTTTTCCAATTAGTTGACTTATAATAGTTTATAACATTATTTTATGATCCTTCATATTTCTGTGGCGTCAGTTGTGTAAGGTCTTTTTTAAGCTTTTATTTTATTTATTTGAGTCTTGTCTTTTGTTTCTAAGCTATTTTGTCTATTTTTTAAAAAAACAGTTATTTGTTTCATTGATCTTTTGTAATTTTTTTGTCTCTGTTTTGCTTATTTCTGCCCTGATCTTTATTATTTCTTTTCTTTTAATAATTTTCAATGAAATTTGTTCTTATTTTTCTATTTACTTGTGGTGCAATGTTAGGTTGTTTATTTGAGGTTTTACTTTTTTGATGTAGGTGTTTATGGCATAAATTGAATTTTTAGAACTGCTTTTACTATATGCCAAAGATTTTGATATGCTATACTTTTTTTTCATTTCTCCCAATTTTTTTTTTTTTTAATTTGCCTTTTGATTTCCTTATTTACCCATTGGTTGTTCAGAAGCATTTTGTTCAGTTTCTGTGTATTAGTGAACTTTCCAAAGCTCCTCCTCTTGTTGATTTATAGTTTTATATAATAAAAGACACTATACAATTTCAATGTTGTTAAATCTGTTAAGACTTGTTATGTGGCTTGATGTATTATCTAGTCTAGAGAATGTTCCATGTGCAGTTGAGAAGCATGTATATTCTGCAGCTATTTTATGAAATGCTCTATAAATGTCTGCTAGGTCCATTTGGTCTAGAATGCAGGTTAGTTCTGGTAGGTTGATGTATCTAGGAATTTCTTCATTTCTCCTAGCTTATTGAATTTATTGGTGTTTCCTTGTTCATGCCTCTTATGTTCTCTGTATTTCTGTAGTATCAGTAGTAATGTCTCATTTCTATTTCTAGGTCTCATTTTTATTTCTATTTTATTTGAGTCTACTCTTTTATTAGGCTAAGTTTATAAATTTGTTTATCTTTTCAAAACAGTAACTCTTAATTTTGTTGCACTTTACCATTTTTTGTCTTTATTTTATTTAAATCTGCTCTGAGTCTTATTCTTTTCTCTCTCTCTTTTTTTTTTTTTTTT
>NW_016107494.1:597756-603140 GCF_001604975.1 Cebus imitator | reverse complement strand
TAAACATTTGTCTTCTTAGTACATTTTTAATTGCATACATTTTGGTATCTTCTATATTCATTTTGTTTGTCTCAAGATATTTTTAATATCCCTTTTATTTTCTTTTTAAACCACTGGTTTCAAAACATATTGTTGAATTTCCATATATTTGTGAATTTTCTGATGTTTATCCTCTTCTTGATTTCTACTTTTATATTATGTACTAATGAAAAATACTTGATATTATTTCACTCTTTTAAAATGTGTTAAGGCTTCTGTTGTGCCTAAACATATGATATGTCTTGTAAAGGGTTTCATGTGTGCTTGAGAAGAATGTGTATACTGCTGCTATTGAATATATAATATTCATTCTGTTTAAGTGTGTTATGGCCATTTAATCTAAATTGTAGTTCATGTCCAATGTTTTCTTATTAATTTTCTTGGTGAATAATGTGTCCATTGTTAAAATGGAATACAGAAGTCTCCTGCTCTTATTATATGGCAGTTTATCTATTCCTTTATATGTACTAGTATTTGCAGATCTAATAATATTAGTATTTTACCAGAAGGTGGGAAGGCTGGAGAGGGTGAAGAGAAGTTGCTTAATGGATACAAAAATACAGTTAGATAGAATATCTTCTGCTGTTTGTAACACAGCATAGTTAGCAAAAATTAATTGTATATTTCAAAATAGCTAGAAATGAAGATTTAAATGTTTCCAACATAGGGAAATGATTAATGTTTGAGGTGATGGATATTCTAATTACCCTGATTTGATAATCACACATTATATGCATGTATCAAAGTGCCATATAAACCCTCTGAAGATGTTCAGTTATGCTTTGATAAAAATACTGCAATGAATAAAATTTAAAAAATTAAAAATAGAAAGATCATATTAAAACAATGGGGAAAACTTGATATTCATTTGTAAAGAACAGATTTGTTCCACTATGTGACAGTATTAAAATACAGTTTAAATGTGCAGTTATAAAAACGTTGTTAATAGTGAGTGAAAAGAGAAAATGAAATAAAACAGAAACTTAAGTTTAGAAATTGACCTAGCATACATGATGTTTTGGTATTTAATAATTTTTGCATTTAAAATCAGTAAAGAAGTAAATTATCTAGAAAGAAATTGTAGAGTAACTAATTAGTCCTTTGGGACACAGTAACTCTAGTTCAAAACCATGCTCTCTAAACCAAAATTAATTATGAAACATATGATTTTTAAATAGTAAAAGAAATAAAACTACAGAAGCTATCAGAATTTTTAAGATTATCACTTCAATCTGAGGATTTACATTCTTGTCTGAATACAAAAGCCAATATAATAAAACATGACTAAACAAAAAATTCAAATTTATTATAGAAATTATTGTAAAGAAATACAATATAAAAATATTGAAAAATAATAGGATATATATGACAAACTAAATTCAATACTATTACAATTAATTTAGTGGCTTAAAACAACAATGAAACAAATTTATTGACATACATTTGTGTAGTTTAGAAGTCCAAGATTGGTTTCACTGGGTTAAATTTAAGCTGTCAGCAGAATTATATTTACTTCTGGAGAATATAGGATAGAATTGATTTCCTTACCTTTTTCAGTTTCTAGAGGCCATTCATTTTCTTTGGCTATTATAAGCTTCCTTCATGTGAGAACTAGGATTGTTATACCAACTCCTTCCTGCCCTGCCATCTTTCTCCTTCTCTTACATGTGCCTCCCCCTTCTACTTTTAAGGAGTGTTGTGATTATATCAAGCCCACCTGAATCATCCAGGATAATCTCCATATTTTTAGATCAGTTGATAAGCAACCTTAATTCCATCTGAAACCTTAATTCTCTTTCCCTATGCAACCTAACACATTCACATGTTCTGGGGAGTAGAACGTGGACATCTTTGAGAGCTCATTATTCTGCTTATTATAATTGCATGTCTGAAACATCATTAATAAGGGAAGTTTTCATTTTTAAAACAAATTTGCAAAAAATCCATTGCTTTTGTTATAAAAATTGTTAATTGACTCAACATATTTAAATGAAAATATTAATTTTTGAAAAGACTTTAGTGTCTAAAGTCTGGACCAAGTTCAAAATTCACATTCAACTCACATGTCCATGTCTGGGCAAATTACTACAGTGAAACTAAAACTAAAGTAAAACATATATAATAGCAGAATAAACTAAAACCAAAAATAGCATAAGGCCTCACGGAAGTAACATATTTCAATAAACCATCAAAAACTGTTAAACCCATCTCAAGCAGCATAATTTTCTATAAACTTTCAGGATATTTGATGACAATATTAAGTTGAAATGTTGGCAGACTTGTCATTTGGCAAATTAGCCGTTTTTGACTTGAACTCATGAAGTTGATTTTCAGTTAACTGTTTCTATAAGTGAAGCTTTTAAAAATAAAAAAATAAATTAGTAAATTCCCCTTTTGAATAGTTTGCTTTGAATTTGGTCATTCAGCAAATTAGTCATGACTAGAGTTTGGTGAATTGATTTAAATAAAATTGGCCCAATTTGTAGTTATAACTCTTAAGGTTCTGGGCATGATTAAGGCTGAATAAGTCTTGGCTAGCTGAATGGTGAATATTTTTATTTGCCAAGTGGTATCCTCCATCCAATGAGATGCAATCTCAGAGCAGTTTGCTATTATTCTGAACTTCATGGACATGGTATGTTTCTGATCCTCAATCAAGGATCCTGGATTCAGTACAAGGCACATGAGTAAGAAAGGAGACCTGAGAATATAGAAACCCCACAATGCCAGGATTTGCTACTTTGAGGGTTGTTGAAAAGGGAGATCAATGAGAATGTCTTGGTCACAAGAAGGAGGTACCTCAGAAGGTTCAGGAGGGGAGGTTGGTAACAAGGGCCCCACATATGACAGGGAACCAGGTGTGTTCTCTCTTGTGATAGGGAAGGACTTACTCATCATGAGCCTAGAAAGAAGCTGTAGACCATAGCACAGCACCAAATGTAAGAGTTCCTTTTTGTAGTCTGGCTTTACCCATCCTCTGATCTACTCTGGAAAACCAAAGATTTCCTACTTTTTAGTGGATGATGGGTGTGGAGAGAGGAAACAAACATCATATAGAAGCCTGTACCCCATAATTAACTTAAAATCAGCTCAGAAGAAAGGATCTCAGAAGAGAGGATAAGGGTAAATAAACTTAGACACCCCAGCAGTAACAGCAGAGCAGGCAGAGTGTGGGCCATACATAGGCTTCTGACCTCCAGAGTTGCTTAACATCTGGTCTTCCTGGCTTCTGTCACCCTCTGGGAGAGAAATGGTGTGCTACCAAGCTGGAGACATTGCTTCAGAGTCCATTCTGCCGACTGCAACTCTATCTCCCTTATAACCTGGCTGTCAACTCAACCAAGGCGTGAGGGCAGGTGGAGGATAAGGGAGATGTACGGGAGTAGGCCTTGCCTGCTTGCATCCTTGACAGACAGCTGTTCTAGCCTTGTTCAAGCTTCCTATGACGAGTCTTCATTCTGTAATTGAGTTTACCTCTACAGTTAATCAGTTGGGTCACTTCTTGTCAGCTTCCTTTCACCCAGTTCCCAAGCATCTTGCTAGGGGACCTCATTTTTCCGTACAAATATGGCCTCCAGAGCAAGAATTCATTGACAACGGTCCTCTCCCATGGGAAGATGTACGCAAAGCAATTGCCCACCCTCCATCTGAGGGCTGTAAAGACACTGCAAATGACAACTAGAACAAATACAGAGCATAGGAGCCATGAAAAGCCCATGACTCCTGTTAATAGGAATTCTTCCTATTGGCTGGTGGGCTTCCCTGTGTATACTCTGTTAGAAAAATATATGATATTGTACATGAAAAACCATAAAGAATCAGTGATAAAATGAATATCAATAATAAAATCATTCAACAGGGCAACAGGATATAAAGTTAAGATGCAAAACTTAGTAGCATTCATGTAATAAATAGTAGCCACAAAATATAACAAATAGTTGAAACCCAACTTACCAAAATTTGATCTGAATCCATGTGAAGAAAACCATAAAAAATCCTGAAATATCCCAAATAGACAAGGCAAGGAATAGAATAGTATAGACCATTTCTTCCCACTCTACTAAGTACAGCTATAAAACCTGGACAGCTGTAAAAGTGTAACCACAGGAGAATGTTTAAATGTGGTAGGAAGAATGCAACCTAGTTTGGGAACCCAAAACTGAATGAATAATACAGTGACAGGGCTTCCCAGTCCCCCACTCGACTCAAGAAGGAGAAACAGACCCAGTGTTTTTTAATCCCCAACATACCAGCAAACAAAAACCAGCTATGCTTATCCTCCCACAGGTCAAACCATCCTGTATTACTATAAGAGCAATAGCAAAATGATCTCACTAAGAATTGGAAGGCAAGGGAGGACTCTACACTCTTGTCAGGCCTGAGACTCTCCACTCCATCCAAGCATGCTAACCCCACTGCTGATCAGAGCCAGCAAGAGGGACTTTACCAGAAGAAGTAATATTTCTGGAAAGTCTCTACCCTGGCCCCTAGGACAGCGGTCTTTAACCTTTTTGGCACCAGTGACTGTTTTTGGGGAAGATAATTTTTTTCCATAGATGGAAGAGGTTAAGGGATAGTTTTGGGATGATTCAAGTGCATTACAATTATTGTGCACTTTATTTCTAATATTGTTATATTGTAATATATATACAACTCACCATGATGTAGGATCAGTGGGAGCCCTGAGCTTGTTTTCCTGCAACCAGACGGTCCCATCTGGACATGATGGGCGACAGTGGCAGATTAGACTCTCACAGGAGTGCACTATCTAGATCCCTCACATGCACAGTTCAAAGAAGGGTTCACACTCCTATGAGAATCTGATGCCGTTGCTGATCTGACAGGAGGCGAATTCAGGAACCATAATGGTCTGTGGCCATGGGATTGGGGACCCTGCTATAGGAGACACCAAAATAGCCAGCAAATTGAATTATGCCAAAATAATACAGCAAGAAGTCAAGGAAGCCTCTTCTCTCCAGAGACCTGAGATTCCCCTCCCATGCCAATTAGACCTATCATTACTGATCCTTCAGCTGTTGAAAAGATAATACAAGCAACTTTATGCTCATAAATTTAACAACTTAGAAAAAAGATAGACCAATTTCTCAAAAATGGTAAACTACCCAAACTCAATGAAGATGAAAGAGGTAATATGAATAGTCCCATAGCCACTAAGGAAATTTAATTTATAATTTATAGCCTCTGACAAATACATTTTCAGTCCAAAAGGATTCACTAAAGAATCGACCAAAGTTTTAAAGAAAAAATTAATGTGGATTTGATACAATATCTTCTAGAAAATAGAAACTATCTTATGAGGTTATTTTCTTTCTTTCTTTCTTTTT
>NW_016107494.1:568569-597726 GCF_001604975.1 Cebus imitator | reverse complement strand
TTTTTTTTTTTTGAGATGGAGTTTTGCTCAGTTGCCCAGGCTGGAGTGCAATGGCATGATCTCTGCTCACTGCAGACTCTGCCTCCTGGGTTCAAGTGATTCTCCCACCTCAGCCTCTTGATAGCTGGGATTTCAGGCAGTCACCATCATGCCTGGCTAATTTTTAGATTCTTAGTGGAGACAGGGTTTCACCGTGTTGGCCAGGCCGGTCCTGAACTCCTGACCTCAATTAATGCAACAAAGAAAAGATAAAAACAGCACACACCAAAAAAGTACACTATTCCTTATGAACAATGACTCTTATGAACCTAGATATAAAATCTCTAACAAACTATCAAAACAAATCTGACAATGTATAAAACGTATCGGATAACACAACAAAGGACATTTGTTCCAGGTATGCAAACTTAGTTCAATATTTGAAAATTAGTCCTTGATCATATATAAGATTATGGGTATGGTGAAAAATAGAGGAATTTCTAGCAAATCTTGAACTACTTTTAATAAATTTATTTATTTATCTGAGTTTTAAGTACAGGGGTACATATTCAGGTTTATTATGTAGGTAAACTTGTGTCGTAGGGTTTTGTTGTACAGATTATTTCATCACCCAGGTATTTAGCCTAGTACCAATTAGTTATTTTTCCAGATTCTCTTCCTCCTCTCACCCTCCACCCCTGAGAGACCCCAGTGTGTGTTTTTCCCCTCTGTTTCCATGTGTTCTCACCATTTAGCTCCCACTTATAAGTGAGAACATATGGTATTTGGTTTCTGTTCCTGGGTTAGTTTGCTAAGGATAATGGCTTCCAGCTCCATCCATGTTTCTGCAAAGGACATAATTTCATTCTTTTTTATGGCTATATAGCATTCCATCGTGTGTATGTACCACATTTTCTTTATCCAGTCTATCAGTGATGGACATTTATGTTAATTCCATGTCATTGCTATTGTGAATATTGTTGCAGTGAACAGATGTGTGCATGTGTCTTTATAATGTAACGATTTATTTATTTATTTATTTATTTATTTATTTGGTAGATACTCAGTAATGGAATTGCTGTTTCGAATGGTATTTCTGTCTTTAGGTCTTTTGAGGGATCACCACACTGTCTTCCACAATGGTTGAATTAATTAAATTTATTTTTAATGGTGTAGGTGAAGTTATTCTGATGCTATTTCAGAATCAATATGTACTGTAACACTAAAGCAAATATATAAATGTATTGATATTGTTGAGATTCAGGGTTCTCATGAAACAGACAAAATTGAATTGTGGAAGACATATGGAGAATTATGTGAGGATGAACTATAATTGAAAATTTCAAACTCATGGTTTCTAAAATATGTACATATAAGGCATGCCTGTTCATATATCTATGCATATGTTATTATAATTGCATGTATTTGCATTTGTGTGTAAAAACATGCACATACTTCCTAGCTCTGCCTGCTTGAAGTGCTAAAAACAGTGAACACAACCAATGTCAAGATCTTTGTCACCAAGATCTGGTGTCACTAAAAGGAACCAGAACTCCTTGGAGAGATGATTCATTCCAGGGCTGGGTGAGAGAGAGAGAGAGAGAGACAGAGAGAGAGAGAGGAAAGAGAGAGAGAGAGAGAGAGAGAGAGAGAGAGAGAATGTGTTGTGTATGTGTGAATAAATAGAATTCAATCTTGCCCTCACCATTGTACAAAAAATTATGTGTGCATAGATATGATGTTTAGATTGATTGTTTATTCCTTCAATGCTGTATTTGTTGTATAAAGGAAATTTATTATTTTTAAACATATTTTTTTCAAATTTCTGTGTTCCTTGATGAGGCATCTATTATTTTTCCATTGCTAGTAATCTGTCACTGGGAGGTAACTCTGAATAATAATGTATTATATCTACAAATGTATTTTCTTAAGTTATAGGTTAAAAAAACAAGAAAGAAAAGTGAATCAGAATTCCAGTGGTCAAGTATATTTGCTTGAAAATTAATCATGCAAATTATGCTTAATTGGGGTGTGTTTTTTAATCAACATAGAAAGAAAAGACCTGAGTCAGTGAAAGTATTCTGTCCCTTTTGATATTCCTTCACTTAACTAATTTTTAGATACAATTCCATGTCAAACTGATTCATTCACTTTAAAAGCTGAATACTACATTCTTTTTTTCAGTACTGAGGTGAGTAGCAGAAGTAGAAAGGTGTTGAAGATAACTTTCACTGAGATAGATAGTAAGCACTACTTTTGGGGTGTTGGAAATTGAGGCCTAACCTATGGAAGCAGGAATGCTATTCATCCCCAGAGGTTAGCAATCTGATTTGTATTATAAATTTTGATTTTTAGAAATCTCCAAAAAGTATGCTTAGGAATTCTGTGGATCTAAACGAAACCTCAGAATGAATAAATGAAGGAAACAGATCAGGTACGCAGTGTTTTATTTGGGAACTGTGCTAGTCAGGGTTCTTTAGAGAGACAGAACTAATATGATATATATGTACAAATACATGAGGAGTTTATTAAATATTAACTTACATGATCACAAGGTCCCATAATGGGGTATCTGCAAGCTGAAGAGCAAGGAGAGCTAGTCCGACTCCCCAAACTGAAGAACTTGGAGTCCTATGTTCAAGGGCAGGAAGAATCCAGCACAGGAGAAAGATGTAGGCAGGGAGGCTAGATCTCTCTTTTTCACGTTTTTCTGCCTGCCTCATATTCACTGGTAGCTGATTAGATTGTGGCCATTAGATTAAGGGCTGATCTACCTTCTCCAGGCCACTGACTCAAATGTTAATCTCTTGACAACACCGTCACAGACACACCCAGGATCAAAGTGTGCCTTGTATCCTTCAGTGCAATCAAGTTGACGTTCAGTATTAACCATCACAAGACCACCCTTTGTCAACTTGAACCCATCCACATCTCCTGAAATCTTCAAATAAAAACAATAATAAGGTCATAATCACAGCTAACATAATATAACTATCCTTTGTGCAACTGGAAACACAGCAATCCCCAACCCAAATACTATGACATAAAGTTAACAGTATTTAAATCCTGATATGAAGTCAATAAAGTATATGTCACATGATAAAGAAAATAAAGATATTTTCTTAGTAAAAGTGTATACGTCCCCAAGCATGTTTTTAACAAAAGGAGGAGGAAATACTCATGACAATTTCAGTTCCCATTTCTGCAGCTGGTCATGTGTTCGTAGGTGGTTTTGATGACTATCTTCTTCTACTACCCGTTCTGTATTCCCTTTGCCTTCAGCAAGCACCTCAACATGTCATGTTTTTTTTTTCCTGGTGAAGTGACCCAAACTTTCATTCTTGAAGGGTCTGGGCCACTTGTAGTCCTGCCTGGATTGGGCCATTGTATTTTCCCATTGATGTTAATCACAGGACATGGTAATGCTAAGAGACGCCCACATGGATCACCTGTATTTCATGCATACTCTTCTACACCTCCATTGTGGAGTAGTAGACTGATTTCATCTTGATAGTCTGGGCCAGTCACCCCAGCCAACAATGTAACTCCCTTCCTAGCCTATTGACATAAAGGTAGGAGGATCCCAAAGTGGGCAGGTGGCAACCTTGACTTTCAGTTTAATGGGATCGGTGTTGTGTGTCCTGGTGGCAGATTCCTTCCTCTGGAACTAAGACCTCTAGACTAGCAGAACTGTAATGTTGTGGGAACAGGAAGCAAACATTTTGCTAGTGGATCTTGAGGGGTGATGGTCAGAAGCAACACTGTGTGTAATATCATGACAGTGGATAAGACATTCTCTGAGTTCACGGATGGTAGACTTGGCAGAAGCCTTGAATGCTGGATAGGAAACCTATATCCAGAGTAAGTGTCTGTTCCAATGAGGACAAACCTCTGTACTTTCTGAGTTGGAAGAAGTCCATTATAATCAACTCTCAACATGTCACCATTCCTCAGGGTGATCAGCCACCAGGTATCCCCCTGAGGAATGGTGCCATATTGAGGGCTCAGTGTTGGTCTCTGCTGCTGAGAAATGGGGCACTCAGCAGAGGCCATAGCAAGGTCAGCCTTGGTGAGTGGAAGTCTATGTTGCTGAACCCGTGCATAACCTCCATCCCTGCCACCATGGCCACTTTGCTTGTGGGCTCATTGGGTGATGACAGGGGTGGCTGGGGAAAGAGGCTGAGTGCTGTCCACAGGATGGGTCATCCTATTCACTTGATAATTAAAATCTTCCTCTGCTGAGGTCACCCGTTGCTGAGAACTCACATGGGGTACAAATATCTTCATGGATTTCTACCCCTCAGAGAGGTCCATCCACATACATCTTCCCCAGATTTCTTTGTCACCAGTTTTCCAATCATGCTTCTTCCAAGTTCCTGACCATTCAGACAAATCATTGGCTGCAGCCCAGAATCAGTATATAATTGCACATCTGGCCATTTCTCCTTCCATGCAAGGTGCACAACCAGATGTACTGTTTGAAGTTTTGCCCACTGGGAATATCTCCCCTCACTGTTGTACTTCAGGGATGCCCTAGAAAGGGGCTGTAGTGCTGCAACTGGTCACTTTTGGGTGGTGCCTGCATATGGTGCAAAGGCATCTGTGAACCAGGCCCCAGTATTCTCTCTCTCTGTCAACAGACCTTAGGGAACTCCCTATGAGGCCATTGGTGCAGGCTGGCGGGAGAGAAGGCAGGGTGGCAGGAGTGAGGACCATGGGCTTTTGAGCCACTTCCTCATGAAACTTACTTGTGCCTTCAAGACCTGCTCAAGCTCGATCATGTATATACCACTTCCATTTGATGATGGAATGCTGCTGGACCCGTAACCCGCTTTATGGCTAGATGGATCAGAAAGCATCGAGTTCATGATAGGCAGCTCACATTTCATGGTTACTTACTGACAGTCAAACGTTCAGTTTCCAGCAAAACCCAGTAACAGGCCAAGAGCTCTCTCTCAAAACGAGAGTAGTTATCTGCAGAAGATGGCAGGGCCTTGCTCCAAAATCCAAGAGGCCTCCACTTGATTCACCTATGGGGGCCTGCCAAAGGCTCCAAACAGTATCCTTATCTGCCACAAACACTTAAGCATCATTGAATCTGGTGAGTCATATGGCCTAAGTGGCAGAGAAGCTGGCATAGCAGCCTGGACTTGTGGCAGAGCCTTGTCCTATTCTGGACCCCACTCAAAACTAGCAGCCTTTTGGGTCATTGATAAATAGGCTGGAGTAAACACATCCAAATGAGGAATGTGTTGCCTCCAAAATCCAAGTAGACCTACTAGGCTTGTACCTCTTTCTGGTTGTAGGAGTGGCCAAATGCAGCGACTTATCCTTTACCTTAGAAGGAATATCTCAACAGGCTCCACACTGCTGGACCCTAGAAATTTTACCGAAGTAGAAGGTTCCTGAATTTTAGTCAGATTTACTTCCCATCCCATCTTTTGGCATCCAAATTCACCAATAACTTCAATATGTTTGCTACTTCTTGCTCTTTGGATCCTATTAGCCTAATGTCATCAATGTAATGGACTAGTGTGCTATCTTGTGGAAGTGAAAAGCAATTAAAATCTCTCTGAATAAGATTATAACACAAAGCTGGAGAGAGGATATACCCCCAAGGTAGGACAGTAAAGGTATATTGCTGGCCTTGCCAGCTGAAGGCAAATTGCTTCTGGTGGGCCTTATGGACAGGAATGGAGAAAAATGCATTTGCCAAGTTAATGGCTGCATATCAGGTACCAGGAGATGTGTTCATTTGCTCAAGCAATGAAACCACATCTGGTACAGCACTGCAATTGGAGTCATCCTTGGTTAAGCTTATGATAATCCACTGTCATTCTCCAAGATCCATCTGTCTTCTGCACAGGCCAAAATGGAGAGTTGAACGGGGATGTGGTGGGAATTGCCATTCCTGCATCTTTCAAGTCCTTGATGGTGGCACTAATCTCTATAATCTCTCCAGGGATGAAATAATGTTTTCAATTTACTATTTTTCTAGTTAGAGGCAGCTCTAATGGCTTCCATTTGGCCTTTCACGTCATCATAGCCCTCACCCTATAGTCAGGGAGCCAGCGTCAGGGTTCTGCCAGCTGCTAAGTATGTCTGTGCCAATTATGCACTCTGACACTGGGGAAATGACCACAGGATGAGTCCAGAGACCCACTGGACCCACTGTAAGTCAGACTGAGGTAAAGCTCCATTAATTACCTGACTTCGAATAAGCCCCTGCTTTAACTGGAGGACCACAATGATATTTTGGGTCCCCTGGAACCAATGTCAGCTCACAGCCAGTGTCCAATAGTTTCCAAAATGTCTGATCATTTCCCTTTCCCCAGTCTACAGTTACCCTGGTGAAAGGCTGGAGGTCTCCTTAAGGGTGGGACAAAGATTCACTGCATAAATTGTCAGTAATATAGCGGGGTCCCTCCTCAAGGGGACGCAGCCTCCGCTTCAAGGTAGCTATGCCCACCTTGCCTTTTACAGTTGAGTGCCGCTGCTTGGCCCTTGACTCCTTGGGATCCAATTATTTTCATTGTATTTAAATTTTGTAGTTGGATGACTGTGGTTCCCACAGTTAGATCTGACATACAGAGAAGAGCAATTATAAGGCTCTTCAAAGATGCAGGTGCTGCCCTCACAAATCTAATTTGCAAGGCACTGGTCACCTATATGTCTTCTGGACCATCCCAGCTGGGATGAGTAGGTCTAAATGGACTAATCCACTCCACCATTCCAATCTCCCTAAAGCTTTGGATCTTTTCCTCTGCATTAAACCAAGGGACCTTAGGCATTTCCACCTCACTCACAGTTTACCGCCTTTTAACCATATTTCAGCTAACCAAACTAATGAACTTTTAGAATCTTTTTTAGCCCCCTGAGTCCCTACTTAGTAGGCCCAAATCAGTAAATTCAGCCTGATCCAACTCTATGTTCCTTCCACCATTATCCCACACCTTTAATACCATTCCCATGCCTGTTCTCCAGATTTCTGTTTATATAAATAAGAGAACTCAAGCAGTTCTTTTTGAGTGTAGCACAGCTCCTCATGTGTCACACTCTCAACCTCACCTCTAGGGGCCACTGGGACTTTAGTTATAGGTCCAGAAGTAAACAGAGGTGTTAGGGGTGGCTCCTGAGGAGAATCAGCATTACTGTATTTTGCCTGGCAGCTGGCTCAGGGGAGGCCATCACTGTTGCCTCAGTCCAATGTTCAGTAGCAGGAAGCATGTAGCACAGGAGAAAGATGTAGGCTGGGAGGCTAGGCAAATCTCTCCTTTTTACGTTTTTCTGCCTGCTTTATATTTGCTGGCAGCTGATTCTATTGTGCCTACCAGATTAAGGGGTGGACCCACCTTCCCCAGCCCACTGACTCTCATGTTAATCTCTTTTGCCAGCACCTCACAGACACACCCAGGATTAATACTTTGTATCCTTCAATTCAGTCAAGTTGATACTCAGTATTAACCATCCCAGGTAGACTTTCAACATGGATATAACTTCTGAAAATTAATATGCATCATTTTCACAATGTGACATCGTCCCCTATTTTCTTCAAACATATAGCTTTCTTGTTCTATTTTATACCACTTTACTTTTGAAACCACGAGGGGTTTCAAATCATACAAACAAGCAAGGTCTGAAGAGTAGCTTCTGTTCAGCCCCTTAGGCATTTCTTTGAGAAACAGACTACTTTGTACACATGTCAGCCAATATGACTAAGACAAACAGAATATCCCTGCAGTCTGTTACGTTAGCCTGCAGGAGCCCCATTTTTCACAGCCATACAGTAAGGAGGAAAGGGAGGAAAAGGGACCTATCAAGTGATGATGATTGAAAAGGAAAGTATTTTGCTTTGTATGGAATGCGGTACTTTGGAGAAAAATCAAATAGTTATTATAATTATTGTTTCCTTGGTTATTTTTTTTCCCTGAAACCACTGGATGTTCTATCCTTGCTGACTTGCCAATAGAATCTTTAGTATTTTTTCTTTCCTGAGATCAATATATTGCTATGCAAGAAATTTCTATTGCTTTATTCAAACCCTCCTGCGGTCCTGTTTATCTGCTTTTCATCAACCACTTTTTGGATTGCTTTCTTCACTGTCCTTGTGAAACAAATGTGGCACCTTGTAATTATCAAGTTCCAATTCCATATCGGTCTATTTTACTATGCCTTATCAAAAAATACTATGCTGCATTAACTGCACACACTCTAATTTTGGTTACGTGTTTTAATTCATTTAACCTTTTCATATTTCTCATCCCTCATATTTCACAAATATGGTCCTCAAAATTTTATACTTAGACAATTTGGATAAACTTTAAAAATAAACAAGAATTGAGAGTTGATATACCAAAGCACCCTTTTTATTGCAGTTTCTCCAATTTATAAACCAGAATCTAGAGCAAACCTAATTCAGTGTACATTTATTTTTGCTTAAAAGTCCAGTTTGAGGCCGGGCGCGGTGGCTCAAGCCTGTAATCCCAGCACTTTGGGAGGCCGAGGCGGGTGGATCACGAGGTCAAGAGATCGAGACCATCCTGGTCAACATGGTGAAACCCCGTCTCTACTAAAAATACAAAAAATTAGCTGGGCATGGTGGTGCGTGCCTGTAATACCAGCTACTCAGGAGGCTGAGGCAGGAGAATTGCCTGAACCCAGGAGGCGGAGGTTGCGGTGAGCCGAGATCATGCCATTGCACTCCAGCCTGGGTAACAAGAGCGAAACTCCGTCTCAAAAAAAAAAAAAAAAAGTCCAGTTTGATTATGTCAAAAACTCCCATTTTTTTAATCATACATGATAATGTGTAGAATATATAGTATTACTTGTTTTGTTTGTTTGTTTTTTCTCTGTCTGTGTACCAAGAAAGATTTGCCCTGTTTCTCCACATTCTTACTTGGAACCTCTGTATAGATGCAGAGACCATTTACAGGAAATCTGATGTAGTGGAGGAGATTTATTTTCCCTTCCATTTCTTCAGCAGAGTTTCTCTTACTTTCTTATTACGAAGCATGTAGATGAAGGGATTTAAAACTGGAGTCACCACAGTGTTCAGGACGTGGACAGCTTTGGTCAGATCCAAGGCGTCTTTGACAGAGGTGCGGACGTGAAGGAAAATTGTGGACCCGTACCAAATGAGCACCACAGTGAGATGCGAGGAACATGTGGAGAAGGCTTTGCTCTGGCCACTGGCAGAGGGGATCCTGAGGATGGTCTTGATGATGTAGACGTAGGAGACAAGGGTGATGAGGCACGAGCTCAGGATGACCACAAAAGCAATCACAAAGGTCACAAACTCTACTGCCTGTGTGCTGGTGCAGGCCAGTGCAATCCAGGGTGCAATGTCACAGAAGAAGTGGTTGATGGCATGGGGGCCACAGAAGGACAGGCCACTGATGAGGGCTGTGGGCACTGCAATGGCCATGAAACCACACACCCAGGAACCCAGGGCCAGCTGGGCTGAGAGCAGGCTATTCATAATAGCTCTGTAGTGTAGAGGATAGCAAATGGCGAGATAACGGTCATAAGCCATGGCTGCCAGGAGGAAGTACTCTGTGCAGCCTAATGAGAAGACAAGGTACATCTGCAAAAGACAGCTTGTAAATGATATGGTCTGACTTCTCCCCAGCAGGATGGCCAGTGCTTTGGGGACTGCGGCTGTGGTATACCAAATCTCCAGGAAAGAGAGGTTGCTCAGAAAGAAGTACATGGGGGTATGCAACTGATGGGATGTGCTCACTAACATCAAGATAGCCACATTACCACCAACTGTGAGGATGTACATCACTAGAAAAAGCACGAAGAGAGAGAGCTGAAGAGTTTGAGAACCGGGAAAGCCCAGTAGGAGAAAGTCCTGGGTCAGAGTTTTGTTGCCTGTGTCCATTGTGGTACTTAAACCAGAAAACAGAGTCCCTGCATTGAGCCCTTTAACCCAGTTACACAGTCCTAGAAAGATAAAAAGAACTGGATTCATGAAAGAGCTCCAGTAATTAAATGCCTGCTCTGTGCTTGAAGGCATAGTTAATATCAGTCATTTTAATGAAACAGTGAGATATGTATTATTATAACCAATTATCTGTTTAGAAAAATAAGCGTGCAAAGAATGTGAGCAATTCTAGAAAGACTGCAGAAACAGCCACACTTCACCTCCAAAATTCAACTCCAGTCTTTTTGCCTTCATCCCACTCTGAGCAATCTCCAGCTTAGTCCCCGATTACATCTAAACCCACAAAGGGCTGACTCAATTTACCACTTTTTAACTAGACTCTACATGGCCCCTGACTGAAACGTGTTATTTTGTTTTTGTTTAGAAATTGGCCCACTAAACCTAGGTTCTAGTCACACCCATATTTAACAGCTGTAGCTTCTAAATTGATCAATTCATAAGATTCATCTTCAAAAATAATGTTCAAAAGTCATCAAAGGTAACTTTAAAATTAGTTTCAAAATGAATTTTTTCTTCCCTTAATGAAATCATGTTTAAACATTATATGATAGATACTTCTTATCAAAAATATATATTTTCATATCGAACAATGTACTGAAGATAACAATCTAGGAAGTCCTGATGCCCATTTGCAAGTGAGTCCACTGAAAGCCTGTGAAGGGCAAAAAATCATTTTGAAAACATTTAAAAAAAATTCTCATAGTTATTTCTAAGTACTACTTTTGAGAATTGAGTTTATAAATTAAAAGATCAATTGGGAAGCTATTCCTGTGACCAACGTACAGGTGACCAAAACCTATATTTAAGAGACAGAGTTTTGAAGAAAGACAGTGAAGACTTTGGTGGCTTCACTCTAGGAATTCCCTTATGAATAGGAATGTTCCCTCTCCATTGTCGTGTGTCATACCCTTGTATTCACCAATGCCAAATGTTGTTTCCTGCATAAATTCAAATTTATTGCATATATCCAGTGTCACTAAGCACATTTAGACTATAAAATGGGTCTACAATGTAAATGGGTACATACATTGGGTTTACCTCAATTATGGTAGAAGGGGCTTCCAAGCAGTGCTTCTTAAGCTCTAATGGGCATATGAATCACCTAAGGGTATTGCCAAAATGCAAATTCTGATTAATGCACCCTTGGGATAGAGCCTGTGGTTTTTCATTTCATATGTTTCCAGATGTCACTGGCCAGGACCATACATTGAGAAGCAAGGTTCTAGCACCTTTCTCATTTTATAAAAAAAAATAATAATAAATCCGAAGGTTTGCTTGATTGGGTAATGAAAAGTTCAGAGTATGCCACCACAAAATGTGCTCCTCTGGCATTGGATTATTTTGAGCTGAAGACAATTGTAAAATAACAAAAACAAAAACAAAAAACAATAGAGAGACACAAGAAAAACTCTAGGGTCTTATCATCCCAGAGAAGGCAAAAGAGGAGTCTGCTCAACAGACCTTGCTTAAATAACCCATATCTTCCATTAATCTCCTCATATATCTACCTTCCCACTATCTGTACCCCTAAGAACCCCCTTCCTTTGTCTTGTCACTTCTCTGCAAATTTATTGTATTTTTGTTAAAATACTATATAAGCCCAAGTTCTAACCAATTCTTTGAGTTACTTATCCCTGAGTTCTCCCGTGTGTATATGTGATGCACTTGTTAATAAAGTTCTGCTCTTTTCTTGCTTATATGTCTTTTGTCAGTCTAAATTGCAGGATTCCATCTACTGAACCTAAGATGGGAAAAAGAAAAATATTTTCCCCCCCTCTACACTAGTAAAGGTGCCTAGATTATAAATTCATTACCCTAATACAGGAAAAAATGCTCTAAATGCTGATGAGTGAGACAGAGTAATAAGAAACACAAAGAAAAGATGCTCTTTAACAATAAATACTAAATAATAAATTTGCAAATTTCTTAAAGCTAATATATTGCAACATATATATTATTAATGGCCAACCAGTATATGTAATAACTGTTTTCAAATTCAAGTGCCAAGGTCAATTGTTAATGTCTTTTGGTATAATCCAGTTTTTTCTTAAAGGTCATCAAGGAGCATTGTAAAAACAGCAAAAAGTAACTAACATAGTGGATGGTAAATTGCCAGTCACTAGACTATTAGCTAACATGATCTTTGTAAATCCTGTTAGCTTGCTTTTATCCTATTTGTTTTACAAAGAGAAAACTGAAACACAAAGAAACTGAAGAATGTATTCAAAGTGGAGCCATAGCTATCAATCCCAGATGTCTGATTCTAGAGCCAAAGCACTTTGAACTTGAGGCTTTCAGACATTTTTTATAGGTTCCTCTGGTATCTGATTAGCAGATTTTAAAAATATTTTAATTTATGTTCAGGTAGAAATCACTGGGCAAAGCTGTTTTGAAAATCTAGTACAAAATAATTCTATCTTGACCTTTTATGATTAATGTGAATAAAGCAATTATAATTTTCTATATTCAAAATTCAAAAATCATTTTGGTAACTAAAAATTAGAAAATAAATATCCAAAACCAAATTATATAATGACATTTTCAAATTTTACTTTCAATTATGCTGCTGAATTTGTCAGATACCATGACTTAATATTTACTTGAATCACATGATGATTATGCCCCACATTTAAAAACCTGTATATATTGCTCTGGACTTGAGTGTTTTTAGTTTTACTTCTATGATAGCCTAAGTGAAATTTGTGGATGTGACTTAACAAGAGTTTAAAAGAAAAATCAGAGAAAAACTTTGATATATTAGGTTCAAATAAATTACCTTTTAATGTTTCAAATTAATTATATATAAGTATATAAGTAAATTGAGTTTTTAATAATTCTGAGTATAAGTAATTTTAATTACATCTGAAAAGTGATTCTAAATTCATAACAATTATTTTTATAGAAATATGCAATATTTTATTAAAAATGCCTATATTAAAATTATTTCTTAATTTCATGAGGTTTCCAGTATTGATTGAATGCTATAACAGATCATTGATTGAATGCTATAACAATTACAAATTTACCCATCAGGAGGGCATGGTGGCTCACACCTCTAATCCCAGCACTTTGGGAGGCCAGGGCAGGAGGATCACTTGAGGTCAGGGATTTAAGACCAGCCTGGCAGACATGGTGAAACTTCATGTCTACTACAAATACAAAAATTAGCCAGCTGTGGTGGTACATGCCTGTAGTCCCAGCTACTCGGGAGCCTGAGGCACGAGAATAATTTGAACCCAGGAGGCAGAAGTTGCAGTGAGCCAGGATCATGCCACTGTGCTCCAACCTGGGCGACAGAGTGAGACCCTGTCTCAAAAAAAAAAAAAAAAAAAAAAAAATTACCCATCGATGAAACACTGGACAGACCATGTCGAAAGCATAATCACCCTTTCTGCTTACCCAGTTGCAGGCCTTTCTGCCATAAACACCAAAAACGTTGTCTCTTGACCTTACTTTTACTCATTTTTTTATTCCATGATTTTCTGTATTTAAAAATAATATATTTTGATTGCAATTATTCCCTCTATCTCTGTTTTTCCTTATCTTGCAACTTAATAGTGTGCTTCCTACTGTTGACATCCATTACTCTTTTATTAACTCAAACTTTCATAGTCTTTGAAGCTTGAGCTCAGTCTTTTTCTGTTTCCCTTTGTTCTTATACTCTGATCCCATTCTGTCCTAGTTTTATTCCACTTCCCTTTTGGTGTTTTATGTTTTTTCTACCCCTTTTCATCATAATTGGCTCCACACTGGAAACTGCTTGCTTTTAAATAATTGCTTATGTATGGATGAATCTTCTGGGAGATGAAGTCTCTCTCAGGTACCTAGGGCTAGTTCAAAAAAGTTGTACTAAATCTTTCCAAATGGATGACCTCTGAATCTTTTCAGTTGTTTGATTTAAACAACTAAATTGTGAAGTTAATAGAATAGGAAAAGGATATTTCTTTAGGCTTTACATACGCTAATCTGAGTATTTTGTCTCGTGGAGAGCTTTTAGCAAATACAGCTATTTAATAAGTTCAACAAATTTGTAAAAAACTCTTTAAAACAAATCAAACAGAATAAAATTGGAGAATGACCGTAACTAAAAATATAATTAAGTAACATGAAGCATGATATAACTAGAAGTTTAAAATTATCTCTGAACTAAAAAAAAAAAAAAATCTGCCTGGCTGTTCATCAGACTAAAATAGCAAGGGAACAAAAAGCCAGTTGTAAATATATCAGAAAATAATTTTACCCAAGGACATGTTGCAGTTGTAAATTGTCATAATGACTCCCTTCTTTGAGTGAGAACTGTTTTCTCACTGAGTGAGAAACTTTCTTATTGAAAATCTTCGATATCAGAAAATTTGTTGTTTTTAATTATATGGCTAAGAATAAAATATGGCACCCTTTCTGGGAGTACCTAATTCACGCTGACGGAGACATACAACCTCATATTCTATTCCAGGAGCAGAGCTTCAGATAAAAAGTTTCTGAACACAAAATTTCTCATGTATCTTAATTTTATAGTTTCTAAGGAAATAGAACATTTGAGTCCAGATCAGATGTTGACCCTTCATAAGCAGCTTTCTTTGCTTTCAGCCTGTAAAATCACTCCTTCTTTTAAATTTCACCTTAACTTTACCCTTTCCCAAATTTAAAATAATTTTCTTTTACATTATTTAATGAGACACCTTGAGATCCTTGTGGTTTGCACCCTCCTTCACGTCCATGAGTCAGTAAACCTGACTGCTGGACTATAAGGATGCTTCTGGAAGACTTAGGCTGATTGAGCTCAGGTAAAACTGGAAGAGTGAAAATACATGCCATGATTCTTCTATAGAAATATTTCCTGAATTCTAGAAAATCTACTTGCAAACTTGTAACTGTTCTATACAATTATATTTTAATTTATGGTATATTACCATCTATGTACTTGTAGGGAAGGGATAATAGCTTTCCTTCACCCTTCTAGGTTGTTTGACAGGGCTACAAATTAAATTCCCACAAGACAGATTAACAGGAGAAAAACTATATTTAATAATGTTCATATACACAGGAGTCCCACAAAATATGAGATTCAAAGAAGGGCCATATGGTTGTGGATTATGTAACATGCTTAGCTATAGATTAGATTGGTGGGTAGGATCTCTGGAGCATAGCATTGACAGGTTATGGCAGCATGAGGGGAGGCAATGTGTTGTGCATACACCTTGTCTTGTTATGTAGATAAAAAGTATATCAGATAATGAAAGTTGCCTTTGAGCAGCCTTCTTCCTGATACAGATACTTTTACTAACATAGATTTTCTCTATAGACATACTTATTTAAAACAATAAAAAAGTAACCGTGTGTGCAGTTTCTCAAAGTAACCTGCTAGAAATTTGCCCAAGAAGTGTACTTCGAGGTCACGTGTTCTGATCTCCTACAGTCATATTTTGGAGTTGTATTCCATGTCCTGACACATTGATAAGGAGTTTTTAAGAAAATCACTGAGAAATAAATGACTGTGCAAAACAATTTAAGAGATAGAAAAGAAGTAATAGAATTTCTCTCTGCTGTTTAATATGTTTAGTTTATTTGTTCATGTGAAAAATCTAAAAATATCTTCTACAATAACAGCAGTAATGCTTATGTTTGGGCTGAGAAAATGATACCTCAAAGTATGACAGTGTGGTATGCTGAGTACTTTGGAAAACTGGATAACTATATGCAGAAGAATGAAATTGAACACTGTCTTACACAATATACAAAAATCAATGCAAAATGAATTAAAGTTCCATGACTTTGGTCTCGGCAATGATTTCTTGGGTAGGAACCCCAAAACATTGGCAACAAAAGCATTAGACAAATGGGATTGCATCAAACTAAAAAGCTGCTGCCCAGCAATAGAAATAATTCGCAAGTGAAGAGACAAACTGAATTAGGGGAAAAGTTTTGCAAACCATATGTCTGATACAGAGTTAATATCCAAAATATATAAGTCACTAAACTCAATAGCAAGGAAACAAATAACCTAATTTAAAAATGGGCAAAGGACCTGAATAGCTATTTCTTAAAAGAAGGCATATGGTCAACAAATCTATGAAAAAGTGCTCAGCATCCCTAAAGATCAGGGAAATGCAAATTAAAACCACAATGAGATATCACCTCATACCTGTTAGAATGGCTACTATGAAAAAGATAAAAGTTAAACATTTGTCAGTGAGGATGTGAACTTTGGCATATTTAGGTTTGTAATTCATTTGAATTTTATTTTTTGTACGTGTAGTGTAAGGTGGGTTTTAAAAATATTTAATTCTATTTTTTCTACATTGTTTTCCTTTCTAGTCCTTTCTTTTCTAGTGATATATGATTTATTCTCTGTCATATTTTGGTCACCATTCATGAATGGATTACGTTTTCTTCCATTGGTCCATATTCTATCTCCAAACAGCCCTACTCTTTCAATGACTATAATGTTATAGACACGTTTCTATCTCTATGTACTTTTTCGTCTTAAAAATTGTTTTAATTTTCATGGCTGTTCAGTTGTATATATGAATTTTTTAAAAACTTAAGTTCCATTTTGAACTATTTTAAGACTTCAAATAAAATGTTAATAGTTACTTATGGAGAATCAACACCTTTATTGAGTCTTCTCATCTCTGTACACAGTATGTAGTCCAACTGCTTTCATTTTGTTTATACCCTTAAGTAACTTAAAAAATTATATTCTCCAAAGGTTATTTTTCCCCTTTGATGAGAGTTGTTCTTGGATACCATATACTTTTCAATGTTCTTGTAACTATGTAATGCATCTTTAGTTTCTTTTAATCTAGGACTCTCTCTTGGTCATTTTGCCCCCAAACTTTGACTTTTTGAGCACTCTCTTCAGTCTCTTATAGAATGTCTCATATTATTTGTTTGTTCAGTGGTTTTTCATGTGGTATTATTTGTTCTTCTATCTTCCGTTTTTCTGAAAACTGGAAGTTAGCTCTCAGGCTTGATTAAACTCCAGCTTAAATATTTTTAAGAGAATATTTCAAGGATGATGTAGTCTACATATTGCAACATATCAGGAGGCACATAACTTATTTTACTATTATTGATACCAATTTTGATCAGTTAGATTAAGGAGGCTACCATAAATTCATTTTATTGTAAATACAGAATAGATAATTTGAGGTTAAAATCTGTCATTATGAAGATATTTCATTTTCTTACAACTCTTCTTCCAGTGGTTTTATCATCCATGGCTGATTCTTGCCTGAATCAATTTCAATATAGATGATTAATATAGTGAATTTGCTAATTTTATTATTTCTTAAAAATTTACTAGCTGCCAGTCTTCGAAACAAACTGATTTTTGATCAGTTTTTCCTTGGTAATTAAAATATATTATAGAAAAACAGGGCACTTGATATAATTTGGACAGCTGTCATTAAGATGGCTAACTAGAAGTGCCCAGCACTCACCTATTCCACAAAGAAGGACTGAAATAGTAAGTAAATAACCAAATGTTGACTACACTGTCTAGGAGAGAATGCTGGTTGTATCCAATGCTGGTTCTGGTTGACCCAGAACCACGTCTGGGAAGGAAGTGAAAGGAACCCTTCGAGGTATGGAAACTCAAGATGGCAGCATGGAAAAGGAAGTAAAGCAGCCAGTTGGATGGGCTAGAAGCCAGGAAGCACTTCCCTTCTCATGTGGGAAAAAGATAAATGAGAGATCCACATAAGTACACATGTAGGCACCTGCACACACTGTCCAGAGGCTGAGGAGTGGTATGTCCAGCCCACTGCAACCTACACAGCTCACTCAGGAGCCTGAGGGCCAGCCTGCCTAGCATGCTGCTTCTACAGCGAGCATCTGTGTGCCCTACTCAGAGGCCCAAAGGCTGGCCCACTGAGGGTTCACTGCCACTGCTGCTAGCACTTACACACACCATGAAAGGCCTAAACACCAGTCAGCCTTGTGTTCCCATGTTCAGCAAAGGCTAGTCACAGCATTTGCAAACAACTGCAGCCTAAGCCACTAAGGAACTCACAGAAAATACTGACGCTGATAATAGCAGAAGAAATTGTACAGTGGCCACAGTATGGTGCATACCAAGAACCAAAGCCAAAGCAACCTACCCAACCAAAATTGAAGACACACATATAATAAGAAAAAGTATTTCCTTACAGAAGCTACTCCATAAAAATAGAAGAAGTATCTGTTAAATGAGATGCACAGATACCAACATAGGGATAAAGGAAACACACAAAAAAGCAAGGAAACATGACACCTACAAAGGTAGACAGTAAGTCTCCAGTAAAGGACCCCAAAGAAAAGAAAACATATAAAATGCCTGAAAAGAAATTCAAAAGAATGCTCTGAAAGAACCTGAGTGATATACAAAAGAACACAGATAAACAATACAAAAAAGTAAGAAAAAACATCATGATCTGAATCAGAAATCCAACATATATCATAAAAAGAACAAATAGAAATTCTTAAAGAATTTAATAAATGGAATAAAAATGTAATTGAGAGCTTCAACAAAAAACTGGATCAAGCAGAAGAAAAAAAATTTTGAACTTGAAGATAAGTCAGTAGAAATAATTCAGGCAGACAAAGAAAAACAAAATATTGCAGCTTGATTATTATACATTATATGTCTGTATCAATGTCAGTATATTACATGTACCCTATAAATATGTGCAATTATTGGGTATCAATAAAACTAATAAAGTATAAGAAAAAGAGGACTATAATTATAAAATATCAGATGCTACTAAAAAACAAAAGGGAGGGCACTAAAAAAATCTCAAGAGATTTTCCAAAATGTATGTAATTTCTTAAATATTTAAACCAAAAACATTTCACCAATATAAATTTAACTGAGGGTAGGGTTACAGTCTTTTCTCTTTTACAACTGTGCCCACTCAACCTTGACAATAGTTAGATGTACACATCAAAGTAATATATTTATGTTTAGCGTATATTTGTTCTTTAAAGGGAAAAAACAAATAATTGTGTGATTTTCCCTCTGGGAAAACTTAAAGAAAATTTTATATGTAAGAGATATCATGAAAGTTTAATTTAGCCTCATTTATATTTTTAGAATCTTGTTTTGGCATAGTAAAAATCAACATAGTTGCCAGAGGATATTTGGGGACATGAATAAATAAGATAACATGTGATTAAAAATGAATATCTGGCCATCTAGTTAATTCAAGGAACAATAAAGCATTAGCAACATGATTTAAAAAGGAGCATAATATGATCGAAAACAATCTTAGGAATCTTTGTATATTTTTCTTAGATAAATAAGAATAAAGTCAATATAAAATTCAGAAAGTTATTCTAATAAGACACAGATTCTCTAGGTAGATTATATAGAAGGTAAAGAAAAAGGTTTCACATTTGTAGACACTAGTGGTTAAACCAAAATCACAACTGAATGACTTGTGCAAAACTTTTAACACATTTCCAAGCTTCTTTTCAGAATCAGATGTAAAGCATTATTCTTTATACAGGGAGAGGTAAAGGCCTTTCTGAATTACAGACACATAGGCACACACAATTCTTAGACTTTCAGAACTCTGCCTGGTCTTTGTCTGGAAATACTATTTACCTGGGTGACCACCATTTGTCTTGGAGAGCTTGGCTCAAACATATCCTTTTACCTCTGCTTTCGGTGTCCTGAGGACTGTTTACAGATATGGGCACACCTCTAAAATGGCCTTAGCTAACTGTGTTATTTTTGCCCACTATTGTTCTTGCTCAGCACTAGCTAGATTCTCAGGAGAGTCGTGTGTGAATTTTATCCGGGTAGTGCAAATGCATTATACTGTACTCACTGAATCACCTCAGCATTTTTTATTTGTTCTCAGTGAATAAAATAGAAAAAAATGGGTTATTAAGAGACCAAAGATGAAAGCATCATGTTAAACAGAACCAAATCTTTCAGAAAGCTATAATACAAAGGCAGAAATGCTTTGTCGTAGAAGAACACCAAATAATTACCATAACACTATGTGTTATCCTGATGTAATGCAATTAACTGACCTTAGAAATAGTGAGTTAGGCTCTTGAGTATTTATTTCTTCAGGGAAAAATATGTGAGTATGTTGCTTTCTTTTCTCTGGTCTTTCCCAAGTTAAAAATAAGGAAAGTTTCTTGTGATCTGTAAGGCACTGTCTCATTGACAGAACTTGAAAGTATTAAATGAAGTAAGCTTCCTGACTATATATTTTTCGCAGCAACCTTATTAGAGCATGTTTCATGTCTTTGTTCCGCAGGTTGTAGAATACAGGGTTAAATACTGGAGTTATCACAGTGTAGATCACAGAAAGCAGCCTGTCAGTAACAGATGGTGTATTTGAGGGTGGCTTCAAATAAACAAAAAAAGCAGTTATGATAAAAACTGTGAAAATAATGAGATGAGGAAGGCATGTGGAAAAAGCTTTTGACTGACCTTTAGTGGTAGGAATCTTCAGCACAGTGGAGAAGATATAAATGTAAGAGATCACAATACAGTTGAAACAAGAAATGCTTAAATATGCACCAACTCCAATACCTGGATACATTACCATGAGTGTCAAGGTGAGGAAATATGCAAAAAAAATTAATTTATGCAGTCTGACAGTCATATTGATATACAAAAATATTTAGTGGAAAGGAGTCATGTACCTACCTAAAGTGGCTCTGCATTTACTTAAAACTTCATTGTTCATTTTTTAAGATAAACTCCATGAGTAATGTGTAAAGTCAATTAAACTTTATAAAAAAGAAAAGAGAGAATAATCAAATAGGTGCAATAAAAATGATAAAGGGGATATCACCACGGATTTCATAGAAATACAAACTACCAACAGAGATTACTACAAACAACTCTATGCACATAAACCAGTAAACCTGGAAGAAATGGATAAATTCCTGGACACTTACACCCTCCCAAGCCTAAACCAGGAAGAAGTCGAAACCCTGAATAGACCAATAACAAGGGTGAAGTTGAGGCAGCAATTAATAGCTTACCAATCAAAAAAAGCCCAGGTCCAGATGGGTTCACAGCTGAATTCTGCCAGACATACAAAGAGGAGCTGGTACCACTCCTGAAATTATTTAAAACAGCCTGAAAAGAGGGAATCCTCCCCAGATCTTTTTATGAGACCAACATCATCCTGATACCAAAACCCAGCAGAGACTCAACAAGAAACGAAAACTTCAGGCCAATATCCATGATGAACATAGATGCAAAAATCTTCAATTAAATACTGGCAAACCGATTGCAACAGCATATCAAAAAGCTGATCCACCATGATCAAGTAGGTTTCATCCCAGGGATGCAAGACTGGTTCAACATCCGCAAGTCTATAAACCTAATTCACCACATGAACAGAACCAAAGACAAAAACCATATGATTATCTCAATTGATGCAGAGAAGGCCTTTGACAAAATTCAACATCACTTTATGCTAAAAACCCTCAATAAGCTAGGTATTGACGGAACGTATCTCAAAATAATAAAAGCTATTTACGACAGAACCACACACACACAACTAAACATCCTGGAAGTCAAAGTAAAAAAATAACTAAATAAAATAAAATGCTCCTGCTGAGTGAAGGGTTAAAAAAAAGGTGATAGTAGCTTGGGGAAAATATAGAAAGATGTCTTTTGGCTACTTTTTTAATAGTATGAACTGATGTATAGTAAAGGAAAAAAATCTTACCTAAGCAAAACCCCAAAACAAGAAGCCTGAAAGGAAAAGATCAGTAGATTTAACTGATTGAATAAAATCACATGGACAAAATGTAATCACAAAGAGTTTTAGAAAGCATTTTTATTTTTTATTTTTTTGTATTTAAGAAGCATTAGACCTACAGGACCTAAATTTTCTAATATATAGAAAACTTAAGCAAAGCAATGAAAATTAATAACATAGGGAAAGGCTATGAAAAGACACCAGGTAAAAATTAAAACAAATGGCTCATTACTTTGTAAAATTTGTACAGACTGCCTGACAAATATATGCACATCAGAACAAGAAGGCATTTATTTCTCCTCTCATTTTAAGGAAGGATGGACCTGGATTGAAAAGTTGGAATAATCTGTCTTTTGAGACCTCCTTGCATCTGTGGGAGTAAAATGAGGCAGCTCCTGTAAAGTCTTGTCCTTTCCAAGGGCAGGATGCTGGTTAATTTCGTTCTACTCCCAAGATAATTATTAACCAATCAAGGAGAATCACCTTAAAACGGGAAAACCATGGCACAGCAGTTCATCGTTCTTGCCCTGTCTGGGCGAGATTGTTTACATGATCAACTCTGCAGCTAAAAGAATCCAATGAAACTTGTGTCATTATTATTTTTGAAACTTTACTTTTCTTTGCAACCCTAGTTGGATGTCTTAACCTCTGTAAGTATTCATTTTTTGTCTTTAGATTGTGAATAATTGGTCTACTTTGAAGCTCAGCAGAGGCAACATGAGTACCATGGACAGAGTAAGAGAGTTAGGACACTAGCTGTTAGTGACATTAGCTGGAAGCCCACAAGAGCCATAGAAAGGGAGAGATCTCACAATACCACTGGACTTTGATGGATGCTATCCAGTAGGGGAATACAGAAAAATGAAGATATGAAATTGGTTTTTATAAAGAACAGCACCATGCTAAGGAGGAGGGTTATCACCTCTTCAGAAACCTTATATGATGCCATCCTGGGATACAGCTGAGTAAGCCTGCATTCTTAACATTGTATAGGACATTCTAGCACAGAGGCCTATGGAATGAGGCCACCTGTGTTCAAATCCCGGTCCCACTCTTGTGTGACCAGGGGCTAATTGCTTAAGCTCCCCGCAGGTCCAATTTCTCCATATAATAGGCAAATGAAGGCTTGTTTTGAGCATTGTTGTAAGTTATATTCAGTAATATTTGGAAACATCTTAGAATGTGACTGGTGTAGATAAGTGCTCTAGAGCTCACATTCCCAAGAGCGTATTTCTCAGACCGTGAATCATTCCTGCCTCTGACCATCCTGGCAAAATGCACGCCTTCTCAAGTCCCCTTATTCTGAAGAAAATAAAACAACAACTTGTGGTTACTGAAGGATTAGCGTGTGGGAGGGTGATCTGTATAAACTTCTTGGTATATCCTCCTACACATAATCCATGGATCTGATCTCTTAGATACTTAAAATAAAAAAGATGGACAGTTTACATCAAATTTATTTGCAAGCCTAGAAATATTTTCAGAGGCTTACCAAAATATAAGCTTTAATTTTATTTCAACTGAGGTTTGAGTTCATTTGTTTATCTGAATCAATATAATTTTACAAACCTTTTCTAATATGTTGCCTTGGTCTACGATGGTTAAGAGTTTGCCACAGTTGGGATCTTCCTTTCTATACCAGTCCAAGGAAGGGAAGAGAGACAAATGCTGCTTTCACTCTGAGCCTTGCCATCAAAGCCAGGGTGAATCAGCGTATGGGAAGTCTACTAGTATTTTAAGGGGCAAAGGCATCCTTTCCCCCATATAAACACTTCTAACCATGCATTGCTAATGCAATGACTTTCTAAACACTAGAGGCAAGTTTTTTATTTGTATTTCATAATTAATAAAGATATCTATAAACAGTTTATGTCAAGACATAAATTGTGATCGTCCTCACTGAGGTAAGAACACACTTGCAGGCCCTCTCTCTCAAGCCTTTAATTAATGAAAGAGTTTTCTATAGCACTGGGGTCTGGGGCACAAGGAGATATGAACAAGAAGAGCCACAGGGGGAAGCAGACAGAGATAGGAGGCTTTCTGGGAGCATCCACTTCTACCGCCTTCCTAGTTTCAAAGCAAAGGTGGAAAAATTTATATTCACCCTTCTGTATCTAGCATTTTGCTCTTACCCTGATTTCACTTTATTCAAGAAAACATTCAAACCTCCCATGCATCTTCTTTCCCAAGTCAGTTTGTGTTTTTCTCTTTCCCTTTCCTATTATGACCTCTGATTTCAAACCTTTTAATAACTCATTGGTTTACTATTAAGTAATATCCTCACTTGTTTCTCTGCCTCAAAAATATCTTCCTTGCAAAAGCGACCATACATAAAGAAAATTAAGTTATAGAAAATGCCACTTTCACTATGCCACCTCCGCCTTAACCACTGAAGTCCCCTTTGCTGTCAGCAGGTAAAAGCTAAACCTCTCAGCCCATTGCTCATCCTCTCCAAATCCCTCGCCCTCCTAGCCCACACCACATGCACAAACCTTTGCGACAAAGCATTCTGCCTACACATCACTCAGGATGCTGAGGTCCTGTTCACACTGTTCTTGTAAAGGAACAGTGGCTGAGAAAAAACCCTCTGTTCCCTTTTCTTTTCCTAAATAGTATCATTTTCCAAAAGTTAATTATTTAATTTTCCACATTTCTACATCAAATCTACCTTGATTCCCTCGAACTTCTGAAGTACTTAGCACCTTCCCTTATCTGGTCCAACATACGTCATCGTACATGCTTATTACAATTGTAAGGAAGGAAAATACCAATTGTTGAGAAACTAAAATATATAATCAGAGTAGTAAATAATCATAAGTAACTGGATCACCAGAGGAAATTTGAGATTGATGCTAAATTAATTTTGATTGCTGGAATCCCCAAAGTACACTTAGGAAATAGAAAAGAGGAAAAGCAAAGGCTATTTGGAGGTAGGGACAACCACTTCTGAGAGAAAAAAAGAATTCAAAAGTCTTCCAGAAAGAAATTTTATGAATCAGGACACTCTAATACAGTGGTTCTCAAACTCTAGCATGTATACTGAATATTTAAAGGGATGGTTAGAACACCTCTCACTGAGCCCTACTCCCATAGTTCCTGATTCAGTAGATTTGAGGTAGGCACTCGAGACTGTCTTTCTAGCAAGTTCCCCAGTGACATGGACATAGCTGAGCCAAGGACTACACCTTGAGAACCAATCAGGCCTGTGAAGAAGATTGTAATAAATATCAACAGATATTTGTTGTAAATTCCAATAAGAGATTAAAGAAAAAAAAAGAATTGACACAGTTGATCATGGGTAATAAAATATTTTATTTTGTGTTTGTTTTGTTCTCTGATTGGTTGCTTAGCTGGTTTCACCATAGGGCATATCAGATGGGTTTAGGTCTGTAATTTCTGATTTCTCCCACCATGAACAGGCAGCCTGCACAAAGCAACCTTTTAGAAAATATGAAGTTTACAGTGGCAGAAATTACAATGAGACCTAGATAAATAGATTATAAGAGAATACTTTTTGAGATAAGAGAACTCTGCTGGATACTATCTCACCTGTAACTGACTTTGAAAAGCTATTTTTTACTTATTTTCCAAAGTGTGAATTTGCCTCAGGCCAAACAGTGAATTCTACCCTATTTTCATTGTTGTGTAATTATATCTAATGATCACTTGTAAAATACAAGCCTCTAGTGTTTTTTTCCATTGAGCATATAAACTTAAAACCAACACCAGCACTTTTGTTGACTCTTACGTGGTTATCTGAATAATGGAGTTACAAATGCAGGCAAGAGAGGAGAAACCAATAAGGAGCAAATTCTTGGATGCAGAAGTTTTATCAAGATCTAGGCAAAAAACTTAATTGTAAAAATTAATAATGCAGTTCAGGAAAAACAAACTGAGCAAACACTGATTAGATTAGGAATCCAAAATACTGAGGAAAATCCTGAATCTACTTAATGTGGCCTCATAATGGGATCCTGCAGAGGTTACTTCCTCAACAATGCCTATGAATAGGTACATTAAACATGGCTTATTAAATGACACTGAGAGTTTCCAATGTTAGATATCACACTGCAACCTTATAAAGGAGGAAATCATTTTTTCTCTGAGACAAGGAAGAAGGAATGGCAAAATGAGTAGAAATCATCTTGGCAGAGAAATACATGTTTAATTTGTGATTCTTAGCTATGCAGATGATGAGGTAACCCACGGAGGATGGAAGGAATATGGACAGTGGTGAAAGCTCAGGGCAGGAAGAACAACAAAAGTAAAGGGAAAGCCGGCCCAGCAGCTGTGAACCAAAAGGAGAGCTTGTTGTCCCAGCTAACTAAATAGGAGCCTTGACTAAAAACCACATGGAGCAATTGATGAAAGGTGGACAGCACTAATGCTAAGAAATCTGGTAGAAGGTAAAGACTTTAACGTATAAGAAATGAATGTGAATATTATGTTGCACAATTTAGATATTTCAGTTCTACTGAAGGACAAGTAGTTTCCATTGAACAAAATGTAATACAACAACAAAAATGAAAAATGCCTGACATTTTTTCTATGTGTCCCTATAAATTAAAATGATTTTTCTAAGATGTCACAAGTTTTTTCATAAAATTTGACTGTTAAGTGTCAGCAATCACTATCCATGTCAGATGCTAAAGGGTATTTTTTAAAAGAGAATAAAATCATGAGTCTCATATGAATATAAAACAAACACAGGTCAAAGATTTTTTAAAATTCAATAATTAGTAGGGGAGATTTGCAAGATACTCTAACTGGTTCAGAAGAGAAATCAAAATGCCACACATATAAGGGCAGATAAAGAAAGCTGAAATAAATTTACAGATAGATATAAAATAGGTCCACCTACAGAACAATCAATTACATTACATCAGAATATGAGTAATTTATATTTTTGTAAACAAGAATAATTTGCATATTAACTGCTTCCTACAACTTCCAGAATTGTAAAGTAGCTCAAAGATAATAAAATACAACTAGACAGGACACTTAATATTTTGTATTGTTATTTTCTTTCCTTCTCTCTCTCTCTCTCTCTCTCTCTCTCTCTCTCTTTTTCTCTCTCTCTCTGTCTTTCTCTTTCTTTCTTTTTTTCTTTCTTCTTTTTGAGATAGAGTCTTTCTCTGTTGCCAGGTGCCAGGCTGGAGTGCAGTGGCACAATCTCAGCTCACTGCAACCTTCGCCTCCCAGGTTCAAGCAATTCTGCTGCCTCAGCCTCCCGAGTAGCTGGGACTACAGACATGCGCCACCATGCCCAGCTAATTTTTGTATTTTTTTTAGTAGAGATGGGGTTTTACCATGTTGGCCAGGATGGTCTCAATCTCTTGACCTCGTCATCTGCCCGCCTCTGCCTCCCAAAGTGCTGGGATTGCAGGCATAAGCCACCACACATGGCCTTAGTATTTTCTTATTTCAAAGTTTTTCAAAATTTTTCCTGACTCTGGCATAAGAATGAAGATTGGATAAGCAGAGAAAATGCTATTTGTGAAAGTCCTCCTTGTTCTTTGGTGTTGTCTGATGTTATCTTGAATTTTCTGGCAGATGCACATGTGAGTGGGAAAAAGAGAAGTGAAGAAAATAAAACAGTAATAAACCCTTTTGTCCAAGTCTAAAACTGCTTACTTTATATTTTACAGTAACTGGTAAAATGTTCAAAGAAATGAACAACTTTACCTTTGGGAGAACATTCTTCCTGGTGGGGTTCTCTGATACTTGGGAGACCCAGATCCTATATTCTGTGCTCTTTTTGCTAATATACTTGACAGCGCTGCTGGGGAATCTTCTCATCATCAGCGTCATCATCAAGGATCATCGGCTCCGCACCCCCATGTACTTTTTCCTAAAGAACTTATCTTTCCTGGATGTGTGTCTCATTTCCATCACTGTTCCTAAGTCCATCACAAACTCCCTGATGAATTGCAACACCATTTCATTCCTTGGATGTGTGGGTCAGGTTTTTTTCTTCTTTCTCTTAGCCACTACAGAAGTAGCTCTTCTCACGGTCATGTCCTATGACCGCTATGTTGCCATCTGCCACCCACTCAGATATGAGGTCATGATGAGTCACAATGCCTGTGTGCAGATGGCTGTCTCTTCATGGGTCAGTGGAGTTCTCAATGCAATCCTGCACACAGCTTGTACCTTCTCTGCACCTATGTGTGGGTCTCCTGAAATTCATCAGTTCTTTTGTGATGTCCCACAACTCCTCTCCCTCGCCTGTTCTGATAACATTGGCGAATTAGTAATCATTGGGCTCAGCCTTGTGTTGGACTTTGGCTGCTTTGTGTTTATTGACATTTCTTACGTTCACATACTCTCCACGGTGCTGAGGATGCCCTCCAAAGAAGGCAGGTCCAAAGCTTTCTCCACATGCCTGCCTCATCTCATTGTTGTGGCTTTATTTCTGTCTTCTGGGTTTTTTGCCTATTTACGCCCTCTGCCTAAATCTCCATCACCCTTTGATTTGCTGGTTTCATTATTCTACACTGTGATGCCACCTACCATGAATCCCTTCATCTACAGCCTAAGAAATAAGGATATGAAGATGGCATTCCAAGAACTGCAAATGAGTAGATAGCATCTTTCAAGTTAGAAGAGTTATTCTCAAATATAGCATTATTTTTCATAATCACCTGAACCACATGGTTACATAGGCTAGCGATAATATTGGACATCTAGAATAAGAGTTCTCATGAAAAATCTGGTGGCACTCATTGGAGTGCTACTGAGAAGTGCCGTTACACCCAGATCGAGTGTGTGGTGAGGCCAGTAGTGTTCCAGCTGTAGACACTGGGAAGATGTTTGCCTTGTATGTGTCACCCTGGTGGGAGCTCCTTTGTTTCTGACAACTGGACAGGATGCTGGGACATTGGAGATAAACTTGGACGCTCCCAGGAAAACCAAATGTATGGTCATTCTTAACAAAAATAATACCTGAAATGCAATGTGAGATGACATGTAAAATTAATTCTCAAAAGGACTAGATAGAGGTGATAGTTGCATAACCTTGTGAATGTGCTAAATGCAACTGAATTGTACAAGCGATAATGGTTGATTTTATGTTATGTGAATTTCACAACCAATAAGACAGAACAAAACTAAAACCAAACAAATCTCTTTACCTGTTTTCTTTCCCAAATCTACTAACATTTCCTAGCATAGTGTGTGTCCTTGTCATCTGGAAAGAGACAGAAATATTAAAACTCAACTTTACTATATATCGATACATATATTTTTTAATATTAAAACAAGGTCCTGGGTGCCCTGAGTAAAAGTGCTCACATTAAAGTGCTTAGAATAAATTTGGGTGTAGGGAGGCAATATAATATTTTTTTGGAAAGAGAAATATCTAAGCTGTATTTTAAAGGATGAAGAGGAATAAATCTGGAAAAGAGAGAGAAAGACTAAAATGAAGTCTGAGAGGAAGGCAAAACTAAACAAAACCCGCAAAGGCTGGGAGAGGACGAGAGCCTGGTCTAGGAGGGGAACTACCATGAGCTGTGT
>NW_016107494.1:553522-568369 GCF_001604975.1 Cebus imitator | reverse complement strand
AACAACAGCCAAGAAAATTGATGTTACTCCCAATAACAATTTCAGATCCTATATGTCTGGATATTCAACTCTCTGTGATTTTAAGTCTGCTTTGCTTCCTACTGTAATGATTATTTCCTGTTGTGGTGCACGTAGTGTGGATCACCTTGGCCTAAGAATGCTTCAGAGGAGCTCCAATTCTCTCCTTAGATGCTCTCCTAGCCCCACTGGCCTCTCTCTGATGATACTTTTTTCGCTGTGATTTGACATTCTCCAGCTCTTTGATATTTACCGTCTTCCCTGACTAAGCTGTGCATTGTGAAGGTAGATTTCTTTCTACACATACATACGTTTGTGCGTGTGTGTATATATGTATATGTATGTATATATAAAATATTTTATATATACATATATATACACGTATGTATGTATGTATATATTTTACTTTAAGTTTTGGGCTACATATGCTGAATGTGCAGGTTTGTTACATAGTTACATATGTGCCATAGTGGTTTGCTGCACCTATTGACCAGTCACCTCGGTTTTAAGCCCTGCATGCATCACGTATTTGTCCTAATGCCTTCCCTCCCTTTGCCCACCTGCTACAAGCCTCAGTGTGTGATGTTCTTATTGCTCAACTCCACTTATCAGTGAAAACATGCGGTGTTTGGTTTTCTGTTCCTGTGTTAGCTTGCTGTGGATGATGGTTTCCAGCTTCGTCCATGTCCCTGCAAAGGATGTGAGCTCATTATTTTTTATGGCTGCATAGTATTCCATGGTGTATATGTGTCACATTTTCTTTATCCAGTCTATCACTGATGGGGGTAGATTTCTGTCTTTAGCATATGGCTTCATATGTGGCCTACAGTGGACCTTTACCAAGTGGTTAACACCTGGGAGCTACTCACATCTTTCTCTGTTGCCAGAAACCTTTGTTATTGTCTCTATCTCTACAAAGTTTTAGGCCCCTGTGGCTGCCTGACCTTGGCAGCCCCATGACCCCTGGGAGCTCAAGGCCATCCCGACCTAGAGCGATGCGTGGCAGCACAGTGTCTGCGCTGTTGCCAGGTTCTGCGTGGGAGAAAGTGGGCCAGGGAAGGCAGGCACTCTTTGTGGCCATAGGTGTCAAGATGGCAGCCATGGCTATGGAGGAAGGGGAGCAGGAGGTGGAGGAAGTGCAGGTGGGATGGTAAAGGGGAGGGAAAAAGAGAGAGGCACGGGGGGGGGTGGGAGGAGGGGAAAGGGGAGGGGCCACCAGGCCCTCTGGGGTGGGTCCTGAGTGAGCGCCCACCACGTGTCAGGGCCGTGCGGCTGGAACACGCAGGTCTGTGGTGGAAGTGGCCCTGGGGAAGTGGCCCTCGTGACCAAACTACAGGGTGCAGAGCGTGGCAACAAGGAAAAGGTCCGAGTCTCTACCGCCGCCTCCATGGCGAGGATCTAGGCAAGCACAAGCGCCACAGCAGTGGCTTCTGGAGGGAGCCTTCAGCAAAGCCCTGCTGAAGCCTTGCCCTAGCCCCTGGTGGCTTGTGTTGCAGGCCTGCCTAGGGCTTCCGTGGAATCCTGCAGAAATGGGCTGAAGATACCGATCACGTGGAATTTCCACCACAAGACATGAGGGAACTGGAAGTAAGTGCTCTTGGTGCCTTTGTCAAAAACCAGTTGACTGTAGATATATGAATGAATTTACGGGTTTTTGTATTCTGTTCCATTTGTCTATGTTTCTGTTTTTATGCCAGTACTATGCTGTTTTGGTTACAATAGTTTTATACTTATATTGTTTTTAAATTTGAGGTTCAGGAGTACATGTATAGGTTTATTATATAGGTAAATTGTATGTCATAGGGGTTTGGTGTATAGATTATTTTGCTACTCAGGTAATAGGCACAATACTCTATAGGTAGTTTTTTGATTGTCACATTCCTTCCCCCCACCCCTCAAGTCGGCCCCAATATCTGTTATTCTGTATTTTGAAGTTTGGTAGTGTGATGCCTCCAGCTTTGTTATTTTTGCCCAGGATTGCATTGGACTTGGGGCCTTTCGTGATTCTATACAAATTTTAAGATTTTTCTTTCTATTTCTGTGTAGAATGTCATTGGTATTTTGCTAGAGACTGCATTGAATATGTAGGTTACTTTGGGTAGTGTGGCAATCCTAACAAATGAATATAAAATAAATGTAAATAATCTTTCCAGTTGTGTGTATCCTCTTCAATTTCTTTTATCAGTGTTTTGTAGTGTTTCTTGTAGAGATCCTTCACCTCCTCAGTTAAATTTATTCCTAGGTATTTTATTTTATTTTCGTAGCTATTGTAAATGGGATGGCCTTCTTGATTTTTTTCAGCTAGTTCATTGTTTGTGTATAGAAACATTACCAGTTTTCATATGTTGATTTTGTATCCTACAACTTTATTGAATTTGTTTATTAATTCTAAGAGTTTTTTGGTAGAGTCTTCAGGATTTTCTACTTAAGATCTTGCTATCTGTAAACAAGTATCAATTTGACTTCCTGTTTTACAATTAGGATGCCCTTTATTTCTTTCTTTTTCCTCATTGCTCTGGCTAGAACAGACATTTTTCAAAAGAAGGCATACAAATGGCCAACAAATATATGAAAAAAATGTTCATTACTGATCATCAGAGAAATGCAAGTTAAAAACACATTGAGGTATAATCTTACTCTAGTTACGATGGCTATTATCAAGAAGACAAGAAATAACATATGCTGGTAAGGATACAGAGAAAAGAGAACTCTCATACACTGTTGGTGACAATGTAAACTAGTACAGCCACTAAGGAAAACAGAGGAAAAGTTTCTCAAAAAAATATAGATAGAGCTACCATATGATCCAGCAATCCCACTACTGGGCATATCCACAGGAAAGGATATATCAGTATATATTGAAGAGGCATCTGCAATCCCATGTTTATTGCAGCCCTATTCACTTAGCCAAACTATGGAATCAACCTAGGTACCCAACAACAGATGACTGGATAAAGAAAATGCAGATTATCTATACAATGGAATACTGATCAACCATAAAAAACAGAAGGAAATCCTGTTATTCATAGCAACATGGATGGTACTGGAGGTAATTGTGTTAAGTGAAATAAGCCAGGGACAGAAAAGTAAACACTTTGTGTTCTTACTCATATGTGAAAGCTAAAAGTAAGTTAATTTCTTAGAAATAAAAAAGTGGAACAGTATAATAGAGGCTGAGAAGGGTAGGGAGAGGATTATGATAAACAATTGAAAAACTCAAGAAGAGTTTTGATAATACAAAATTACAGCTAGACAGGAGGAATAAGTTTTGGGTGTTTTGTTTTGTTTTGTTTTTTTCTGGAAACGGAGTCTCAGTCACCCAAGCTGGAATACAGTGGTGCAATCTCGGCTCACTGCAACCCTGCCTCCTGGGTTCAAGCAATTCTTCTTCCATCCGCTTCCTGAGTACCTGGGATTATAGATGGGTGCCACCACTCATGGGCCACCAAGCCTGGCTAATTTCTTTTTTGTTTTTCATTTTTAGTAGAGATAGAGTTTCACCATGTCAGCCAGGCTGGTCTCAAACTTTTGACATCAGGTGATCCATCTGCCTCAGCCTCCCAAAGTGCTGGGATTACAGGCTGGAGCCACTGTGCCAGCCCCCAAGTTCTAATGTTCTATAGCACTGTTGAATATCTATATTTAATAATATATAGTTTCAAATAGATGGAAGGATGATATTGTTCTCAACAAAAATAAGTAATAAATGTTTGAGATGATGGATATGTCAATTACCATGATCTGATACCTATATATTATATATATCAAAAAACCACTGTGTATTCCATAAATATGTACAGTTATTTTATGTCAATTTTAAAAATAAAATAAATTTTTAAATGCAATACAAAGACACAGTAATCAAAAATGGCATGGTACTGGCATAAAAATAGACGCATAGAAGTAAATTGATACACTCATGGTCAATTGACCTTTCACAGAAGTGCCAAGGACACACAATGTGTGGACCATCTCTTCAATAAATGGTGTTGGAACAACTGAATATCCATATGAAGATGAATAGAATTGTACCCTTATCTCACACCATATACAAAAATCAACTCAAAATATATTAAACACGTAAACATAAGACCAGAAACTATAAAACTAATAGAAGAAAGCACAGAGGAAAAGCTCCATGACTGATCTGCACAATAATCCTTTAGATATGACTCCCACAACACAATCAACCAAAGCTAAAATTAACAAGTACTACTAAATTAAACTAAAAATCTTATGTACAGCAAGGTAGCAACCAAAAGAATGAAGAGATTATCTACAAAATGTGAGGAAATGAATGCAAACCATTCATCTGATAAGGAGTTAATATTCAAAGTATATAAGAAATTCAAATAGCAGCAGAAAATTGCCAAATAACCCGATTTTTAAAATGAGCAAGGCACTTGAATAGACATTTGTAACAAGAAGACATCCAAATTGCCAACAGATGTATAAAAAAATGCTCAAAATCATTAATCATCAGGGAAATGCCTATTAAAACCACAATGAGATGTCACCTCACATTGTCTGAATGGCTACTATAAAAAGTCAAAAGATAAAAAAAAATTGATGAGGATATAGAGGAAAAGGAATCTTCTTCACTATTGGTGGGAATGTAGATTAGTATAGCCTTTATGGAAAACAGTATGCTGGGGGCTGCTATACCTCCACTGCCAGCACTCAGTATCACTTCTTCCTTCCTTATTGCCCACACATGTCTCTTTTCATTTCTTCTCTTCCTTTCTCTTCTAAACTTAAATTTAAAAATAAAACCTGTAAGCTAGAAGTAGGACATTTAGGAGCAGCAGCCTCTACTTTGCTGTTAAGTGAACGGTGGAATCTGAGATCCTATGGTCTTCCATTGTTCCATGTTTTTGCTCATGTTTATTATCACCAAGCAGGTGAAATTTTAGAAAATATTATTGAGAGGAGGATACAGTATTTCCCCTGTTACATAATTGTGCTATTTTGGCTATTTAGAGAAGAAAGGAGTCAGACAATTAGGCTTATATCACTGTTTTCATTCTGGAGAGTTACGACACGATTCGAGCTTTGCTATGATTCTGTAATGCAGTTTTAAGGATTTAAAACTGATAAAAGAAAATGCAAATTAATGTAGAGAAGTAGACTAACTCAGGTAAGACAGGAAAGATGGTAAGAATGAAGAGTATAATATTATCGTTACTAGATGAAATTACCATTGTTAATATAATATTTGATATCATGGGGTAATAGGGCTGCCCAATCTGGGACTGGCCTGTGGGATATTTGAAAGCCTAACATGGATGGTCTTCAAACCCTAGCAATGTCCTACGCCAAAATTTGTCATCTTAAACAGTTTTCTACACCTACACTCTAGTGACGGATTGAATTCACTTCTGTGACATAATCTTTTCACTACAGACACATGAAGCAAATATCCATTTTTATTGGAAAAAACTGAAGTTACAATTTGCTTCACCAATGCATTTATTTATTCATTTATTTATATTCTGAGAATTTACATTTTTAAACTGTTATTTTAGGTTCAGGCGTACATGTGCAGGTTTGTGCAGGTAAATTGAGTGTCACAGGAGTTTGGTATACAGATTATTTCTTACCTCATGTAATAAGCATAGTAACTAATAGGTAATATTTTGATCCCATTTGGTATTATACATTAGGTATACATGTTAGAAGAGCTAAAATATCTATGTCAACATTCTTGCTTTTTTGAAGAAACATTTTTTTCCCTGAATGGATTTAAATTTTCTTATGTATGCATGTATTTGTTCTTCCTTGAAAAAAGGGTGTATGTGTGTGTTTAAAAGGTTCTAAAAGTATTGTACATGTGTTCATTCAAGAAATTATTTACAGAGGTCTAAGAGCAGACATTTTAATTCTAGAAAAGGACAGGCAGAAATGATCTTAACTCAAATGTGAAATTGTAGAAAGGAACTAGAATAGGTTGAATACACAACTAGATTGGATTGGATGGTTAATATCTTACATGGAGTCTGTTTAATTGAATGACCTAAAATATAATTATTTTTGCGTATTGTACATTCATTTTTGTTAGGAAATCAAGATAAAATAAAACCCAAGGAATTGGGCATGAGGCTTTGTTTTGAAGGAAATTAATGTATTCCTCACATGAAAAACACAGCTGAGAGCCTGATCTCTTCCTTAAAAATGTTGTATACCCAAAGCACTCCTAGTTATTGGGGATATCAGCTAGCCTCTGCCCTATAAAGATGGCTGGGAGATTCTGAGTTCCTCCATGCCTCAGATTGATTAGGGACACACATGACAAGGACATGAGTCAATAGAATAAAATCATTGACTGTATATGAAGTGAGGCGGCATTGGAGGAAAGCATACATACTTTAAAACTTGAATAAATTATTTGAGTGATTTTTTAAGATGACTTATTATTTAAAAAGTGAGAACCTTGATATTCTACCACGTTGTGGAAATAACATACGAGCTTATGTCCCTTTAATTCTAAATCTGAACTCACAGACAAGAAGTTTAGGAAAATGTATCTTGATTGGTAGCATTTGGGGACTATATCACAGAGATTTTCATCACTAAGGTATATGTGTACTGGAGTCAGAAACTATTTATCAGCTGTGAATTGTATGCAGACTATTTAACTTCCCTAAGATTCACTTTCTGTATAAAGAATGCTATGTAGTTTTTATATATTTACTCAGAGGATTTAATGTGATAATTCATATAAAGTACTTAACACAATTTCCAGCATAAGGGAGACATTTAATAGCAGTTGGTTTCTTTTATCATTGTTATGAGCCTTTAGTCACATTTTCTTATCACCAGGTTAGTATTATTTAATTCAGTCCCTGAGGTCATTATTGCTGCTGAAAGACTATACACCTGAAAAGTATTTTCTGAAGTCCTCTCTTCATATCCTTATTCCTTAGGGTGTAGATGAAGGGATTCAGCATCGGGGTCACCACTGAATACATGACGGTTGACAGAGTGTCACTCTCAGGCGTATGGGAGGATGAGGGGCTAAAGTAGACGGCAATGGCTGTGCCATAAAACAGCACCACTACTGACAGGTGGCAGCCACAGGTGGAAACAGTTCTCTGTTTCCCCTGAGTAGAGGTGATTTTCAGAACAGTAGAGAAGATAAATCCATAAGATACGAGGATACAGACAAGGGGTGTGAGAGCCAATAGACCTCCTACTGCAAAAATGGTAATTACATTGAAGGAGACATCAGAGCAAGAGAGCTGTAGGAGAGGGTTGAGATCACAGAAGAAATGATGGATGATATTGGAGGCACAGAAGGACAGATGAGCTATTAGGGAAGTATGCAGGAGGGCGTGGAGGTAGGTAACAAGCCACAGTCCAGCCACTAGCTGGACACAAAGGCACAGGTTCATTATGGCAGTGTAACGTAAGGGGTGGCAAATTGCCACATATCTATCATATGCCATCACACACAGAAGGAGGCTGTCCATATTCACAAAAGGAACGAAGAAGAAGAGCTGGGTGAGGCAGCCTGCGAAAGAGATAGTCTTGGTGCCAGTCAAGATACTCACTACCATTCGGGGGACAGTAGTCGACGTAAAACAGATGTCAACAAAGGCCAAGTTACTAAGGAAGAAATACATAAGGGAATGGAGGTGAGAGTCAAAGCCAGTGGTCATGATGATGAACATGTTCCCCAAGGTGGTGACCAGGTACATACAGAGAAAGAGCACAGACAGGAGGTGCTGCTGCTCCACTGAGCTGGGGAGTCCCAGAAGGACAAATTCCCTGATGACGGTTAGATTTCTTTCTTCCATGTTCCCAACAAATCTAGAAAAAGAAATTATTAATTGTAAAAGCCGGAAGTGTCAAGTCTCTTATTCAAGAGAGTGAGAGAAAGAGAGAGAAAGACAGAGTGAGAGTGTGTGTGCGCGCAGGTAAGTACAATCCAAACTCTTGCTTGCTTGAATGCTTGCCAGTTACATCTTATGTTTATGATATTCTGTCTGCATAGTCACATGGATACGCTGGACATGTCAGTATCAACTTCTTTCAAGATTGATTTCTTCCCCCAAAAGAAAATGCAAATTATATGAATAATAACCATTTTTATTTGGGTTAATTATTTTGCCTTGTTTACAGTTATCACATAATTCATATCGACTTTATATATAGGATTGTTTTTTTCTTTTGGTGTTTTTTGTTTTTTTTGATGGAGTCTAACCCTGTTGCCCTGGCTGGAGTGCAGTGGTGAGATCTTGGCTCACTGCAACCTCTGCCTCCTGGGTTCAAGCGATTCTCCTGCCTCAGCCTCCTGAGTAGCTGGTACTACAGGTGCACACCACCATGCCTGGCTAATTTTTTGCATTTTAGTAGAGACGGGGTTTCACCATGGCCAGGATGGTCTCTATCTCCTGACCTCATGATCTGCCCGCCTCCAGCTCCGTAAGTGCTGGGATTACAGGTGTGAGCCATCGCACCAGACCAGTTGTTATTTTTTAGTAGTCAAGCTATTTACTCTTATCCAGTAGAAATATGTACCTTTAACAAATAATTTTCCTTTCAATCTGATGCTTATACTTGTGATGGAAGATATCCTCATGTTAGCTTTCTTTCCTTTTAATGTATTTGGTCACTGATAACCGCCAGCTCACCTCTGTTCCTTGAATACACCATTGCTGTTTTGGTCTCTGCTGGTCATTTGGTGGAGCCTCTAACTTGTGTAGTAAGTCATCAAGAGCCCAGTGTTTGTGGTCTGTGCTTTCAGGACCTTCTTTATAGCATCTTGGGTGTACCTCGTTATCTAGAAGATACCAGTATCCTCCCATACCTATCAACATTTTTTATAGAATGTCTTGCTTCTTGACATCCCACACTGTACTCTACAAATTCTCACTTCTGCGTCAATCCAATTTATACCTTCTTTTTAATTATGAAAATTATCAAATTACACAGATTGTTTTATAACAAAAAGCAAGCAAACATACATCATTTATGTAACCCCTTCAGCAAACATTTATTGAGCAACTTCTATGATCCAGGTGCTGGGCACAACTTATTTAGGACGAAAATTTTTTTCTGACTGAAGCAAAATTTGTGATGTTTTCCCAAACATTCTCTTTGACATCTGAGGCCTTTCTGGTCTTTTCAAACCTATATTATTTCAGTTTGTGTTGTTTTAAGCCATATGGCTGTCAAGTAAAGGGCATGGTGTGGAAATGGGAAGAGATTTGAGATTTTTAGTCCAGGTATCATTATTTTCTCACAATGTTCCAATAGTTTTTCTAGGACTTTTATTTTATTGATTTTTATGACAAGGATCCTAATGAACATAATTTTAAAAATACTTCTCTATAGAGCTTGTGTTATATATATTTATTAGAAAACTTTTTTTTTTTTTACATTTCAAGGTTATCCCAAATTGATAATATATATGTTCTTTGTTTAGAATTATTTACTTAAACATTATCAAATTATTGTATTCCACCAGATGTATTATTATATATAAGTAAGGAAAACATCTCCTTCAAGACATAGTCATATACACATGCTCAGAACAGGGTTGTAGGATCAATGCCTTAATGGAGGCTACTCAGGATGCCTCATTTTCTTTCTTTACCCATCATTCCTGCCATAAAATAATATAATGTAGCACTGTATAATATATATGTTCTGGTTTTATGCTAAGACAGCTGATTAATTCTAGAGAACACAGTACAGTATGTTTGTTTCTATTATAGTGTTTTGAATTCCAACTTAATCAGAAACCTCACTAACACTAATTATTACATTCATCTTCCTCTGATTCCTGTCAGCTTAAATTCCATGTGTCTTCTCTTGCCCAACTTGAAGCATGTCAGGATAAAAAGTGTACTGAGAAGAAACTACACACTCTTGTACTTGCATGCCTTTGAGGGAGAAGCACTGTTTCAAAGACAGTTTCCTTCTCCTGTAGGCACTATCGGTTATATTATTTTTATTAATCTCATACTCTGTACAATATTCCTTTCATGACAAGCATAATAATTCCCCTTTTTCTTGGTCTACTTCATTGCAATTAGTGAAATATTAAGGAAATAATTGTTATTTATTATATTGAATTCTTAGGATATAACACATATAGGCATGTAGTTTGCACAGAGTTGGTGTGAAAGAGTTCTTATGGAAATAACATTCTGGAGAAACCATTTGAATATACAATGAATATATGAATTTTGGAAGGTATTTTTTAATTCTATATTCTTATTTGCAGCATGTCTTCTTAACTTCAAAATGTTCTCAACTAGGATTTGGAAAAAGTTAGCCCACCACTGAAATGCTTAACAGCTTCATTAAAAAACTTTCATACATTACAACTCAGAGGATTATATATTAGGTTTGTCTTTACTAAAACAAAGAAAAAAATGTGTGAATACATACCCTTTCCTGAGACCTTTTGCCACCTATGATTTTTCTCTGTCCTGAATATCCAATCACAAAAACATAGATGGACCTATGCATTGATTCAGATTTCTAGTCAAGAGTGAAAAAGAGAAGAATGAGATATAGACAAGTGAGTTTCTCTCAACAAAGAATAACAGTATGTCAAAAGGGGAGTATTTGCTGAGATTTGTTTATTTTTATAATACAAAGGGGCAGGCCTTTAACACGGCACAGTTTTATCCTTTGAGCTGAGCACCCAAGAGGCTTCATGAAGTTCTAAGTTTAGCTTCTAATGACTTTTAGTTTACAAATTACTTTTTCTTTTATTTTGAAGAGAAGACAAACACAGGTTAAAATATTGTTTATAGGAAGAAAGCATGAAAGCTCATGCAGTTTCCAAGATACATTCTTGTTTTCTTTACTGGGTGCTTGGGCAAATGCATAATACAAAAAGATGGAAAACTGAAGCCACAATTTTACAAACATATCTATGCCATCTCAATAAAACTTAAAGCGTATCATGTCTCCCCAGTGCTAAAGAGAGATATAGAGATACACTTTTGGAGTAAGACACATTTCAGTTCAAATCTTAATTTGTAAATAATAGTTGCTTGATCTTGCACAAGACATTATATTTTGTATACTTTAGTTTTTTCATCTATAAAAATATAAATACTACTTATCTCTTTTAGTTGCTATAAAAACACTATAATATTTATATAAAAACCTAGTATTGTGCATAGACCCAGAGGTTATCCTGAAGCCTCTGGGCATCTAATGAATTAATGGCTGAGATAATCAAATATTTGCAAACAAGAATGAAAATCAACAGAGAGTCTTTTTGGAAATGAGATTTTTCACTGTACATTAGATAAAGATTATGTGTGTGGGTGATTGCAGATAGATAGATAGATAAATAGATAGTTTTAAATCATACCATGAGCTACGTTAGTTTTAAATCATACCACGAGCTACACTGTTAATCCACAGGGCTATATAACTTAGTTCAAAGACTACAGCTAAACCAACCAATGTTATTTAAAAACATTTGAAACATATGACCATTTAGCTGAATCCAAAGATGTATTTATTCTTCTTTATTGAAACCAATATTTTATTAAACACATAGGTTTTGGTTTAATGTATTTAGGTAAATATAGGAACAGTCTACAATGACAAACATTCAAATAACCTTAATGTATGCTATACATGTATATAGATATATTATGTTTACAGACACACACACATATGATGCAAGGTATACATTGTGTATTATATACATATACAATTGGTGTATTGTGTATAAGTGTACATTTGTATTTACAAATACATTTATACTTTTTTTTGTAATTTGGGAAAGACCTCTATATTATCAATTGAAAGGAAAGAAAAGAATGGAGATTCATTTACATTGATGTTTAGTGATAATGTATGTTTCAAATTTCATACAATGTGGATAACTTAACAGCTTTCGTAAAATTCTTCTGTAACATAAGTATTAAGTATTAGACTCTTGCAGAAGATCCATGAGCTACCGAGAACACTATAGATTTAGAAATCTGGAAAGGAGCAAAACAGGGATGATCTGTTAATAATTATCATGTGTGGTGCATTATGAAGTGGCTCTTAGGTAATACCTAAAACAGCTTTGAGACAACTAATTTTCCTTTTAGAGAGAAAGAAACAACACTTAGAGAAGTTAAGAAGCATGTAAGAAGTATGTAAGAATGGAGGAACCCTGAATATGGTCTGTGTTTGCATGTTCTATTTGTACATGTTAAACCTTTTAAAAACACCCATGTAATAGTAGCTTATATTCAAGAAGACAAAATATATTTGTGTCTCTGCCAAACAAAATTTGATTTACCTTAACTCATGCCTATGAAGAGATGGGGTGAATGGTAAGCTTCATGTTAACAATTTGATATCCAAGCAAAACTCCAGTTTTTACGCATTTCTATCCAATATGTGTGTGTGTGTTTGTATGTGTGTATAATGGGAAAGGTCAGAGGGGGGTTGAAATAGACAATATTTTGTGGGTCTGTTGATAGGGCATCACAATTAAAAACTGTTTATGATTCGGGAATACCTGGAGTAGCCATGATCTGTCCACAGGCACTGCAGTAAGGATGTTGGAATAACACACATCTACTATATAAAATTTATACCGTAATAATAGACAAATTCAGTAAAGTTATGGTATACAAAATCAACTAACAAATACAAGTATTTTATACATAAATAATGACCTAGTTGTCAAAAAATATTAAGAAAACCCCATTTATTATAACATTAAAAAACCTTAGCAAAAAATTAAAGGAGTAGAAGATCTGTACACTGAAAACTATAAAAGATTGATTAAAGAAACTAAAGAAGAAACAAGTAAATGGCAAGATATCCATCTTAGAAAAGGTTCATGGATCAGAATAATATCAAAATTCTCATAAGAAAATCAATATACAGATTAAATGCAATCCTATTAATAACTCAATGTCATTCTTGATAGGAAAAGATAAAATAATCTTATAATCTGTGTAGAACCACAGAGGACCTGGATAGTTCAAACAATTTTGAGACAAAACATAAAAAAATAAAACAACTAAGAGGTACATACTTTTGATTAAAAATTATATTACAAAGCTATAGTAATTAAAACATATGGCATAAAAACAGACACATACACCAGTGGAACAGAGGAGGGATCCCAGAGATAAATGCAAGCATATATGGTCAACTAATCTTTGAAAAAAGAAGAGCACGCAACAGAGGAAAGGATAATCTCTTCAATAAATGGTTCTGGGCCCATATATTTATCACAGCACTGTTAACAAGAGAAAAGACATGGAATTGACCCAGGTATCCATCAACAGTGGTTTGGGGAAAGAAAATTTGATATGACTACACCATGGAATACTATGTAGCCCCCCCACACACAAAACACAAGAAATCATGTCCTTCACAGCAACATAGATATAGCTGAAAACAATAACCCCAAGCAAACTAACACAGAAACAGAGAACAAAATATCATATATTCTCAGTTACGACAGGGGAAGAGTGAAGGGTTGATAAACCTATTGGATACCATACTCACTGTCTTGGTGACAGATTCATTCATACTCCAAACCTCAGCATCATGCAATATACCTTAGTAACAAACCTGTACATATACCTCCTGTTTCTAAAACAGAAGTGAAAAAAATATTAAATAAATAAAAACAGTACTGGGACAAATGGATTTGCACATGTAAAAGAATAAACTAAACCCTTACACCATACATAAGTCAACTCAAAATGGTTAAAAGTCCTAGATGTAAGACTTAAACTATATAATCACAAGAAAATACTATAGGGAAAAAGTTCCTGGACTTTGGCCTTGGTAATGATTTTTTTTTTGGATATCACACCCAAGGTGTTAACATCCAAAATTTATATGGAACCCATGAAATTCAATAGCAGGAAAACAAATAAACCAGTTATAAAGTGGGCAAAGTACTTGCAGAGACACGGAAAAGTATAAATCATAGATTAAAGAAACTGAAGAAGACACAAATAAATGGAAAGATATTTATCTTGGATAAGAAAAGATTCATGGATCAGAAAAAATAATGTCAAAATGCCCCTAACACTCCCAGCTTTTCAGTTAATTTGGATATTAATCCCTTATCAAATATATGGCTTACATTTGTTTCCCCAGTCCATAGGCTGTTAGTTCATTTTGTTGATTGTTTTCTGTGCTGTGCAAAACTTTTTAGTTTGATATGTCCCATTTATTAATTTTTGCTTTTTGGCCTAAGCTGTGGGTGTGATATCTGAAAAAAATCATTGCCAAGCTTTTCCATGCTTTTTAACTGTTTCAAAGAAGACATAAAAATGACCAACAAGTATATGAAAAGGTGCTAAACATCATTAATAATCAAGGAAATGCAAATCAAAACTATTATGAGGTGTTATTTCACACCTGATGGGATGGCTACTATTAAAATGTCAAAAGATAGTAAATGCTGGCGGTGATGTGCACAGAAGGGAATGCTTGCACATTGTCAGTAGGAATATAAATTGCTGCAACCATTATGGAAAACAGTAGGGAGGTTTTTTATATATATATATACTTTTAAGTTCTGGAGTACATGTGCAGATCATGTAGGATTGTTACATAGGTATATACTTGCCATGGTGGTTTGGAGCATTTATCCCCCCATCACCTACATTAGGTATTTCTCCTAATGTTATCCCTCCCCGATCCCCTCACCCTCTGCTTTCCCTCCCTTAGCCCTCCTATCCCCCAACAGGCCCCAGTGTGTGGTATTTCCCTCTCTGTGTCCTTGTGTTCTCATTGTTCAACACCCACTTATGAGTGAGAACATGCGGTGTTTGGTTTTCTGCCCTTGTGTCAGTTTGCTGAGAATGATGGTTTCCATCTTCATCC
>NW_016107494.1:546772-552487 GCF_001604975.1 Cebus imitator | reverse complement strand
CCTATGTCCTGAATGGTTTTGCCTAGATTTTCTTCTAGGGTTTTTATGGTGTTAGGTCTTATGTTTAAGCCTTTAATCCATCTGGAGTTAATTTTAGTGTAAGGTGTCAGGAAGGGGTCCAGTTTCAGCTTTCTGCACATGGCTAGCCCAACCATAATTTCAACCATGTTGCTCAATTTTGTTAGAAACAAAAAAGGACTAAAACTATTTCTTTTCAATTTATCTTGAATTTTATAATTTGATGAGTGAATTACCTTGTTTCTTCTATAACTCTCTTTACAGTAAAACAAGATATGAAGCATGGAAAGGGGAAATTGGACATTAACTGAATTTATTCTTATGGGGATACCAACAACTGGAGTTGTTGGGGGTCTCCTCTTTGTGATATTTTTATCAGCCTATTTGGTGATGGTCCTTGGAAACACCCTTATTATTACCCTGATTCTTGTGGATTACAGGCTGCACTCACCCATGTATTTCTTACTCAGCAGTCTTTCAGTGAAATGTTAACCATAACCTGTGCTGTTTCTACAATGCTAGCGTGCTTCTTGCCAGGAAGAAAGACCATCTCATTTGGTAGATGCTTTGCCAAATTGTATTTCTATTTTCTTTCTGGATGCACTGAGTTTATTCTTTTAGCTGTCATGTCCTATAACCGCTATGTGGCCATTTGCAGTCCTCTTCAGTACCCTGCAATTATGACCAGCTCACTAAGTGCCCGCCTCATCATCCTTTCCTGGTTGGGTGACTTTCTCCTCATCCTCCCATCTACCATCCTTAAGGCAGGACTGCCATACTGTGGTCCCAATGTGATTGATCACTTTTTCTGTGACAGCGCCCCTCTCCTCCACCTGGCCTGTGCTGACATTCATGCCATTGAGCTGTTGGACTTCCTCAGCTCCCTGGTCCTGTTCATCAGCTCCCTCTCACAGTGGTCTCCTATGTTTACATCATCTCCACCATTCTGAAGATACCCTCAGGCCAAGGTCAACGCCAAGCCTTTGCCACCTGTGCCTCTCACTTCATGGTGGTCTCCATGGGCTACGGGATCTCCATCTTTGCCTATGTTTACCTGCACAGAAGAGCAGCCTGCACCTCAACAAGATCCTCTTTATCCTGTCCAGCATCATCACCCCCCTCCTGAATCCCTTCATCTTCATTCTGCGGATTGAAGCCATGACAGATGCATTGAAAGACGCCTGGCCAAAGGACAGAGCTTGCTCAAGAGTATGAAGCTTAAATGACAGAACGTTTGAGAATCATCCCCAAACTTGAGTAATCTCTGCCTTGCAGAGAATGAATTAGGGAACTGAAACTATGAATGCGGAAGAGTGGCTATGTTAAGTCCTATTATTTACACTCATAACACAAACTGTATTTACGAGTTATTTTTAATATGTCTAAATAAATATTAAACATTGTAGTTGGCAGTGGTGACAGTGATACAGTACTGCATTCACTAGTTTACCAATGTGCTGGTGGCAGATCTGTCTTTAGGATGGTCAAAGCAATAGTCAGTATTACAGATGGCCTCTATTGTGTATATTACTTTGTTGAATTTATATGTTGCAAATTCAGGAAAAAGAAAAAAACCTTTCAACTCTGTGATTCTATATGAAGTATGTGCAAACACATTAGAATATAATTAGTATGAAATAAATTTTAAGAAACATTTATCTGGATTTAAAGAATTTTAGATCAACAGATACCTCTTGGTGTGTTTGCTAATTAATAAAAATCAGTTTCTTACAAATAAAGTTTGTAAGAAAATGTTCATTTTAAGTGCTAGATAACGGAGAAAATTTATGACCTAAAATATGCCATCACTATAAGGTAAGCAAAATCTTAACGTGGCAGCCATTCTGCCTTTGCCATGGCCCTGTCCTATTTAGTTCTCAATGGCTTTATTTTTGTACTTTTGCAGAAGAAACTTAAGCAAGCTAGAACTGGAAGGTACTTTAATTTTTCATATATATTTGTTTTTCCTTAATGAAGGCTCATTTACTTGAAATGTAAAACCTTTCACTGAATACAAATAGAAAAAGTGATGTAAAAAAATATAATTAGTCAATAACTTCTGAGGTATTTAAACCTCAACCATTTGCTGATGTTTAAACTTAATTAAACTTAAGAGTTTAATTAAACGAGAGTTTCTGCACAGCAAAAGAAGCAATCATTAGAGTGAAACCCCATCTCTACTAAAAATAAAATATTAGCCGGGTGTGGTGGCGCATGCCTGTAATCCCAGCTACTCAGGAGGCTGAGGCAGGAGAATCGCTTGAACCTGGGAGGCAGAGGTTGCAGTGAGCTGAGATTACGCCATTGCATTCCAACCTGGGCAACAAGAGTGAAACTCCATCTCAAAATAATAATAACAATAATGTTGTTCTTAGATGCAGTCTTGCCCAGAGTAAACTAAATGGCTTTTTGACTTCTCGAGAACTAAAGTTGTCAGAGTAAGCTTTAGTTTAGTTGCCAGAGTAAATTAAATGACCTTTTGACTTCTCAATAACCTGAGGTCAGGAGTTCGAGACCAGCCTGGCCAATATGGTGAAACCCCGTCTCTACTAAAAATACAAAATCAGCCGGACCGGTGGTGGATGTCTGTGATCCCAGCTATTTGGGAAGCTGAGGCAGAAGAATTGCTTGAACCCAGGAGGCGAAGGTTGCAGTGAGCTGAGACTGTGCCATTGCACTCCAGCCTGGGTGACAGCGAAACTCTGTCTCAAAAAAAAAAAAAACCAGAAGAAAAATTCAGGGTGAAGTTGCTTGAATGAAAACAAATGAGATACTTTTAAAAGCCAGAAGCAGGAAGGAAATGTTGACTCAGCAGCTGCTACATTTGAGGGCTCTGCTTTTTTTGGGGGTGGGGTGGGGCGGGGGGCATTGTGAATTTGCTAACCCAATAGTCCCATAGCTAGTTTTTTTCTTTCTCTCTAAACATGGAATTTGACACTTCTTGTCTTAGAGTTTGAAACTTCTGTTTCATCTGAGTTCCTTCCTCAGGAAAGGACACCCAGGCCTCCAAATCACCTCAGATCATCTCAACCAGATAATGAGATGCCAGTCTAGTCCCTTATTCAACATGATTGCTTCCTTACTTCTCCATAGTTCCTATTTTCCCACACAGTGTTACATTTCTTCCCTGCTGCTACATAAACCCTTAATTTTAGTCAGACAGAGAGATGGATTTGAAGCTAAGCTCCTATTTCCTCTGCTGCAGCACCTGATGAAAAGCTTCTTGTTTGGCAATGATTGTTGTATCAGTGATTGGCTTTCTGTGTGGTGAGCAGCAGGACCTAGACCGAACTCCTGGTTTGGTAACAAATTGGGCTGATTTGGGAGCTATGGAGCTAGGAGATTGTGAATCCCCAAAGCTGAAGCAAAGGGTTTGGCCAAGGAGATCTGAGAGCCTCCATGAAAGGGTTCAAAGTAAGGAAGAAAACACTGTTGTCCTGAAGAAATGGTTTCAGGAGCCCAAAGCCATGATGCCAAAGAAGTTACAAAAAAGAGTAGGGAGGAATAATGGTCAGATGACTGCAGATTTCATGTTTAAAGATGTCACAGAGTAGGGAGAAATATGGTCAGATGACTGCAGATTCCATGTTTTAATGATGTCACAGAGCAGGGAGGAATATGGTCAGATGACTGCAGATTCCATGTTTTAATGACATCACAGAGCAGGGAGGATTATGGTCAGATGACTGCAGATTCCATGTTTTAATCATGTCACAGAGTAGGGAGGAATAATGGTCAGATGACTGCAGATTCCATGTTTTAATGATGTCACAGAGTAGGGAGGAATAATGGTCAGATGACTGCAGATTCCATGTTTTAATCATGTCACAGAGCAGGGAGGAGTATGGTCAGATGACTGCAGATTCCATGTTTTAATGATGTCACAGGGTAGGGAGCAATATGGTCAGATAACTGCAAATTCTATGTTTTAATGATGTCACAGAGCAGGGAGGAATAATGGTCAGATGACTGCAGATTCCGTGTTTTAATGATGTCACAGCAGGGAGGAATATGGTCAGATGACTGCAGATTCCATGTTTTAATGATGTCACAGAAGGCAGGACACAATTGGAGAGGAACATTAGAGAAGGAGGATGGTTGAGAGTGGTATTAGCTAAAAGACTTGCAACTCTGCAACCTGTAAATGAGTCAGAGGATGGATTTATGCTACAAATTAAGGAGGGAGTGGATTAAAATTTGGTCGTATTGACAAAAACAGAGATGCTTTATTCAACCCAAAAGAACTCCCAGAAGAATATACAAATTTAAGTCAGATTATTCCTATTAAACCAGAAACTGCCTGGCGAGGCATTCCACATAGCATTTGTAAATACAATGACATCTACATATAATCCAGTCCACCACTTCAATGCATGGATGTGCTGTAAGGGAAATGTGTTTCTAAGAACAAAGCTACAGATGACATTCTGTCAGCCAGTTAGAGACAAAACAGCTTAAGCTCAGCAACTCTAGAGCCAGCAGGAGAAGAAGCAAGCTGATCCACTCCATCATACCCTCCTCAAAACTAGAGTAACCCTCAACATCAGAAGCCAGTGCCTTTACTTAGGATCCAAGGCACTAGGAAATCTGAATTCAGGTGAGCCTGGTTATCAATTCGCCCATACATTTGAGCAAATATATTGTTTTGTTGTGTCTCATTATGCCTGCAAAAGAGAAAAATGTTCCAGCATCTGCCAGAGTTACATAGAACCAGAGCAAGATCATATACGTAAAATGCAGAAAAACACGGATTTTACTTTTGACATAATCATCTTTTAAATTCTCCTTCAATAGCTTCTATGATAAACTGTACTAATTCTGTTCATTCACTTATTAACTTGTTTATTCAATATTTGTTGAGTGTCCATATGTGCCAGTTACTCTTCAAGGTCATGGGGATAAATAGAACAGTGAACAAAGTCGAAAAAATCTCTCTACCTAACGCAGCTTACCTTTTGACTCACCATTCTTCCACTCATTTTGCTATTTCATTTCCTTTTCTTCAATTAAATATATTTAATACATGCCCAGGCGAAGTGGCTCACACTTGTAATCGCGGCACTTTGGGAGGCCAAGATCAGCAGACTGCTTGAACCCAGGAGTTGGAGACCAGCCTGGCCAACATGGCAAAACCCTGTCTCTACAAAAAATACAAAAATTAGCTGGGTGTGGTGGTGCATGCCTGTAGTTCCAGATACTTGGGAGGCTGAAGTGAGAAGATCATTTAAGCCTGAAAGGTAGAGGCTGCAGTGAGTCACTTTGTGCAACTGCACTACGGCCTGGACAGCACAGCAAGACCCTGCCTCAATATATAGTCATATATACATACAGATATATGCCAGGACCTATATTAAGCATGTATTATCTATTAGCTCATTTAATACTCTGAATGGCCTTCTAAGAGTGACACTAACACCTGTTCATTAACTGTCAGAAGAAATGCAGCAGCTGGGTGCGGTGGCTCACGCCTGTAATCCCAGCACTTTGGGAGGCTGAGATGGGTGGATCACCTGAGGCTGGGAGTTCAAGACCAGCCTGACCAACATGGAGAAACGCTGTCTCTACTAAAAATACAAAAAAATTAGCTGGGCATGGTGGCACATGCCTGTAATCCCAGCTACTCAGGAGGTTGAGGCAAGAGAATCACTTGAACCTGGGAGGTGGAAGTTGCAGTAAGCCGAGATCATGCCACTGCAC
>NW_016107494.1:543208-546707 GCF_001604975.1 Cebus imitator | reverse complement strand
AAAAAAAAAAAAAAAAAAAGAGAGAGAGGAAGAAATCATGCAGCACGGAAATGTGGCACAGCTTGCCTCGATCTTCTTAGCAAGGGAGGGACACAGCCTTTAATTTGGAGCCAGAGTCTATTTTTCTTTGCTGAGCCTTCTGCTATTTATCTTTAATGTCACATCTTTAATGTTTTGCTAATACAGATCTATGTGTGTTTTCCAAGAAACTATTCATTTTAATTATGCATTTGGCCAGGTGCCTGTAATTCCAGCACTTGGGGAGGCCGAGACCGGTGGTTCACCTGAGGTCAGGAGTTCAAGACCAGCCTGGCCAACATAGTGAAACCCTGTCTCTACTAAAAGTACAACAATTAGCCGGGTGTTGGTATGCACCTGTAATCCCAGCTACGTGGGAGGCTGAGACAGGAGAATTGCTTGAACCTGGGAGGCAGAGGTTGCAGTAAGCTGAGATCATGCCACTGCATTCCAGCCTGGCAAGAGAGGGAGACTGTCTCAAAAAATAAAAAATAAATTATGCACTTAACCTTTAGGCAGAAGGCCTCAAAATCCTTTGCTCTGGCTGCCACCAGAGATCCGGGCCAAGACTTTGTCCTTATAATAAAGATGCATAAACCCCACAGGATCCCCAAGGACCTGAGTCATCTGGCCAGGCCTCTCACTGCAGCCTTATCTGCTGCCACCAGTCTGGTCCCACCTGCCAGCCTGCCTGGCCTTCTTGTGTCATCTGGATATGCCTTGCTCCCTCCTGCTGACATTTACCCTGTGCCCTTCATGCCTTCTGGGTGCATGGCCTTGTGGAGTCCCACTTCTGGCTTTCCAGTTTGTGTTCACCTGCCAAAGGTTAGCTCAGAGACCTCAGGAGTCTGCCCCCGACCCTGCAGCCTAGTTCAGAGTCCTCTGTTCTATTCCTACAGGACTGGTGAGTGGCCTTCCTTGAAGTTATTAGTTCATCATTGTATGTTTGCATGACTTCATATCCACCTCTTCTAGTTGATCTTAAGGCTCCTTGAGAAACGGAGTCCTACCTCTTTTCCTTAACGTGTGTGCTTTCAGTACCTGGAGCAATGTCTGAGGCTCCTGGCCACAAACAAACGCAATGTGTGCTCAGGGACGGATCGATTTGCCAGAGGCACATCCCACCATCCTTTAAACTCAGCCATACTAAAGTTATTCTGCATAGATGCAGACATTGCCCCAGATTTGTCTCCTTTCTGGACGACATTAGAGACTTTAGTCCTCCCATTGGATGAAGTAACATACTCTTGTCAAATCATTTTGCTCCTGTCTCAGCCTCCCCCACCTGACAAGTACAACACTGAGAGGCTAAGCTTGAATTATTCCTTCTGATAATCTCTACAGCTTCGTCATCTCCAAGACTGGCTTTGCAACAATCCTAAAACATGTGTATTCCTTATAGGACCCTCGTTGAACAAGGCCAGATATTTTTTGAAATATTTAGAATTGTTTTTTGCTGGCCTACAAACCTGTGATTATACACACCTAGGCAGGCCTCTTCCCGGGTCGTCAGGCGGTGTCTCATGTCTTTATCAAGAGGTAATTAGTGTAAGAGAAAAAATGAAGTTTGAAAGAAAACATTTTAAAGAGTGATTATGCCAGATAAAGGGGAAAAGGCTTTTAAGAAATGAAAGGCATGAGAAGACCAGTAGCTCAGTAAACAATGAAAGGGACTTGGAGGGTGGAAGGTGGGCGAGGATGAGAGATCACTTAATAAGAACAATGTACAGGATTAGAGCGACTGCTGCACTAAAGCCTAGACTTGATGCAATGTATCCAAGTAAAAAAACTGCACTGGAACCCCAGAAATCTCTACAGAATCTATTTAATAATGATGGAGGCCAGGCGTGGTAGCTCATGCCTTAATCCCAGCATTTTGGGAGGCAAGTTTGGGAGGCCGAGGGCGGGGCGGATGACCTGAGGTCAGAAGTTCAAGACCAGCCTGGCCAACATGATGAAACCCCCGTCTCTACTAAAAATCCAAAAATTAGCCCTGTATGGTGGTGCATGCCTGTAATCCCAGCTATTTGGGAGACTGAGGCAGAATCGTTTGAGAGAGGTGGAGGCTGCGGTGCGCCGTGATGGCGCCACTGCACTCCAGCCTGGGCAACAGAGCAAGACTCCTTCTCAAAAAACAGATGGAAGAGTTTGGTAATTCTCCAAATCTACAGAAAGTGAGGGTGCAGCACGAGGGACTCCAGTTAGAAGCGCCCGGTTTCCTGGGGAGCAAGGCGGGATGTTACCCAGACTGTTAGTTTTATCCTCTCCGGTGGGAGGGTCGGGGCAGCAGCTCGTCCCAACGCTTTAATTGGAGCCAGCGGCCGCCGCCCACCCGCGCCTGCTGGTCCGCGGCGTGGGGCTCCTCCCTGCCGCGCCCGCGCCCGCGGGGACATAGCGCGGCGGCCCCGACGCAGGGAGGAGGGCAGCGCCCCGCAGTCGCGGAGGCCGGTCATGGCCGCGGGGCCGCCCGCGGAGCGTCTGCGCGACGAGGCCCGGTGCCCCGTGTGCCTGGACTTCCTGCAGGAGCCGGTGAGCGTGGACTGCGGCCACAGCTTCTGCCTCCGCTGCATCTCCGAGTTCTGCGCCAGGTCGGACGGCGCGCAGGGCGGTGTCTACGCGTGTCCGCAGTGCCGGGGCCCCTTCCGGCCCGCGGGCTTCCGGCCCAACCGCCAGCTGGCGGGCCTGGTGGAGGGCGTGCGGCAGCTGGGGCTGGGCGCGGGGCCCGCGGGGGCGCGGCGGTGCGCGCGGCACGGCGAGGACCTGAGCCGCTTCTGTGAGGACGACGGCGCGGCGCTGTGCTGGGTGTGCGACGCCGGCCCCGAGCACGCCGCGCACCGCACCGCGCCGCTGCAGGACGCCGCGGGCCGCTACCAGGTGAGGGCGCCCCCGGCGGGGTCGGCGCGCGCCGGGAGGGGAGACGCGGGCGGCGGCCAGAGCGCAGCCGTCGGGGCCGCCGCGGGCTCCAGCGGCTCCTGCAGCCCCGCACCCGCCCGGCGCCCGCCACCGGCCCCCGCGGCGCACGCGCAGCTCGGCCGCCCTGGCCTTTGCTGTGGGGACCCCCTTTGCGACCCCTGTTCCGGAGCGCGCACACACCCACTGTTTTGGACTGGCCGCCTCTGCGGCAAGCCCTCTCTTGTCTTCTAATTCTAAGTCGTCTTTAATCTACTGACATATTTAACCGAAGGGCTGTCAATCACGCTGTAATGCATTGCAAATACTAGCTTTCTTAAAATTTTTATTTTGTTTGATTGTTTTTAAATTAAGGTTTAGAATATTTTCCCCTTCTCTCTGCGTTTACCAGTGTCTCTCTTATTATTTCTTCTTGATTTTGGTCATTTGAGAGATTTAGGCACTAGGTAATTTCTAGCTAGACTTTTGTGATATGTTCTTGGCTTTTTTTTAAATCCAGAAAACACCATACAGAAGATTGCTAGTGTAACATTTCTTTTCTTCTTCCTCTTCTTCTTCTTCTTCTGCTGCT
>NW_016107494.1:481282-542908 GCF_001604975.1 Cebus imitator | reverse complement strand
AGTTCTCCTGCCTCAGCCTCCCGAGTAGCAGGGATTACAGCCACGCACCACCACGCCCAGCTAATTTTTGTATTTTTAGTAGAGACGGGGTTTCACCATGTTAACCAGGCTGGTCTTGAACTCCTGATCTCGTGATCCTCCCACCTCCACTTCCCAAAGTGCTGGGATTACAGGAGTAAGCCACCGCCCCGGGCCTCTACTGTAATATTTCTAAAGGTGTTCTCTGTATTTTCCCTAGTGATTCAGTGAAATACCAAATAAATATTGTCTAAACTTCTGAGCCTGTCAGTGAAAGCTTTCTAGGGCCGTAAGTTATTTTTCTATAGCTCCTGTCTTAACCGACCAGGAGACCCAGCAAATTCAGCTGAATCACTGTTGTCCTAAGTGTGCCACATCTGCTTGCTTTTGCTGACAGTCTGTTTGGCCTGCGGGAGCTTTTATCTATCTACAAGTGTCAAACTACTCGGTTCTTTGTAAACACCAAAACAAATGCCACTTCCCTGGCTGGGTCAAATGGTATCATGAATTCTACTGTTATTTTATGTATAACAATTATAATATTCTCCTTTTAAAAACAATTGATGTGTATGTAGGATTTATTGAGTAACTTTGAGAATAGAATTTTTAAATTAAAATCCTGTTTTTATATGTATCTTTGTGGGTGTTTTCTGTAAATAAAATGCACACATTTACCTCTAGCGAGGGCCCTATCATTAAAGGGAGATTTAGTTCCCATTGTATTTTTACTTATTGTAAGATTTAAAGTATATTGTATTTTTTCATATGAAATATGTTAACCTACCAAGTTTCTTCTGACCTAATAGTACTACTAATAATACAATAATAAACGCGTGTTTTATCATAATCAATAACTTCAAGAAGTTGAAATATAGAGATATTATAGCATCACTCTTCAACCAAACACCAATAGATGACATTTCATCTAATATCCTTCTCATTTACGTCAGCCCAGTTTCAATATATCCATTACAAGCACATTGTTTTCAAAATTAATGTTGTTTTGTAAAATATTCTTATCTATTGATGTTATTTTATTTCTTGTCATGAAACATTCTGTAATGTCTTATTTTAATTCTATCCTATTAATGTTTTTTCTTCCCTATTTTTAACATTTTAGTTATTCTATCATATATAGTGATGAAGTGAGCATACTTTTAGATAAATACTTGATTGTATCTGGCATTAAAATACATTTAGGGAGGTAGGCACCGTGCCTCATGCCTGTAATCCCAGCACATTTAGAGGCTAAAATGGGACACTCTCTGGAGGCCAGCAGTTTGACATCAGCCTGGACAACATAATGAGACCCCATCTCTACAGAAAACAAAATTAACTGGGTATAATGACATGTGCCTGGAGTCCTAGCTACTTGGGAGGCTGAGGTGGGAGGATCACTTGAGCCCAGGAGTTGGAGGCCGCAGTGAGCCATGATCGCATCACTGTGTAACAACCTGAGTGACAGAGTGAGACCCTGACTCTAAAACTAAAATACATTTGTTTAGTTTTTAATGATATTGAACATTTTTATGTGCTTTCTAGGGACTGTTTAAGTTGATCTTTGTATTTCCTCTCACATCTGAGTGACGTCGGGTACTGACTGACGTCAGGCATCTGTAACAGCTTTGGAATATCTTCCCAAACAGGTACAGCTCCAGATGGCTCTGGAACTTGTGAGGAAAGAGATGGAGGAGGCCTTGACTCAGGAGGCCAACTTGGGGAAAAAGACTGTCATTTGGAAGGTAAGAGCATGTTGGGGCTTTAGGAGGCTTGTGTGTTTGAAGGATCCAGGTTTGGATCAATAAGTCTTCAAGCATCATCCATTCTCTAGCACTTTTGTTCCATCTCTATAGTTGCTCAAGAAGAACATCTCAGGGCCATCCTGGATCATCCCTGTCCCCTCAAATGATATGGTTCATTTTTGTTTTGGTCTCTATTGCCATCACCCAATCCAAATTATAATTCAGTAACTTTACTAGCTTGATCTTACTGTGAAATCCACTGCTGTATCCCTATCACATAGAATAACATCTTATACTGTCACTACTGGTTTAAAAATATTAGGTGAATGAAATAATGAATATTTCACAACTTTGTAACAGATGAAACTACAGCACAAGATGATCATCTTATATACAGGGAATAATTTGAACATGCAGCCTTTTTTTGATCATCTATACACATATTCCATCTTTTTTACACCTCACCAGCTCTTTTTATTCCCTTAATGTTTTGTTTATGCACATGTGTGTGCACACATGTATACACACACACACACACATACACACAGTGATTCACATACACACAGTGATTCTCAGTCTGGGGCGACACCCCCCCCCCTTAGATACATTTTGCAATATCTGGAGATATTTTTGGTTGTCACAACTGAGGAAGGGTGGGTGCTATACACCTATCATCTAGTAGAGGCAGGAATGCAGCTTAACACCCTGTAGTCCACAGGACAGTCCCCATAACTTACAAGAAAAACTGATGTGTTCAAGATGTCTATATTGTCAAGATTGAGAAACTATATATAGAAACTGTGTGTATAGTTGTATATATTCATATAGTGTATTACATAATACGATATATATATATAATAGGTTATACTGGACAGAATATTCCTATTCTTTTTCCTTTTCCAAATAACTCTTCTTTTCTGATCACTCTATATATTTCTAATTCTTTCCTTCTTTTCTTTGAAAATTTAATCTTATACTCCATCTTTACACAGATATTACATAAAGACTTTTTTTTTTGAGATGGAGTTTCACTTTGTCGCCCAGACTGGAGTGCAGTGGAGCGATCTTGACTCACTGCAACCTCTGCTGCCTGGGTTCAAGCGATTCTCCTGCTTCAGCCTCTTGAGTAGCTGGGATTACAGGCACCTGCCATTGTGCCTGCCTAATTTTTGTATTTTTTTTTAAGTAAAGACGGGGTTTCGCTAACTTGATCAGGCTGGTCTTGAACTCTTGACCTTGTGATCCACCCGCCTTGGTGTGAACCACCATGCCTGGCCATAAAGACTATTTTTTAACTACATTTTTCTACATTTACTACAGTACTAGATTATAATATATATACATAGTGATAGGAAAGGATAACACTTACCCCAGAAGAAAAATGTACATTATAGGTAAATACTGTACATAGTGCTAGGAAAGGATAAAAGTTATCAATATTAAATAATATGGATGTTAATAACATCAGTACCTGACGTTCCTCAGATGTGTGAAGAAGTAGTAAAACTTATTAATGTTAATACTGACAAGCTTGTTTGTCAATATTATTAACAAATATTTTTAAACTAGTAGTGACAGTATAAGGTGCAATTCTAGGTGATAGGGATATGACAATGGGTTTTACAGTAAGAGCAAGCTAGTAAAGCATAGTTTGGATTGGGTAGTGGCAATAGAGATAAAAAGAGTAAGAACAAATCTTTACAATATTAAATAATGTACATTATTGACATGTAATGTACCTAGTGATAGGATGTACATTATTTTATTGTAATATTGATTAATAATGTTTGTTCTTTTCAGGCTGAAATACAAGTCCATTGTTTTCAATCCTGGCTTGACCATAGATCTATAAAATCAGAATCCCCATATTCGGAGATCTGAGATCCTGCATGCTTTAAGCCCTCTACCCATTATTCTTAAGTAGGGATGATACTAATATCTTTGTTCTAAGCCAGGTAAACTTGCATGATCATTACCATCAAGAATGTATCCGTGTGAGCCAAGTACAGCAAGCACATGTTTGGTAAAAAGGTTTCTAAATACTACAGAACAACCTTTCCTCTTTCTCTATCTGCAGATATAGTTCTGCTCAAGAGGGTGGTGTGAAAGGAAGATGAATTGCAGGCAAATCGCTTCCCACCACACCCTCCCTCACGCCCCAGGTATGACTCTACTCTTTTCTAGCGGCTGTGTTACTTGCCCCACCCCACCACAGCCCAGCCTCTGATATGAAGACAGCTTCTCATATTTACATGAGTTACATCTTTCAGGAATCACCACATGGAGTTCAGAGTTGACTGATTTCAGAAACAAGGTGAAGTCTTCTGAATCTGGTGATCTAGAAAATGGTAGAAGGGGCCAGTCATGGTGGCTTATGCCTGTAATCCCAGCACTTTGGAAGACTGAGGTGGGAGGATCACCTGAGGTTGGGAGTTTGAGACCAGCCTGACCAACATGGTGAAACCCTGTCTTTACTAAAAATACAAAAATTAGTTGGGTGTAGTGGCAGGTGCCTGTAATCCCAGCTATTCAGGAGGCTGAGGCAGGAGAATCGTTTGAACCTGGGAGGTACAGCTTACAGTGAGCCGAGATTGTACCACTGCACTCCAGCCTGGGTGACAGAGTGAGACTCCATCTTAAAAAAAAAAAAATGGTGGAAGTAGAGATGGAAAATGAAAGGAAGGAGTTAAGTCTTAGGGGATGTTTAGAGTTTAAAAAGGTGATAGCTTCTGCCTTTTAGTCAAAGCAAGAAGATAACCACATTTAAAAACAGGCAAATGACTTTACCTATGAAGCAATATAACAATGTAATAAAACTGCATTTGTACCCCATGAATATATACAAAAAATGCAATCAATAAAAACAGGACAGAGAATCCGAGGTATGGGTACTTCGAGGGAATGATTTGCCTGTCAAACTCAGTTTAAAGTTAGCTTCTTGTATACTCACCTTGGGAGAAGAAAATCTACCAAATAAACCTGTGACAAAGTATGTTCCTTAGGTCTATTCAAAAACTGTAGATGTGAGATTTGGGTAGCAGTCAGGATTAGTTCCCTGATGTGAACGCTGAAACCGTGGCTGAGCATCGCTTAGTTCTTTCTTGGCTTTGTAGAGAACGTTAGGCTTATGGTTGTGTTCACTATTACCATATTATGAAACAGCATTCATATTTTCTCATCTCTAGGCCTTTCTTATTCAAACAATTCTAGGTCTCTAATATTTCTTCAAGATTCAGTTGTTTCGAGTGGTTCTAGTGAGTAATCTACTGGTAAATAGTAACTTCTGTTGTGTCACTGCTCTATGCTAATCACTGTTCTTGCAGTTTAATAGATATTTAACTGTAATCCACATATTCTTCTTTTCCCCACATTTTTAAAGAGATGGAGTCTTGCTCTCTTGCCCAGGCTGAAGTGCAGTGGTGCAGTCATCGTTTACTGCAGCCTCGAGCTGTTAGGCTCAAGTGATCCTCCCACCTCAGCCTTGTGGGTAGCTGGAACTGCAGAGCTTACCACCATGCCCAGCTAGTTGATTTTAATTTTTTTAGAGATGGGGTTGCGGCTTGCTTTGTTACCCAGGCTGATCTTGAACTCCTGGCCTTAAGCAATCCTCCCGCCTCAACTTCACTGAAATCTCACATTTTGTGTATTTTGCTGAAACTTGAATATGAAAGTGCCTCACCCCAAAGCCTATGGCAAAATGGGAACCCCAGTCCAACATTATTTTTCAAACTTTAGTTTGAACACTTGGCTGGGCACAGTGGCTCATGCCTGTAATCCTAGCACTTTGGGAGGCCGAGGCCAGTGGATCACGAGGTCAGCCTGGCCAACATGATGAAACCCCATCTCTACTAAAAATACATACACACACACACACACACACACACACACACACACGCACAATCAGCTGGGCATGGTGGTGTCCACCTGTAGTCCCAGCTACTTGGGAGGCTAAGGCAGAAGAATAACTGGAACTCGAGAGATGGAGGTTGCAGTGAGCTAAGAACGTGCCACTGCACTCCAGCCTGGGTGACAGAGTGGGACTCTGTCTCAGAAGAAAAGAAAACTCTACTGGGCTGCTTCTTATATGAATGGACTGCAGTCTGCCCATGTTGTTGGAATGCAGCCAGTCAGTCCACAGAGTTACGGAGCTCAGGAAATGCTGGATGTTGCCTTCTCCAGCATCATCCTGTACACAGCTGCAGGAGGCCAAGTGTGATGACGTGATCCACTGTGTCACCTCAGGAGAAAGTGGAAATGCAGAGGCAGCGCTTCCGCTTGGAGTTTGAGAAGCATCGTGGCTTCCTGGCCCAGGAGGAGCAACTGCAGCTGCGGCGGCTAGAGGAGGAGGAGCGAGTGACCCTGCAGAGACTGCGTGAGAGCAAGGGCCGGCTGGCCCAGCACAGCAAGGCCCTGAAGGAACTGGCAGATGAGCTGGAGGAGAGGTGCCAGCGCCCAGCCCTTGGCCTGCTGGAGGTGAGGCCGGGTGCCACAAAAGCAGGCAGATGTGAGACTGACGTGGGAGACAAGGACAGTGGCTTTCAGAGACAAACACTTTGGCATTTGTGTTCTTTAGGAAACGGCACCCTAGAATTTCTCAGAACGCAGCTTAAACACCCTAGAATTTCTCAAAAGGCAGCTTAAACACCCTAGAATTTACTCAGAATCGTGAGATTCTAGAGAATTCTATAGTTTGAATCTGGCATGGTGGCACATGCCTGCAGTTCCAGCTACTACAGAGGCTGAGACAGGAGGATCGCTTGGTCCAAGGAAATTGAGACCAGCCTGGGCAACACAGCAAGACCCTCTCTCAAAAAACAAACAAACAGCGTATGGTTCATATTAAGGACTAAATAATTTTTTAAATTAAAATTAAGTTAATGATTTCTGAGAATGTAAACAGCTAGGAAAAGGACAGGCTGCCCTCTGCTGGTGACGAAGTGTTTCTTGAAACCTCACAGTCAGGTTGTCACGAAGGCACTGCAGTTTTTCAGTGATGGCTAACCCAGAAAGTCTGCATGACACATTTCAGTGTCACAGCCAAAAGGGTGAATAATGATTTAAATTGTCCAACTTGAAACTGTTATACTGGATTGTAAAGCAAACACTTGTTTCCTGGCCCACGTTGCATGCCTGTTTCAGGCACGGTGAGGAGGGGTTACGTGGACTCCTGTGTAGTTTGCTCCCAATCTATTTGGGATTAGAGAACAGAAAGACAAATAACAGTAAAAGGAAATCTTTGCTTTTAATCCTCTGTGGAGACATCATATCCCAGTGAACAGCGAAAGCCGCAGTTGTTGATGAATCTGTGTTTTCTTGATAGAATCAATGCCAACAGGAATTTATCTGGGCGACTTCTTTTTTTGGAGATGGAGTTTTGCTCTTGTTGCCCAGGCTGGAGTATAATAATGACATGATCTCAGCTCACCACAACCTCTGCCTCGCGGGTTCAAGCGATTCTCCTCCTTCAGTCTTCTTAGTAGCTGGGATTACAGGCATGTGCCACCAGCCAGGCTAATTTTTTGTATTTTTAGTAGAGACGGAGTTTCTCCATCTTGGTCAGGCTGGTCTTGAACTCCCAACCTCAGGTGATCTGCCTGCCTGAGCCTCCCAAAGTGCTGGGGTTACAGATGTGGGCCGCTGCGCCCAGCCTATCTGGGTCGACTTCTGTCTCCTCCCCAATGACTCATTCAGGGAGTTCTAAACTAAGTGATTCATGTCCTCATTTAACAGCTGACCCACAGATTCTACCTTTTCAGACTTAGTTCTAGACACTGAAAGACCATGAATATAAATAATCATATTAATTATCTGTATAATATTTACAAGTACAGTGACTAAACAGTACTGGTGACGTGTCAGGGGAGCATTAAATGAATGAATTTATAAAGCAGTTTAATTTGTCTCATTTTATCTTTTATATATATATATGCATATATATATATATAAAAGATATATAAATTATATTTTATTATTATTGTTATGTTCATTTCCTTAGTAAACTAGAGTCAGAAAGGAGTTAATTTTCTAAATAGCAGATAGCAAATAAACACAAGAACTTTGACAGTTTCTTTCTTTTTTTTTGTTTTTTTTGAGACAGAGTCTCACTCTGTTGCCTAGCCTGGAGTACAGTGGTGTGAACTTGGCTCACTGCAACCTCCACCTCATGGGCTCAAGCGATTCTCCTGCCTCCGCCTCCTGAGTAGCTGGGATTACAGGCATGTGCCAATGCACCTGGCTAATTTTTGTTGTTGTTGTTGTATTTTTAGTAGAGACAGGGTTTTGCCATGTTGGCCAGGCTGGTCTTGAATTCCTGACCTTAGGTGATCCATCCACTTTGGCCTCCCAGAGTGCTAGGATTATAGGCATGAGCCCCCGTGTCTGGCTTGACAGTTTCAACAATAACATTTATTGCCTTAACTCACCATGTCTCACGTAACAACCATTTAAATTTAGCACTTTACCACCAAATAGATGTTATAAAACAAATTATAGGGAGGATAAATTCTTGAATAATGTATCTATTTTTTTTAAAAGACAGGATCTCGTTCTGTCACTCAGGCTGCAGTGCAGTGGCATGATCATAGCTCATTGCAGCCTCAGTCTCCTAGATCAGGCAATCCTTGTGCCTCTGCCTCCTGAGTAGCTGGGACTACAGGTGTGCACCACCATGCCCAGCTAATTTTGTAAAAAGTTTTAGTAGACATGAGGCTTGGTTATGTTGCCCAGGCTGTATATTTTTACACTTTCCTTTCCCTTTCTTTCCTGGTACTAATAAGCTACATTTTACCCCCAAAGGCCAGGACCGAGGCCTGACATTCCCATACAGGGTAAAGCAGATTTTTTTTTCCCTGCTTTTATGCCATCAGGACTTATCTGACTGGTGACTGTTTTTAAGGGGGGAGGGAAAATGTATCCCAAATACAATTATTAATGTAATAAATATATTACAGATATATTTATTTAATAATCTACTTTGAGAAAAATTGTTGCTAGTTATTAAAGGCTTTCTTTTTTAATCTACTTAGGTAACCTACTCGATATGAATGGCTCTGGTATGTTGGTTCAAAGAATTAGGAATTTGTAATTCTTATAAAGACATTTAGGGAAACATTTTGTGTCTTTATTTGAGGAACCTTTCCCTGCCCTCCAAATAAATTCTACAAGTTCTTAGGATCTATTTTATCCTATTCCGTCTGAATTACATGCAGAATGTTACTCTGCTACAATATCCAAGTGCCAGAATTATTAATTCAGAAGATAAATTGATAGATGTTACAGGAATTAATCTAAATTTTGTGTGGCTTTAAAGAAAAGAGATTTGGCCAGGCACAGTGACTCATGCTTGTAACCCCAGTACTTTGGGAGGCTGAGGTGGGTGGATCACCTGAGATCAGGAGTTCGAGACCAGCCTGGTCAACATGGTGAAACCCTGTCTCTACTAAAAATACAAAAAAATTTAGCCAGGTGTTTGGTGGGCATCTGTAATCCCAGCTACTCGGGAGGCTGAGGCAGGAGAATCACTTGAACCTGGGAGGCAGAGGTTGCAGTGAGCCAAGATTGCACTGTTGCACTCCAACCTGGGCAACAAGAGTGAAACTCCATCTCAAAAAAAAAAGAGAAAATAGTTTTATTGTCCCCTATAATTGTATCTTAATCGTTAATGTTTTCCAGTAATTTCTAAGGAAATTTTCATGGTGTCCCTAGTCTGACTGTGAAAAGCAATTTGGAGGTCCAGCTCATGCAGTTTGTGTTTTTCTTTCCTTTTCAGGGTGTAAGAGGAGTCCTGAGTAGGTGTGTCTGCTTTCTGAATTGGTGAAGGGATTGGGAGAGGCAGAGGAGCTGGTGGATGGCGCTGCTGACTTCTGTGGTTTCTGTGCTCTTCTCAGAAGTAAGGCTGTCACGAGGCTGGAAGCAGAGAACATCCCCATGGAACTGAGGACAGCATGTCGCATCCCTGGGAGGAGGGAAATGCTGAGGAAATTCCAAGGTAGTTTGCACTTTAGGGATTGGGAATTCAGTGCGTGGGGTTTGCCTAGTATTGCAGTGTGCCAGTCAGCCGCAGTGACCCACAGAACCTGAAGTCTCAGTGGCCCACATCAGCGGATATTTATTTTGAGAGTGTGCTGTTGGTTTGTTACTGGGTGTGGGGCCTTCTGTGGTACCTCTCCTCACTCTGGGACCCATGCTGACAGAGCTCCACCTTCCTGCTGGTGCTGGGAGCCATACACAAGGGCAAGGTTATTAAAGGGATGGGGGATAAGTTCTCTTTACAGCATCAATACAGCATATCACTTCTGGTCACCAAAATGTGTGGGGATTTCTCCCGCAAACAGCCAATCTGTTCTCCAGCAGATGCTCCAGCCAGAAGTCCTTCCCTGCCATTTGATTTTGACACTATCTACCTGGAGATGGCATCAGGTCCCACAGGTTGAGGGTTTAGTCCCACAGACTGACCCCACTTCATATGCTGGTCACAAGCACAGGTTGTGGCCTATGATTCTGACCAACTGACTGTAAATTGGGGTTCCCACTACCTCCTTCTTGAGTTCACCTAATTTCCTGAACCAGCTCGCAGAACTCAGGGACACATTTTTACTCACTTATTATAATGGGTGTTACAGAGGATACAGATGAACAGCTGGAAGAGATTCATAGGGCGAGGTTTGTGAGAAGCGGTATGGAGCTTCACACCCTGTAGGCATGCTACCTTCAGAACCGCCATGTGTTCAGCTATCTGGAACGCCTCAGAACTCAGTTCTTTTGGTTGTTTTTGTTTTTGTTTTGAGATGGAGTCTCACTGGAGTGGAGTGGTGCAATCTCGGCTCACTGCAACCTCCGCCTCCCAGGTTCAAGCAATTCTACCTCAGCCTCCAGAGTAGCTGAGACTATAGGCACATGCCTCCACGCCCCGCTAATTTTTGTATTTTTAGTAGAGATGCGGTTTCACCTTGTTAGCCAGGATGGCCTTAATCTCTTGACCTCGTGATCCACCTGCCTCGGCCTCCCAAAGTGCTGGGATTACAGGCATGAGCCATCAGACCTGGCCTCTTTTGACTTTTTATGGAAGCACTATGTAGACATGATTGATTAAGTCATAGGCCATTGGTTTATCAACCCACCCTTCTCTTCTTCAGAGGTGGGTGGGGGCGTGGCACACAGGACTGAAAGTTTCCAGCCTCTAATCACGTGGCTGGTGCCCCTGGTAACCCACACCCAGTGGGGGCTTTCTGGGGGTCACCAACTACAAGTCATCCCACTAGCATACAAAAGACACTTGTCTTTCTGGAAATTCCAAGGATTTTAAGAACTGTATGTCAGTAAACAGGATGTAGACCAAATATATCCTTCACAGTATCAGTGGTGTGGTGACTCATGCACTCCTCTTAAAGGCATCCATGCTGAATGGGGCATGTGACCTTGCTGAGATTTCATGGCTATGCCAAACTGTAAAGGAGACAGTGTAGAGGGCAAGGCAGAACTTTCCCCTTTCCCTAGGAATGTTTGCTGAAAATCAACTGACCAAAGACAAATAGGAACACAGGCATAGAAAAGTTGTAACATTCATAGCACAGTGGAACTGCAGGAGAGTAATTACCCAGTAACTCGGTGGGATGCAGATGCTTACATACCCTTCTTTATTGGAGGAAAGGAAGATGGGGAGATGTGGGTGATTTTAGGGGGATAGTAAATGATTTTTTTCGAGGATTCTTTGGGCTTGATGTACATACAGTGGCTTGGGACAAAGTCTGTTGAAAAGTAGACAGTGGTTTGTGACTAAAGTTTGTCCAGGTGTGTTCACAGATTAAGTCTGTCTTCCTGCAGTATGAGCTAAATTATTTAAGAACACAGAGACTTTAGGCAGATAAATGACTGTTAGAATAAAGCTTCCTCCAGTGTGTGCTGGTCTCCAAGGACCTTTGCTTTAAAATAATGGGTTTACCAGGGTGCCATATTTTAGGGTAAAATTCCCTGCCCTCCTTCAGTGGGAGAGTACACCATGCCAGAAGAATGAGGATTGGTATATTCATGAAGAACATCAGAGTCACGGCCACGCATAGAGTCTATATTTGGTTAGAACAATGGGTGCAAAATTGTAGTTTATCTCCTATTAGCTGTGATATGAGTAACGTTAGTCCCAGTAAATTTCCATTTTTCCTTGTTTATAAAATGCTAAAAAAACTGTTTGGAGGACAAAATGAAACATTTGAAAGCACCCCACCTCCTGAAAGTAATCAATATGAAAGCATTGCAGTTATCAATTAACAAGAAGTTTGGTTTAATATACTGGCTGAGAATTTGATGATTTGCTTGAATTAGTCAATAAAGCCAAAAATATTGTTAATTATTTTTATGTAGGAATAAGCAGTGTCACAAAAATTTAGTTTGTTCAGTCTGATTGTGTTATTCTTTAAAACAGTATAGATTCAGTATTTTTTTAAAATTTCATTTTAAAATCTAATTTATCCCAAGTAATGAAAATAGTCTGTGTCTGAATGGTCACTTCACTACTTACAGAGAAAGATTGTAATGTCTCCTTAACGAGAAAACCCATCTCCTCACCATAGTACCCACGTTCTCATGGGCAGATGAATATGTACTAAATGCCTGACTTGATTAAAGTTATCATGTCACCATCAGACACAGGTAACCTCATATCAATATTTATTTCTATTGAATGAAATAATCAATTCAAAATGTATTACTCATTTTATCTCATCCATTCTTTTAAACGTTGGAATATATCATTCAACAACAGCAACAAAATACGCTACTACAGTCCATAGCTTTGTGTTGCAGATATTTACTTAATCAAAATACACAGACTGTAAGTGGATGATACAGGTTATTGAGGAAAATTAAAAGGAGTGTGAAAAGGGTAACAAGAAGTTCTAGTTTTGAATAAGGTGACCAGGGAAGACCTTGGCCTGTAGCGGATAGCCCAGCAAACATGTGATCTGGAAGAAAGCATTCAGGCAGCAGAAATGAACACTAAGGCCTGACATGGAGGATGGCAGGTGTGTTCCAGGAGCCGTGAGGATGCCAGTGTGAGGACTCTCTGGCAGAGTAAATGACAGGAGGGTTGGAGAGACCAAGGAAGGGCTAGACAGGCAAGCCACTCTGAGTATGATACTTTATCCCTGAGTGACATAGGACATCACTGAAAGATGATTGGGCCAGGCACCATGGCTCATGCCTTTAATCTCAGCCCTTTGGGAGGCCAAGGTGGGCAGATCACTTGAAGTCAGGAATTTGAGACCAGCCTAGCCAACACGATGAAAACCCATCTCTATTAAAAATATAAAAATTGGCCGGGCGCGGTGGCTCAAGCCTGTAATCCCAGCACTTTGGGAGGCCAAGGCGGGTGGATCACGAGGTCAAGAGATCGAGACCATCCTGGTCAACATGGTGAAACCCCGTCTCTACTAAAAATACAAAAAATTAGCTGGGCATGGTGGTGTGTGCCTGTAATCCCAGCTACTCAGGAGGCTGAGGCAGGAGAATTGCCTGAACCCAGGAGGCGGAGGTTGCGGTGAGCCGAGATCGCGCCATTGTACTCCAGCCTGGGTAACAAGAGCGAAACTCCGTCTCAAAAAAAAAAAAAAAAATTAGCCCACACCCAACTACTTGGGAGGCTGAGGCAGGAGAATTGCTTGAACCCAGGAGATGGAGGTTGCAGTGAGCTGAGATCGTGCCACTGCACTCCAGCCTGGGCAACAAGATTGAGGCTCTTTCTCAAAAAATAGAAAAAGAAAAATAGTTTGTACTAATGTTTTCTGAGGATCACTCTATATGCATTCTTGTAAGTAAATTACAGAGAAGAGAAGATTGACATGGGAAAAACAGCTAAGGATTTTTGGAGTAATTTGGTGAGAGATGATTATGTTGGTACAGATGTTATTACTGAAGGTGCCGCAAGATGGACAGATTGTTATATACTGAAGGCAGAGCTGGTAAGATTTGCTGTTGGATTATGTATGGTGTGCCATAAAAAAGAACAGCCAGGAATGATTCCAAGGTTTTGGATCTTACAAACTGGCAAAATGTGATTGCCACTTATATTGATGAGGAAAGCTGCACTTGAAGCAGAAGGAGGAGGTTGGGTTTTGGACACGTGGTTATTGCGATGAGTGCTAAATATCCAAATATTGGTGTCAGGTAAACAGATGAATGTACAATATGGAGTTTCAGGGTAAAGGTCAAACCTAAGGACATGCATTGAGAATCAGTCATCATATGAATGGAAGTTTATCAAAGCAATGAGCCAGCCAAGCCCCGGGTAGATAGGGAGTGAGCTGAGAGAGAAAGAAGAGGCCCAAGTCTTGGGACCACAGGTTTCTCCAGTGGTGGTGGACGAGGAGAGGAGAACAGCAAACAGGGCCAAGGAGTAGCAGGCAGAGAGGAAGGGGAGACATGGATGAGTGTTATCTTTGGAAACAGGAGACTTTTCGGACAAATGGATTCTCAGTAGTGTTGAGAGCTACAGAAACATCATTTAAGATGAACTATGACAAATAACCATTCATCAAAGTGGAGGCCCCTGGGAAGATGGACATGAGCAGTTGGGGTGGAGTGTGGTCATATCATGATGAAGAATTGAGTTTAGGAGAGAAATGGTAGGGAGAGGAATAGGATATAGACCACGTCAAAAGCCATTTCACAGTCCTCTTTTGTTAGAAATGACGCAGCCAGGTGTGCCGGAGCAGGAATGGCGTGGGGACACATGACCTATGTTAAATGCACACTCAGTGGAGGCCTACCTCCCAGCCTCTGTTATTCATCTCTAGAGTCTGGAAAACCACATCAACTCTTTGACTCTGAATCTACTCTTGTGTAATGCAGGGATGACTGTGGTGACCGTCAGGGTGGCTGCGTGAGTTAATATAAATAATGCAGTGGGCAGTTATGTGACCACTCAGGTTGGATATCAAGAAGAGTTTACTAGGCTGGCTGTGGTGGCTCACGCCTGTAATCCCAGAACTTTGGGAGGCTAAGATGGGTGGATCACGTGAGGTCAGGAGTTTCAAACCGGCCTGGGCAACATGGCAAAACCCCATCTCTACAAAAAATACAGAAAACTAGCTGGGTAAGGTGGTGCATGCCTGTAGTCCCAGCTACTCAGAAGGCTGAGGTGGGGGGATTGCTTGAGTCTGGGAGGTGGAGTCTGCAGTGAGCCGTGATTGCACCACTGCACTCCAGACTGGGCAACAGAACAAGGCTCTGTCTCAATTTAAAAAAAAAAGTTCACTAGAAGTGTTTAGAGGCAAATAAGTGTAGTGGCAGTGGCAGTAGTGGGTAGTACCGTGGCAATAGCAGTAGCAGTAGAAGGAGTACTTGTTCTGATGTTAAAAATCAAACTATATTCACATGTTAGTCTGTTTTTGCCTTGCTATAAAGAAATACCTGAGGCTGGGTATTTTGTTAATATAAGGATATGTGGTTTATTTTGGCTCATGGTTCTGTAGACTGTACAGGAAGCATGGTGCTGGCACCTGCATCTGGCGAGGCCTCAGGAAACCTCCAGTCATGGTGGAAAGCAAAGGGGGAGCCAGCATATCACATGGCAAGAAAGGAAGCAGTGAAGTGGGGGGCTTCCAGGTTCCTCTTAAACAAGCAGCTCTTGCAAGCTAAGCCACATTTCAACATGAGATTCCGAGGGGATACACATCCAAACCGTGTTATTAATTAACTTGCTACCTATGAGGAATGCTTATAAGGAAATCCACTGAATATTTTACATTCTCCCTTCTTCCTTGAGTTTCATATCTAGATATATTTATTTACTATGTATATGGGTCAGATGTCTCATCAGTCTTGCTGGGACTTCACAGGATCAATTTTTTAAATTGTTAATATAACAAGTCACTGCAAGCTTAGCTGCTTAAAGCCATACCATTTAGTATCTCACAGTTCTGGAGATAGACATCCAGGTGGGATCAGCTGGCTCCTCTGCTTCCTTTGGTTTCCTCAAGGCCCAAATACGGGTGTTGGCTAGGCTAGGCTTCTCTGTAGGTCTGGGGAAGAATCTTAACCCTGAGCTTATTCAGATTGTTGGCATAATGCAGTTCCATGCAAAGGCAGTACTGAGATTCCTGTTTTCTTGCTGGCTGTTGGTTGGGGGCCATTCCAGCTCTGGAGAGCACTCTCAGCTCTAGAACTCACTCGTCTTTCTCCTCATGTGACCTTTCCCTCTTCAAAGCCAGCAAAGAGATATCAAATCCATGTCTTATTGACCTTTCCTGCTGCCACCAACCCAGTAGCCAGAGAAAACGTTATGATTTTATAGAACTTGTGGGATTAGATTCGACCCATCTAGATAATCTGTCTCTTGTCATATAATGTAACATAGTCATAAGGCTAACACCAGGGTGTGAAGGTCATGGGGTCCGTCTTAGAATTCTGCCTACCACAGTAATATAATCTTGAAGGTAGTGGATTTCATGTTAATAAAATTCTCCTATAGATTTTAAGAAAAAGAAACCCCTAAGGGGTTTATAAATTTTATGTTAAATGCAGAGGATCCTCCTACGTGTACCCAAATGTTTTGGATGTAAGCCAGACATGGTGGTGTGCACCTAGAGTCCCAGATACTGGGGAGGCAGACACAGGAGGTCCCTTGAGTCCAGGAGTTTGAGGCTGTAGTGTACCATGGCTGTGCCCCTAAATACCTCTGAACTCCAGCCTGGGCAACATAGTAAGACTCCGTCTCACACACACATACACACACACACACAAATGCTTTAGATGTAAATGAAACTAAATGATTATTCACTTGCTTTGTCATCATCACTTAATTGTTTTCATTGGGGAAGTTAATGAGTTCTGAGTTATGCAGAGGAAACAGTGGAATAGACCAGAAAGTAATATAGAATAAAGAATAATGAAGTAATAAAGAATATTTCACTTGTAAGGTGAAATACTGATTTGTTTTCTCTAGGAGTTATTAGAGAGAGAAAAGTGAGGAACTGTGGGACTATTCTTTGCAGTGGCTTCCTAAGTTTCTACCAGTCCTTTCTTTCCTTTCACCTGCTCCACCAAATTCTTTCCACAGTGGATGTAAAGCTGGATCCCGCCACGGCGCACCCAAGTCTGCTCTTGACTGCTGACCTGCGCAGTGTGCAGGATGGAGAACTGTGGAGGGATGTCCCCAGCAACCCTGAGCGATTTGACACATGGCCTTGTGTCCTGGGTTTGCAGTCCTTCTCGTCGGGAAGGCATTACTGGGAGGTGCAGGTGGGAGAAGGAGCGGAGTGGGGGTTAGGGGTCTGTCAAGACACACTGGTAAGAAAGGGGGAAACCACACCGTCTCCCGAGAACGGGGTCTGGGCCCTGTGGCTGCTGAAAGGGAATGAGTACATGGTCCTTGCCTCCCCATCAGTGCCTCTTCTCCGACTGGAAAGTCCCCGCTGCGTTGGGATTTTCTTGGACTATGAAGCCGGTGAAGTCTCATTTTACAACGTCACAAATGGATCTTATATATACACATTCAACCAGCTCTTCTCTGGTGTTCTTCGGCCTTACTTTTTCATCTGTGATGCAACTCCTGTTGCCTTGCCACCTATAACAGCAACAGAGTCAGGAAATTGTGCATCCAGGGATCATTTAGATCCTGCTTCTCATGTAAGAGATGATCATCTCTAAAATTCTGTTCCAAGATGCAGTCCTAGCCTAGCCAACGTTCCTGGAGGGGTGAAGGATGTCAACATGCTAAGTTTTAACAAATACCCTCATTTAGGCCAGCACCATAATCCTTGTTGCTGTGGAAATATTTCTATGGGACAAAAGAAGTAATATGAAATATTTGCATCCGGGAAGATTATAGAGCATAATGATTTTAGAAATGGAGCAGCCTCAGCCTCTATTTCTAGATCACACTTTCTTGATGAGTCTTCCTTCAAATTAATGACCTTGGATTGCATAAGGATTTCTTTTCATTCATTAACATTTTTTATACCTTTTAATATCCTTTTATTCCAAATCTTCCATGTAAGAATTAACATGGCAATTCTTAAATGGATTCACAATGGTGTGATACTATTCCAGTATCACATCCATAATTCTGTATTTCTCCTCCTTTTCCTGATTTTCCTCCTCATTCTCTCCTTTCCCCTCTGTCTTTCTGTTATTCTCACTCTTTGTCTCTCTCATTCCTTGTTTCTTACCTCTTATTGTTTAACCTGTTGTTTCCTTCTAAATTAATATATTTCGAGCCATTCCTTTATACATTCACATTGCCTATGACGTTACTCAGTTACTTTAAAAATCCTTTTTATTCTGGAACTAATTTTTAAGAATTATGAAGCTCATTCCCCTGAATCTAATATCACTGACTCCTAGACTTTTTCCTTTTTCTTTGGATACACTCTAAATAGAATTTATCAGAATTTTCATTCAACTTGTTCTTTGACCTAGACATTTACTAGTTATAAGACCTCAAGGCTGGGTGCAGTGGCTCATGCCTTTAATTCCAGTACTCTGGGAGGCTGAGGTGGGCAAATCACAAGGTCAGGGGTTCAAGACCAGCCTGACCAACATGGTAAAAAATGTCTACTAAAAAAAAAAAATAGAAAAAATTAGCTGGGTGGCAGGTGCCTGTGATTCCAGCTACTAAGGAGGCTGAGGCAGGAGAATAGCTTGAACCCGGGAGGCAGAGGTTGCAGTGAGCCTAGATCACACCACTGCACTCTAGCCCAGGCAACAGTACGAGACTCGGTCTCAAAAGAAAAAAAAAAAAGTTCTCAAACAACACACCTGTTTTTCTTTCAGCTGCTTATTATGGTTCCTATACATGCAACAAATATACTGGCCTCACAGTGTTATAGTGTATACTTAAGGTTATAATTGATATTGCTGGTTTGAATTCAGCTTTTCTATTTAAGTACTTTATGATGATGATGATGAAATGATGATAATAGTTAACATTTTTAAAGTAGGTTCTGTACCTTTCCAACAAAATTCTTAAAAGTTATTGAAGGCTAACCTTGCTGCCTTCTTTATATCAGTATCTTATAAGTAATTGCTACACAAATGCTAAAATGCTTAAATGATAAATGCTTCAATGCTAACCAAATATTAATTAATGACAAATTATTTAACATTATCTGGTAATAATCTGCAGAAGGTTTAACTTTTCCTTCTCAATTTGAAGTTCAAGATACTTTTCCAGGGAGATTTTTTTTTGACTGACATCCTTAACTTACCTTCCAGCTATATTACTAATGTAGCTTTCTTTCCAGATTTTTTTAATTGTCTGATCATGACCGAACACGTCTCTGTGTCTCAGCTTTGCAAACAGAGGAAATAACGCATCCGTACGTCCCTCTTGCTGGTGTTGCGCAGACCATGCTTGCCCTGGGCCTCCCTCATGCAAAGTCCGCATGGAGAAGATGGGCTTCAGCTCGGCAGCAGCATCCCTTCCCACGAGGATGAGGAGGGATGATGGCAGTGGCTGGAGATGCCCCTTCCATGGGGCACCACCCATTCACAGAGACGCCTTCCACTCTCTTCATAGGGGGAAACGAATCCCAGGAATATTCTGGTCTCAACTGTCTCCCTTGAATCTTGTCTCACTGTGCATTTTATTATGGTTTAAGTCAGTCAGTAACTGAAGTGAGTCTTCATCTCTTGCATTCAGTTCAAAGAGCTTTGCGTGTCTCCTATGATGACCTGTCCCTTTCCGTCTCCAACTCCTAAAAGATTTCCACTATTTCCTCTGGAATTTTGTTTCATGACCAGCAAAATCCTCTAAATCCATACCATTTCCTGGCTTTTCCTATCCTTTCCTCTGAATGCCAGTCTTTTACATTCAGCTCTCCACTTGACATCAAAATAGACATTTTAAACTCAATATTCCTAAAACTTAACTCCATTTTTCCCCCAAGTCTCCCCACTTACACAGCAACAACAGCAACAAACACCACAGGCATCTTGTGTCACTGGAAGGCAACTCCATTCCTTTGATGCTGAGGCCAGGCGTCTGATGGAGTCCTCTCTTGATTTCTCTAACCCAGGTCCAGCCCATCAGCAAGCCCTGCTGGTCCTGCCTTTGGAACATGTCTAGGGTTCAGTTGTCCTGGCCGCCCAGCTGCTGTAACTGTGGTCGGAACTCCATCCTGCCTCTCTGGATTATGACACTTGTTTCCTCACAATGGTCCTGCTTGGGCTCTAGGCCCTTCCACTCCCATTCTCTACTGCAGCTGGGCTGATCCTTTTAACACCCAATGATGTGTTGCCATCACAGTGACTTAGAAATGATATGCCAATATATGAGTATAAATATTATTACATTAATAGTAACATATGTACAAACGTGTACTGCAAAATATCACATAAAACATATTGAAGCCGGACACGGTGGCTCACGCCTGTAATCCCAGCACTTTGGGAGGCCGAGACGGGTGGATCACTAGGTCAAGAGATCGAGACCATCCTGGTCAACATGGTGAAACCCCGTCTCTACTAAAAATACAAAAATTAGCTGGGCATGGTGGCGCGTGCCTGTAATCCCGGCTACTCAGGAGGCTGAGGCAGGAGAATTGCCTGAACCCAGGAGGCGGAGGTTGCGGTGAGCCGAGATCGCACCATTGCACTCCAGCCTGGGTAACAAGAGCGAAACTCCGTCTCAAAAAAAAAAAAAAAAATATTGAAAATGTATGCTATGTAATTAATATCAATATTGTTAATTATAACATTGTTTTGAATTAAATATTTTATTGAAATTAATTTTACTGCTTTAATGTACCTGCTAGAAAATTCTAAATTATGTTTTATTTATATTGGACAACCCTGCACTCAGGTGTTCGAATCAACTTGGAAAAAGGAAATAAAAAGGGAGTAGAGATGGCCATGATTATTCTTTCAGGAAAGAGAATATCCTAAACACTCTTGTCATGGCACCCAGCACTTCCTTATTCCTCAGGCTGTAGATGATGGGATTGAGCATGGGGGTAAGGATGGTGTAGAAGACTGCCAGGATCTTGTCTTCGGATGGTGAGCGGAGATTCCTGGGCCGAAGATAGGTGTAGACAAAAGGTGCATAGTAAAAGATCACTACAGTTAAATGGGTTGAAATGGTGGTGAAGGCCTTTTTTCTTCCCTCCTTTGAACGCATATGATAGACAGCAAATAGGACTCGGCCATAGGAAGCAGTGATGCCAAGGAAAGGAAAGAGGAGAAAGAAGCTTGTACTTACAAAAACCATATATTCATAGACCCAAGTATCTGTACAGGCAAGAAGCAACATGGCTGGGACATCGCAGAAGAAATGGTCAATGGCCCTAGACCTGCAGTAGGGAATATGGAGGGCATAGACTGTGTGTGCCAAGGAGTTGATGGACCCCAGTGTCCAAGAGCCTCCAGTCATCTTCGCACACACTCTTTTACTCATGCGGATGGGATAGTGGAGAGGGTGGCAGATGGCCACGTAACGGTCATAGGCCATGGAGGTCAGGAGTAAGCCCTCAGAACACGCCATGGTCAGGAAGAAGAAGCTTTGCATACCACATCCCAGGAGGGAGATGCCATTCTGCCCGGAAAGGAAGTTATATGCCATCTTGGGGACAGTGGTGGAGATGTATATCAGGTCCATGAGGGAGAGCTGGCTGAGAAGAACGTACATCGGCGTGTGGAGACGAGGATCCACGTGGATGAGGTGAATCATGGCTGAGTTACCCACCGAGGCCAGAAAGAATATGAGGATGATAAGGCACAGGAGAAATACGCCAGTTTGATTTGGGGGAAGCAGACCCAACAACATGAAATCATTTGACGTGTGATTCCATTTCTCCATGAAAACTCTCTGCTGTAACTGTGTTGAAAAAGATATAGAAACAACAGCAAAGCAGAAAACATGAAATGAAACAACAGAAAAACAAAAAGGAACTGACTTTATCAATGTTTGTTTAGAATGAGTTATTTCTCCTCTAACACTGCAGGTTTTGTTGAATCGATTTCTAGATCTTAACAGAATGTTACCTTTCCAATTATTTCTGGTAAGCATCTCAGCAAGTCATAGATATCTTTGTGGTTTTTCAGTATAAAGTCTAGCCCTGTAGGCAGAAAAGATAAAGAATATAACTAAAACGTTCTTTTCTAGAGAACTCCTGGCCAGTCACATCACTCATGAGTTATCAACAAGTCACAGGATTTGAGAAAGGCAGGGATACCTACTTCTCCAGTGTTTTAATCTAATAGGGCATAATCACAGTAGAAACTTGATGTATGACTCAGAAGTTTTCTATATACTTACATAGTCCTCGTCTTTAATTTCTGGTCTTTCCTCCCCAGCTGACAGTACTCCAGCCAGATAAACCAGATCCTCTCCTTGATACTCTGCCTTTCATATTCCAGACAGGCACTTCTATGCCTTTCCTGCAAATGTGCCCACAATGCAAGTCACTCCTTGAACTGTAAGGGCTTTGTATGTCCAATAAGATCCACCTTAACTGTAAAGTATTATTTACATATTCTCTCTTCCCTAATAAGGTTTTCAGATATTGAAGACCTACAGAATGCAAAATCAAATGCATGGATAGTCAGTCACATACAGTATTAGTTTCTTCATTTAAGTAAATCACTCAAAATAAATGTCAGAGATTGCATAATAGGTTTATTTTTTAAAAAGTATATTTGCCACAGCTGAAAGCAATTACTAGTGAATTATATAGATAATATATATTATTTATAGTATTTAATATATATAATCTATAATTTTATAATATTTATTCATCTGTTACCTTTCATATATGTGTATGTCTATGTACATATCTACCTATTCTTTCTCTCTCTTTCTATCCTATATATAGGAGTCTTTGAAGTACCATACATTATTACAGCTGTTCCTCACGTTATTTATTATAACCTTTCCACAAAACAAATTCTGTGAATTTAGGCATCTTATCTTCATTTTTCAAGTATTTAAAGTAGTATTTAGAGATGTAAAGAATAACCTTCTCAAATACTGTTAGTGATGGAATTAGATTTTGGTCCTGTGTAGCTGCTTCAAATTTCTAGTCATTTCAATTTTGCCCCAAATTTAGTAATTATTTGGTAAATGCCTTCCTGTGTGTACATTATCTCATTCAACTTAAATTGTGTGATTATTCCTCTTCTGCAAAAGATCAAGCCTACATCAATTTCAGACTAGTTTGGAGCATACGGAGGTTAGAGGGGTTGTTCACCTTCTGTTCTTGTAGTCTGGTTTTCATTACCATACATGACAGCAGAGTCAAGCAGCGTACAACTATAAAACTGGAAAAGCCAGTGTGAGCAGGAGGACATTTGTGATTCATCGCTCAAGTATGTCTTCCTATTTCATTAGGTAAAACAATGAAATTCGAATTAATAGTTAATAATTGAGAATAAAAAAATCCAACAGCCAAAATAAATCATTTTTCCCTTTCTGGAAAGTTTGTCTAGCTTTTTATGTCTAGGCCTTTCATCAGGAATTTTTATTTCTGACTCAACTGTTTATAGTCTCTCTTTTTCTCTTTACACTGTCTCAAATCCGGCAATTCATTTTTTACTTCATGCGGTTTCCCAAGTATGCATAAACTGTAATTGTGGCATTTCTTATTTTTCAACATCTTTGTGACTTTCTTCATTACCTGGGCTTGCAGCAAGATGTCATGTTTTTGTGTGTTCTTCTGTCTGAGGCAGACACTGATGTCACATCCTGCCCAGCATATCGATTTGGGTAGTCATCTTGGCTTATTTATTTTCCAACTTTTACTGCTGAAAAGCAATTAATAGTTGCAATTATTGACATTCGGTAACTTAAACTCAACTGTTTCTTCATATAATCTCAGGTAGCATGAATGCAATTGTGAAAGAGAGCCTGCTGTGGAAAAATGACAGTGCATTTCTACAGCTGTCCAAGTGGCAAACACTATCAGTGAAACGTCGGGAGCAGTAATGGTGCACAGTAGCATTGCACATGGGGTCCGGGCAGGGTCAGAGGCATGCTCTGCTTCTTGTAGAGCATTAGAAATTAAAACTGATCAGAAAAGCACATGAAACCCATCATTATGTTACATTCATTTCCTCAAAAAATGTTCACTGAGTTCCTGTTTTATGACACTGTTGCCAGCTACTGCTGTGCTTTTGTGATAAAACACAAAAGATTTTACAATATGTAATTAAAATTAAGTTCATTATACAAACAATAGACCAACAAACTCAACCATACAGTGCGATGTTGTGTGGTGATTGGTAGTCTAAAGAAAAATGAAGGAGCAGAGAGATCATCGGGTTAAACAAAGGAATTAAGAAGGTACTCCAGGAGACTTTTCTAATTTCCAGGGCATGTATGATAAAGATTGATTTTTGAACTGACCTGACTACATTTTATGAGTAAGAAGTATCCTATTAATTTAGTTCCAAGCAAGTATTTCATTCATTTTATCAGATGAATGTGTTGAGAGCCTTTGACGCAGCAGTCACTGTGTGAGGCAGTAGAGACAGAATGATTTATCAGGTGCTGTCCCATCACCAGGTGGGCGACCAACTGTCCTGACATGCCCGGGTTTTTGGGGATCCCCAAGATGCCCTGGAAATTGGAAAAGCCTTTTGGAGTACTTTCTTAATTCCTTTGTTTAATCCAGGTTAAATCCAGGGGAAGAAAGATGCCAGCTGGACTCCCATGACGTGTTTCAAATAGCAAGCATGAACAAGCCGACTTGGCTCTAAGTTTGTGTGTTCCATCCAGGAATTGTTTTGAAGGGAGACATTTGATTATTTATTGCATAGACTACAGCTCAAGGGTATTAAAAAGGTTGTTTCATGGTAGTTACTAGAATAACAATTTTGTTTCCAAAAATGGAAAACTAGCATATTGTTAGGCAATGGAAGAGAATAACATCTTTTAGGCTCCTGCGAACCTAGGACTAGAAGTTTTAGGTCATGGGACACTGGAGTTTGAATTTAGGATCCATTTCCATTGTTGTCCAGCAGCTTTCCTTATTAGACACGGGACCTTATTTAATGCGCCAGAATTACATGAAGCATCACTCTGTTGGTTACATTATAGCTGGGAAAATATTGTACCTGTGGCTACCAGGTGAGTCTAGGGTTAGCAACTGACTTGGTTATTCTTGACTTAAAGTATAACTGAGAAGAACTTGAACAGATTTACAAGAGAAAACAAAAAACCCCATCAAAAGTGAGCAAAGGATATGAACAGACACTTATCAAAAGAAGACATTTAGCAGCCAACAAACATGAAAAAAAGCTCAACATCACTGGTCATTAGACAAATGCAAATCAAAACCACAATGAGATGCCATCTCACCCCAGTTAAAATGGTGATCGTTGAAAAGTCAGGAAACAGCAGATGCTGGAGAGGATGTGGAGAAATAGGAATGATTTTGCACTGTTGGTGGGACTGTAAATTAGTTCCACCATTGTGAAGACAGCGTGGTGATTCCTCAAGAATCTAGAACCAGAAATACCATTTGACCCAGCAATCCCATTACTGGGTATATACCCAAAGGATTATAAATTATTCTACTATAAACACATCCACACGTGTGTTTATTGCAGCACTGTTCACAATAGCAAAGACTTGGAACTATCCCAAATGCCCATCAATGTTAGACTGGATAAAGAAAATGTGGCACGTATACACCATGGAATACTATGCAGCCATAAGAAAGCATGAGTTCATGTCCTTTGCAGGGACATAGATGAAGCTGGAAACCATCATTCTTAACAAACTAACACAGGAACAGAAAACCAAACACTACATATTCTCACTCATAAGTGGGAGTTGAACAATGAGAACACGTGGGCACAGGGAGGGGAACATCACACACCAGAGCCTGTCAGGGCTTGGGAGGCTAAGGAGGGGAGAGCCTTGAGAAACCCCTAATGCAGATGACGGGTTGATGGGTGCAGCAAACCACCATGGCACGTGTATGCCAATGTAACAAACTTGCCTGTTCTGCACATGCATCCCAGAATGTTGTAAAATATAGTAATTTTTTAAAAATAATAAAAGAAGAATGACACTGAGAAAAATTAATACGGAAAGTTTATTTGGGCCTAGGTTGAGATCCGCAGCCCAGAAACACTTCCTTGGGAAGTTTCCTGGAGAACAAAAGACCCAAGTTTTTAAGGAAAAGAAAAGGAGGAATCAGAAGAGGGGACAAATTCTAAAGTTCTTTGTCAGCAAGTCTTGTTGCAGAAACAACATTGATCAGTGATTGGCTATGTATTATTTAACTATAGGCTATGTGGTATAGGGTCTTGATAGATTAATTCATGGGTAGTTCGCACAAGTCAGTCTAGAGCCCGCATAGCAAGCAGCATCAACAAATGACTTCCTAGCTCAAGGAAGAGTGAGATGTGACTGCAGTCACATTTCAATGTCTCTTTGTACCTGATAATTTAAAGGAGGCTTGCATCCTTCAGCCAAAACATTTCTCTCTCATTCTAAAAGATACATTGCTGAAATTTGTAGAGTTAAGAAACATCTTTTTTCACAGGAACTAATAATACAAGTGTAGCAAGTATAGGGCTCTGAATTTATTTTGTAAGTGTTACGAGTAGTGAGCACTTTTTAAAACTTTTGTAGACAATCAGCACAAGACCAATAGCAAATTCTCATAGGCTCAGCTACCTCAATCTCAACAATGTATAGGACAGCTGTATTTAGAGACTTCTGTGTGTTCAGCACATAGCAGATTCTTAGTGTCACTATCCTTTGCCTATTCCCTGTCTTAACTATTGAGGCCCTGAGAAGTTGTCTGTGTTAATGTTACATTGTTTGAAAGCTGCATATAGTATAACTCTAACAAGTTTATATTACCTCATTTTACACTTTAAGTTCACTCTTGGTTTTCCGGTTTGTTATAGAACTGTCTATTCCCTGTGAAGCAGAGTTTACTTATGATAGGAAAACAACATTTCTATGGTAGCTTTCTAGATTAAAACCAAGCCAAATCAATTCATTTTAATTATATCGCTATGACTCACCTTGTCTGCCGTTCTTCAATTTGTATAGTAAGAGGAAAAGTAGCTTTATAGTGACACTGTTCTCTGCTAACCTTCCATATAGTTATTTAAAGCATGTAAGCATCAAACTGTGTTCCAATAGTCTGTCAGGCTATCAATAAGATTATGTCACTGATCAGTAGGCCTTGCATTAAACCAAAACTTTCTGAAATGAGAATCTCTTCTTTATCTGCCAAAATTCATGAGAAAGAAATTCCAGATAGCACTTTATAGTATTAGTTCTGTACAGCTCCTGCAGCTAGTCATTCCCTTATGGTGAAATCAGAAAACAGCTTCACCAGCTCTTGTGAAATGTGTTCCTGTTTGCATATGTAGAGCTTAGATAAAACCTCTTTCTTTCCTATTACCTAGTTTCAGTGAAAACAGAATAAGACATTTTACACTTAATTCCTTCAGGTTCTACCACTGGAAGACAGAAGAGTGAATTGCTATATATTATATGCAGAACCTATGTCACCAACACTTAAGTTATTCCTCTTCCTCCTCTAATTGATCTCCAATGTCCAGGTCCGTGGGGGCCAAAACTTTTGTCACTTTACTTGACTTTGCTGATTTGAGGATCAACTCAGTTCTAAACTTAAAGCAAATCAACCAACCCAATCAACTTTGCTGCATTCAGCTGATACCCAGAATCAGACTAGAATATTAATATTCCAGAACATGAGTTCAGAGCTATAAAAGATGTTAAATTATGTTTATGAAAATTCTCTCATTTCTTGAGTTAGAGAAATCAGGATTAAATAAGTGTAGGAACCACTTACACATTTTCGGCTAAGTAATAGCAGAACTAGTCCCAGGGACAGCTTCCTGTCTACCGTCTAGTCAGTTCCTAGGAGGAATGATTGGTGATTTGACTAAATTATGCTATAATAAAACACATTCTTTTCCTTGTTAGGTGGGGGGAGATAATTGATACATGAAAATATTTATCCATTCAGCTATTCTACTAAAGTGAAAGTTGACCCTTAGGGATAGTGAGATGAAATGAGCATTTAGACTCAGAGAGACTAGTCTAGTCTGACAGGTATGCCACTAATTAAGAAGCTGAGTTGGGAAAAGTACTTAAGATTTCAGCCTGTTCTAATCTTTATAACTGGACTAATTTGAGGGTCATTCTAAGCCAAATGTTTACATAGTATCTGTTGCAGAGGAAGGGCTTAATAAACTTTAAAATGTCTTACCCCTTTAATTCATAGATTGGTTAACTAGAAAAGTGTGATGTACATTTTTTTGTATAATGTGGTTGTTTTTATTTTTTAACACACTAACTGTGCTATATTTTATGCCTTAAATTAAAAATAATTGGTACTATAAATGTCTACATTCTTTTTCTCCTTTAACTTTTTAAAATTATTATGATTATATAATAGTTACATATATTCATGAGGTACATGTGATGTTTCAGTACAGGCATGCAATGTGTAATGAGCAAATCAGGGTATTTGGCATATGTATTACTGAATGCATTTGTCACTATTTTTGTGTTAGCATAGTTTGAGTAGTATTGTTAAAAAATTTAGTACAAGGTATTTTATCTTTTTTTCTCATTTTGATGGTAATTCCATACAAAATAATATATATTATTATTAACAAAGGTGAGCATTATTCCCTACTATGTGCGTCATTTTCAAAATGCACACTAATACGATATTTATCCCAGGTCATGACTCCTTGCTCTCAGTGTCTACACATCTCTCATGATTGAATTAATGGTAATGTGGACCCTGTTTCAAAGTTTTCAGTAGAAAATGTTTAAAATTCCCTGGCAAAGAAAATTATCTCAAAAGTGCATAGAATTTGTCATTCCAAGACACTCAAAAAGTGTTCTTTTTTTTTTTTTAAGACTAAACAGCTGGTTTTTCACATTAAAACACAAAGCTTTGAAGATGCAAACCAAAGTGCTTATTTTATCTTCCTTAGAGGACAAAAAGTGTCTGTTGTGGCATCACTTCATGAAACACCCCAATAATCTGGAGGAGATGTTGACTCTCACCAGGATATGCCAGCTTTTCTGTCCACAGACAATGGTGTTTACTTCATGGGCCCCTTTACAAAGTAACTGGTGGCTTTGATGGAGTCACTGCATGGGCTCAACAACATGAACTTGGCCTCACCATGGTTAATTTGGTTGATGCCAAACTTCCATTAGGGCAAACCAAAGGTAAGTCTCTGATGCCCCTTGATTCACCGAGGGAGCGAGCCTGCCACCTGGGGAGAGGCTGATTATCTTGGACTCTTCCATGCAAATGGGGGCAGAAATACATTCTCTGAAGGATGGGCTCAGGTTTTAGCCTTTGTATTTCATAGCGTGTGTATTTGCTTTTCTGGACAATAGCATATTTCTGGAACCTCCATATTCCATTATTCATGGAAATACATAGTATCTTACCCATGGGATCCTGTAGCACATGGCCCCTGACAAGCAGACAGGTTTTTATGGAAATGAAAATGGGCAATGCACTCATTCCCATGGAAGCCCCTGGTCTTTTCATATTCACCATCACCCAAAAATATCTGTCTTGTTACAACAGTGGATAGACATGGCAAAGGCTCACTGGTGATCCTGCTGGGAAAACACTCTACGAAGTGTTTTTCTACAGGCTGAAGTATATGAGTTAAATCTATGACTAACATGTGGTGGTGTCTTCTTTGTGCTTGGTTCCATTACCAAACAGCAGAAGTAGAAGTGGCTGCTCTCATTATTACACAAAATAACTTAATTAAATATGGTTTTCTTTCTGTTCCTATGTTATGTAAAAGTATATTGTTAGGTCAGACACAGAAAAATGCCACATGTTCTAACTTATAAGTGGGAGTTAAATAGTACGTACACATGAATGTAGAGTATGGAGTGTTATACAGTGGAGACTCAGAGGGCAAAGGGTTGGGGATGGTGGATGATGAGAAATTACTTAAGTATGGGTACAAGTATGAGTCAGTGTGTGGCTTATGTCATGAATAAGAGTACATATATTTGCCCTAAAGTTCAAAATTCTACAAAGTGATTGTGTGGAATTTCCTAGAGATAAGGAATTTACACTTTTATGTCTACATCTGGTGTGTGTGTGTCTTTGAATTGCAGATGAACCTTCATTCTTTGGGTTCATTTACTGAGCTATCATTATCCAATCAAATTGTGGATTTTTAAAAATCCATGAATCAGTATCCTCAGTAAGATGATTTTACACCATACCCTACAATAATTTTTGTTCAAAGAATGAATTAACCATTCAAGCAGTTTTGAAGGTTAACTTTTGCCATTTGTTTAAAATAGAGGTATAGTTTTGTGCAGTAGAATCCTTGCATTTAAGGTGTTCCTTTTCAACCAGATTCCACAAATATCTATGCTGGTAACTCAGCCATTAGCAAGAGACACCATTTTCACTATCTCAGAAAGGTCCTGCGTGCGCTTTCCAGTGATACCCCAGGACTAAGACACAACCACTGCTCTAATTTTTATCCTTATTTGAGAGTTTGGGCTACTCTAAAATTGCATATCAAAGGAAACCAGTAGTATCGTCTTTGCATATTGTTTCCTTCTTTCAGTTTAATATATTTCTAAAATCCCTCCACATTTTTACCTCATCGATGCTTTGCTCTTATTTTACTGCTAAGTAAAATTCTATTTTCTGAACATTTCACCATTTGTTTATCCATTATTTGCTGATGCACATCTTGGCTGTTTTCAGTTTGAAGCTCTTATGACTAAAGCTTCTATGAATCCCCTATTTGTGATCATGTTTTTATTTTTCTTGGTAGATGTCTGATGAACTCTTTAGTAAACTGTTTTCAAAGTGGTTGTTGACTCTTATACTCCCACTGACAATGCACACAAGTTCCAGTTGCTCCAGATATGTTTTCTTCATTTTAGCAATTCTTCTGAGTGTAGTAGGAACTCAGTTTGCTTTTAATTTGCATTTTCCTGGTGACTGATGATGTTGAGGCCTCTTGCATTAGCTTATGTCTATTGCCTATTGGTATAAACTGTCTACTTCAGATTTTGAAAAAAAAAATGTCTGTAGATGCTTCCAAAGCAAACACAACTTGGTCATTAATTAATAGGCAATCTATGACATTCATGGGACCAACTGGAGTTTTGGAAATAAAATCATTTATTGGGTTAGTTGTTGTTATATTTTCTGACACATCTGTTATTATTCAATGCCTCAATTGTTGCTACTTTATTTGAACCAGGTATTTATGTAATACATCTTTTCCACCTCCCACATTTTGCTAAAAGCTAGATATCTGTTTGTTTTTGTTATGAATTGTAATGAAATATTTTATTTCATTGGAGGAATGATGCCAGTAAAAAGCACACAAATTGTATTAGTTTTACATAGATTAGGGTTCTTCACAAGAGCATGAATTCTGAAGAAGTGGCCAAAGAAATACAATTTTATGTTTTTCTGAAAAAAATGATAAATGTGAGAAGAAATGACAGGAAAGGGGATGTGGCTAATAGCAATAAATTTCTAGGTGAGTTGCTAGGAGGTATATGAAGGGGTGTAAAACTCATAGAAGGGTTACTGAGGTAACTGTATTTGTTTAGATCCATTGCAGCCCCAGATCCCAGTGTCTGGTGTAAGGGCTATTTTCTCACCTGGTACATGGCGGGTCACCTCCCAGGGAATCTGTATGGCTTTGTGCATGCAGGAAGACACAGGTCGGCTGGCCCTTTCTGAAACAACCATTCCTCCTTTGCTTTTAATTCAAAGAAGTCAATATTTCAATTTGGTATTGGGGAGTGGCATGTCCTTCACTCCTTTACTGGTGAATGATTATGGAGTTATACTTATTTTCAGTCAAGAAATTTCGCACTTTTGAAGAGACTGTTGATTTGAACAAGGAAACAAAGATAAACATATATTTATTTCTATATCAATTTATTTACAAATATTTATTACAAATATATTCTCATGACCAAAAATTAAATCCCAAAATCAACTGCAATTCCATAGTTTAACATAATTAGAGACTTTGCTTTTTTTTTTTAGTCTGATTATTTTCTTTCACAACTTTTTCTTTTTTTTCCTTGAAATAGGAGCAGAGGAATGTTGACCAGACGCTGTCAGGGAGCTGCAGCCTCCAAGATCCAGGTAGACAGGGCCCTGCGGTTCTGTCAGGGAGCTGCAGCCTCCGAGATCCGGGTCGGCAGGGCCCTGTGGTCCTGTCAGGGTGCTCCGGCCTTCGAGATCTGGGTTGGCAGGGCCCTGTGGTCCTCTGGAAGTGGCGGCACCCAGGGATTGTGGAAGAAAGGCTGGTCCAGGCATTTACCCCGAGCCTGCAGGTGTGCTCTAGGGTATCTAACAGACTCAGCCAATTTACTACACTTTAAACCTGGTTTATTCACATAAACAGAGGTATGATTTGATCATAGGGTAATTTCATCAAATAACCTACTTCCATATTCTCTTTCAGGCACATTAAGTGAATTGGTTTAACCCTCACCTAGATGGAATAAAAAGAGTATAACTTCTTAGGAAAGTTATTACTTTGTAGCTGTATTTTGCATAATATTTCACCTTCATTTTATTCTTTTAGTTACAAACATAACATTCCAGAATCGACTCAGTTTTAATTCTCATTAAAAAAAAAAATGGAGACAAGCTTATTGGGACAAAATTCATTGTCCACCTTTATACAGAACTGAATCCAGTTGTCTGCCTTTAAAAAACTTGCACCTAGGAAAGGGTTAGTTGTCATAGTGTTTAAGTGAACATGCGCCTCCCCCCAACCCCTGCACACTCATTTGAAATAGCCATCTTTTCTTCTACTAGAGTCAAGATGTTGTCAAATGGTTTTCCTCCTTTCACACAAGCTATTTCTGCATGTTCTTCTCCCTCTTACCTCAGGCATCCCCTAGGGACATGGCTCCTCATGGTGCCCTATGAAATGGGGGCTGTTTCCTATCCCAAAAACCACACCCTACAGTACTTCCAGATGGGAAGGTGTCTTTCATCCTCTTCCTTTCTCCTTTCAAACCACATATCCCCCTCTCCCTGCAAACTGTCAGCTAATTTGAAGGAAATCGCTGAACTGAGTATCACCCGATGCCTCTGAGTAACTGTCAAGGATGTGACATCGAAACAAACATCTGAGCAGCATAAACAGCAGCTGGACACCAGGATGGAGGAAGCGGTGTGAAGCCTAGTGTGCTGGATGTGAGTGGCCCTGGCTGAAGTGTCCTGTGCCAAGCAGAACCTGGTAAGGTCAAAAGGGTGGAAGATGAGGGCCTTGGGAGGACTTCAGGGGTCAGTTCACATAGGAAGGCTCAGGTCATGTTCAGGGTGCTCTAGGGTACACGTACAGTCAGCCCCTCATCAGGAAGGAGAAGACAGTCCCCCAAAACATGAGCAGCTAAACTGTAGATTAAATGTGAAGTTCTGACAGAGCAGGTGCTGAGGCGGGGAGAGTCATCCTCTTTAAAAGAACAAGGAAGTCTCCATAGAGGGAATATTTACATGTAAAATCTTCGGAGAATGGAAGAAATTGAAGCCCTTAGAAGTGCTAAGGAAGAGTGTTATGTGCAAGGAGGAACCCAAATTATGAAAAAGATGCAAGATGGCTCAATTTATGTAAATATAAATACTTCAGAATCACCGGAAATGTAAACTAAACGTAGGTAAATTTTATAAATTTTTTAATTTAAGAGAATGTGACCCAGCAGAATGTCTGCAGACTCAAAACAGTGGTTCCAGAAAGAAGAATCTAGTATTAGGACTGAAATGTATTTATATATGGGAAAATTTGAGGCAGGGAATTAACTCAATTGTTATTTGTGTTTCTATCCTCTATGAGCAGGTGCTAAATATTTTGAGAAAACATACTGGAATTATAGTAGATTGAAGATTTCCCCCAATATGAAACCTAATAGATATGTTAAGGGTAGCAAATGATTGTTACAGACTGCTGTACTAGTTTTTCTATTCCCAGATCGACTTACTTGCCTTCTTCAATGATTCTTTCTCATCAGTATATTTCTGCTGTAAATTCTGATCACAAATAGCATAACATTCTAAAATAATCTACATACACACATGATGTAGTAAAGTGAATTTTAACAAAACTATAAGAGATGCTTGTAATAGGTTTGATTTTTACAAGTGTATTCAATAAAGCAAATTTAATAGTGCAGTTTTATTTAGATAAATAAAACACCATTTGAAACTATTAGAAATAAGAGAAATATAAACTTATCTTTAACATAGAATTTTAGTTTCGATTATACTATAAAAAGTTGGAAACTCAATGTTACTTATTACATTACTTTTACTATTAAAAACTGAAAGGTAATATACATGTAATAAGCAAGATAATAATTGACTAAATTGTTGTACATGCCGTTGAAATACACTACATAAACAAACAGTAATCCGAAAATCTTTGATGGACAGGAATGGTAGAGAGTTTCTCTGCTGCCATTTGAGAATCATGTCGGTTAACTTGTCATATACCCCTGAATTTGGCCTCTGAAAAGACTGTTTGTCCAATGTGCTCTTTTAACCTTGACATTGCCTTTGGCATTAAATTTTCTTTCCCTGCGCATAATCCTATTGCTTTTTTCATCTGTAGGGGAAATTAGAGATTCTACAATGATGTATACAATTTGTGGCCAAATTCCTGCTACTACAATCTCAATGGTCTAGGAGATTCTTACAGTTCTACAATACACACACACAGAGTGGTGCCAACCAGACTTAGGTTTCCTTTGGCAGTGCGGGTGCTTCAGAAACAGTTGGCATCTATTCATTTCAATTTGAAATCAGTATCAGCCAAAATCTACTGCTAAGATAGAGTTTTTAATGTCTTCATTGCTCCCAACATGAGTTAAATGTGACTACATTGAGAATAGTTTCAACAATAGACTTCAGTGGGAACAAACTTAGCTTGATTCTTTGTGACAAGCAAGGTACCCACTGTTTTTTGCAGCATTCTCAAGGGAAAGTGCTTGATGAGGTTTGAGCCCTGGAGTCATTTCCTTGTCAGGCTGACACTCCCCATCTGCTACTTACAGCTGCCTTTGTTTCAATACAACCACAGTGGATGTTTTCAGTCCTGCAAGCCTTCTAAATATGAGACTTGGGTGATGTCGATTTCATGTTTCAGACAGAGAAATCTTTGATCAGCAAAGCTTATCTTCTCATTTCTGCTAACTCTAGCTTGGTTCATCTCATATTTGCTGGCCTTTGCCGTGCGTTCTATTGTATAAGAGGTAGCAGAATTAACAAATAACTTGCTAAGTACCACCCAAAATTCATTTCCCTAATTTCTTGAAATCACCTCAGTTTTTGTTTTAATCACCCCTATTATAATAAGAAAATAGTTTTCTTTTTTTCTAACGCCATCACTAAGAGTTATTAAGTGCATAATAAGAGAGAATTCAGTTTTGTCCTCAGACCTGGTAAGTCGGGACTTAAACACAAAACAAGAATTAAAAAATTGATTGTCACATAATACTTGTACATGTTTATGGGATACTGAGTGATATTTGGACACATACAATGTAATGATCACATCAGGGTAATGAGCATATTAATAACCTCAAACATTGATTTTGTATCTGCATCTGTGCGTGTGTGTTTGTGTGTGTGTGTGTGTGTGTATGGTGGGGGTATTTAATGAGTCTTATTTAATGTCTAATATCAAAACAACTATCAGGCAGGTATTGTCATGATCTTCATTGAACAGAAACTCATTTCAGATATAATTTAATGGATATTTATTTCATATATAATTTCATATTTGGTGTTTCATGTAAGTAAGACAGAAAATAAAATATTTTCAGGATATTATATTTGCATTACATTTTCTTGTTTATCTGTTTCAAAGCACTAGGAAATTGATAATATTGCTATTTTATTAATAAAATATTTGAGCCAATAGCATACCAATTCCTGGGCTAGGTGACAACCATTATATTTGTATTATACCTGTATCTGCTCTAGATAAAGTGATAGTTAAATTTCATCCATATTTAGGTTAATTTAGTATTTGACTTTTGCCTCTCCTATGAGATTCCACTGTAGTTCAGTGAATTATCAGTGACCACTTTTTTATTAGTCAGTCATTAATTCATCAAGTCTGATATTTGAAGCTTTTATGATAAAGCTTATAGTTATAATAGCAAGTAGGACATTCATATTATGGGTTTATAGGAAGTTGAAAAGATAAAAATATCATTCTCATACAGTGTAACATATAAATATGCAAACATACTTAATATTCACTAGAAGTTCCATTTCATATACTTTTCAAGATAAGTGTTTTTCAGACAAAGTAGATTCAATGATTTGTTCTTTGTCTAGTGTTTGTCTTGCAGTCAGACATTTAACGTAAAGAAATAATGTAGGAGTAAATAACTGCTTAACATTTGACTGTAAAATCATATCAATATTAGTGAACAATTGACCTCTAAGTAAATAAAAATTTAAAGAAACATGTTGTATGCTTTATCAGTATAATGAGAGATCTGGCAACAGTATATTTTAGTTGAACTAAGTCTAAATTAATGAATATGTAGTGTGTTTTACCAAACTTCATAAATATAAAATGCTCAAAAAGATATGAGTGTAGTGAGTCAATGAGTGACGAGTACAAAGGAGACTGGGATATGACGGTGTCTATACATAGAAAGTAATTTTCAAGCAGGGGTAAATTCAAGGGAACATTTTCACAGTAACCAGAAAGGAACAGTTTAATTCACTAATGGGAATAAACATATTATGACTCTGAAGTGATTCCACTGACAAAATTAAACAATTTAGCTACACGTACAAACTATTTGAATAATTGGCTAAATAATTTAAGGAGCTGAAATTATTGTTGTAAAATGAAGACATTTTTAGATGTGGTAAGGTCTCACACACACATACCCACACTTATACCCACACACAGACATTTAATCACATACACTTATCATTTGAAAGAAGTATGATGCATCTGGTAAAAACTGTGGCCTATTCTTTTGTTTGTATTAAACTTAGTATGAAATTACATACACGATTTATGCTGGTGTCACTTTTTCTTTCTCCATAATCATGACCTGTGTTTCCTCAAATCAAAGTGGCTCTCTCATGCTCAGTTTATGTGAAGTATAATGACCACTGGTTAAATTTTAGACTGGACTGTCTGACTGCTTCTTCCAAATGATAAAACTTTAAGTATATGTAAAGATGTGAACAGATTTGGAAAACATAAGAATTTCCTGAAAATTACAGATCCAAAAAACTGAAAAAGTTAAAACAAAATCCTGAGAAGAGCATGTTCTCTGATTAATCTCCAAGCTTATAGAAAAGAGATGGATGTAGAGTGTATTTTATATTTTTTGCCTACATTTAGCATTATTAACAATGAATACTTGGAGCTAGATGGGTGAGAAATGAACTTTAGCTTGGCAAAGGGTTGCATGTGTGGGGAAAAAGCTACAGGATAGGTGATATGTGTTTTCTCCACTTTCAAACATGGAATTAAGAATGTTTGTAATAGAGCTCAGTAATAGAGCATTCCTCTTTGTATACAATGGCAAATTTCACCCAAAATTGGAATACTCCTGAGCAACATAGAAGATATGCTTTCTTTAATCATTCCATCATCATGGGAGTATATTTCAGAGCCCTGATTGACTGGTTAGGCCAAGAGACATGGAAAAAAAAGTTGCAGAAATTTCAGGTGCCTCATGATAGTTGTCATAAGTCTTGGAAGTAAGATGAATGAGGCAGATAATAAATAAACTGTGGATTTCTTCCGATTTATGAAGAAAAAATACAGGTATTACTGTGTAGGTGGTATGAGCTCTAAAAAATGTAAAAGCCCATATGAAATACAGAGAAGGAGAATTTATGTTTAGCTGAAAATGTTTTTACTCAAAGATCACTAAAAAATTTAAATCATTCTTGTAAAAAGGAATTAATGATACCTAAAATGAGTGAGGAAGTCATGTAAGAATTGATGATGCAGTAAGACATGGAACTATGATAATAAATAAATCATTAATTAAACAAGTAAAGCCAGAAGAATGATATGGCTCCAGGGAGTGGGGAAAGTTAAGAACTTTGGATACAGGTATGTTGATTTTGAGTTGCCAGCAATATTTATTGATTTTGTAAAATTATTTATGATCAGCTCATGCAAGGCACCACTGCCCTTATGTCTGAATCTATGCATATCATCAAATTTTACAAAGCCATGCATCAAAACAGGAAGGACTGGCTGGGCATGGTGGCTCACACCTGTAATCACAGAACTTTGGGAAGACAAGATGGGTGGATCACTTGTAGTCAGGAGTTTGAGACCAGCCTACCAACATGGTGAAACCCGATCTCTACTAACTTGGCTGGATGTGGTAGTGGTGCCTGTAGTCCCAGCTACTCAGAGGCTGCGGCTTGAGAATTGCTTCACCTCAGGAGCCTGACGTGGCAGTGAGCTGAGATCACACCTCCACACTCCAGCCTGGGCAACAGAGCAAGACTCTGTCTGAAAAATAACAAAAGAAAATTAAAAGGCAGCCCTAATTATAAATTTATAATTTATAATTTATTAATTCTATGTGCAGAATAGTAGGTGTTTACATTATTTATATTTTGATAGTGGTTTTTAAATTGTTACAATATAGTTATTTGTGTTCCTCCTGTATGTACATTTCCCTCAGCATAAATACATATATATACACATGCAAATATTAAAATGTAAATTATAAAATTTATGATTCTATCAGTCCAGGTTTCTTTCCTTCAATAAATTTTATAATCAACAAAACAAATAACAAACATTCAAAAATTAGTTTCCATCTTAAAACTACTTAAGTTTGAATAAAATGGTCTGAACAAATAAATGTCCATCTTGTAAAACATGCCCACTCCAAGGACTGGCTAAGAGTCCTTTCATGTTGATCACAAAACAGGCATCACTCACTCTCATTTTGTTATGCAGGCATATTATTATTAGATTAAGATTTACGGTATTTTTTCCTCTGTTATTTCTTTTTAGGTAAAAAAAATAGAGAATTCATGATGGGCTGTCTGAATCACACTTTCAGCAGCGATTTCACACTTTTGGGACTATTCTCTTCTTCCCCAAAAAGTCTGGTCTTCTACTCACTTATATTTGTCATTTTCATTATGAGTGTAACAGAAAATGCCCTAATGATTCTCCTTATTCACAGTGACTCACGACTCCATACGCCAATGTATTTTCTGCTTCGCCATCTCTCTGTTATGGATATCTTGCATGTTTCCAACATCGTTCCCAAAATGGTCACTGACTTTCTGTCAGGCAGCAGAACGATTTCACTTGCAGGTTGTGGGTTCCAGGTGTTTCTGTCCCTCACCCTCCTGGGTGGTGAGTGCCTTCTCCTGGCTGCAATGTCCTATGATCGCTATGTGGCCATCTGTCACCCGCTGCGCTATCCGATTCTTATGAAGGAGTGTGCCAGTGCTCTCATGGCTGGAGGCTCCTGGCTTGTTGGGGCTTTGAACTCCACAGTCCACACAGCTTACACACTGCAGTTTCCCTTCTGTGGCTCTCGGGCAATCGATCACTTTTTCTGTGAAGTCCCTGCCATGTTGAAGTTGTCTTGTGTAGATACAACACGCTATGAACGAGGGGTTTACATAAGCGGTGTGATCTTCCTGCTGATCCCTTTCTCCTTGATCTCTACTTCTTATGGCCAAATTGTTCTTACTGTCCTCCAGATGAAATCCTCAGAGGCAAGGAAAAGGTCATTTTCCACTTGTTCTTTACACATGATTGTGGTCATGATGTACTATGGGCCATTTATTTTTACGTATATGAGACCTAAATCATACCACACTCCAGGCCAGGATAAGTTCCTGGCAATATTCTATATGATCCTCACGCCCTCACTGAATCCTATCATCTACAGCTTTAGGAATAAAGATGTTCTGGCTGCAATGAAAAATATGCTCAAAAGTAAGTTTCTGCATGAAAAATAAATAGGAAAATTCCTGAATGTGTGTTCTATTTCTACATTAAATACCTGAAGGATACTCATGATAGGTTTTCTAGAAAGACAATCAAAGCTTCTATCTTGTCCATATGGAAAGAAGTGAATATTTTAGAAACCTTGTTAATAATGTGTTCGTGTTGTAAACACATACCTCTAAAAATGTATTCTTCCTTCTGTGGTACCAGTTATAATCGTGCAGCAGTTACAGGAAGTAAAAATTATCCAAGGTGTCCTACTCCCTAATACTAAAATTGTAAGACTTGATAAGAATATCTTTAAAAATACAATCACACATCCATTGCTTATTAAAATAATGTTTATTTTCAAAAACTTTGTAAAATTATATTGCTAAAAATCATTTATCAAAAATTCACAAATTTCATGTGAAATCTCCACTATTCTTTGCTTGGTTTGTGAACACCTTTGTTCAGTAAAATTCTATATATATATACATATATATGCACATGCACACACATATATACGTACACACATATACAGATATAAGTAGTGTTAACATTGAATTACTCATCCTATGCTAGAAGCAACTATACAATATTAAATAAGACTATCATAAAAAAATGTCTGATTTCATTTATACATATAGGATTATATTTTACAAACTCTTCTAGCAATTTATCCTAAAAGTTATTTCAAAGAAGACAATAAATATTTCTATTGAGAATTCGTTTTTTTAAATTTTTTAACAAACAATAAGATGCACTTTACAATTGTAAACATATAAACAGCTTGTGTCAAATCTGTTTTCTGGCAGCTGGGCACCAAGTCTGCCCCCTGCAGGCTCCTGGCTTCCTTCACACTGCACTGTCCATTGGGTGGTTCTGGCTTTAGGACCTGGTGGTGGGGCTGGACAAAGTGGGCTGGGCAGCCCAGTCCTGCTTTTCTCATGCGGTGTCCTGTGCCTGTCATCTCCTTGGGTTGGGGCTTGTGTGGAAGGACCATTCCTGAGGGGTCAAGCCAGCAAAGTAGGGGTGCAGAAGAGTCTCAGCCAGTGTGATGTGCTGGGCAGGGTCCGATTTTACCACCCTCCTCATCAGGTCAAACAGCTATACGTGCTCCAGCCTGTCACTCTTCAGACGTTTACAGTTCTTCGCGTACCGGCCGTCTGAGATGTTCTCATCCCAAATTAGGCCCCCTTTGTAGAAAAATTTCTGCTTCTGTAAAAAAATACAGCACATTATGCGTGATGGGATGGGCCCTAGGGTGCTTTTGGTTGTCATACGTCTGGAAACCCTGGCAGTACTTAAAGAGAATGCAGCCCATGCCCCACATGGCAGGGGCGTGTCCGGCCCAGCTCAAGGATTGCTTCAGGCAGGCGACAGGGCCGGTGGCCACCATGGCGGTGTGATGCTCAGGTCAGAGGTGGCGCCGTGGAAGCCGCCACTCGGACGCTGGTGCTCCCCGGCCCAGCTTCCGCTGTCGTCACCGCTCCTGGAGCCAAGCGCAGACCCGGGGCGGCAGGTGGCTCCTCCTTAGCATCTTCTGCGCCTGCGCCGGGCTCACTTCCGGGCTCCGGGGGACGTGCTGCTGCAGGATCCAGGGGCGTCTTCGGCCGTGGGCGTGGGCTTGTGGGTCCAGGAAAGCCCCGCTCCGCTGACACCGACCACGATGAGAGCATGAAGACTCTCTCCAAAGCAAGGGCTCTGCTCTTCACACTGGTGTCTCCTCCGGAAGGGCATTCATGTGCATGTGTCTTTATAGTAGAATGATTTATAATCCTTTGGGTATATACACAGTAATGGGATTGGTGGGTCAAACAGTATTTCTGGTTCTAGATCCTTGAGGAATCGCCACACTGTCTTCCACAGTGGTTGAACAAATTTACACTCCCACCAACAGTGCAGAAGTGTTCCTATTTCTCCACATCCTCTCCAGCATCTGTGGTCTCCAGGTTTTTTAATGATTGCCATTCTAACTGGCATGAGATGGTATCTCAGTGTAGTTTTGATTTGCATTTCTCTGATGACCAGTGATGATGAGCATTTTTTCATATGTTTTTTGGCCTCCTGTGTGTCTTCTTTTCTAAAGTATCTGTTCATATCCTTTGCCCACTTTTGAATGGGCTTGTTTCTTTCTTGTAAATCTGTTTTAGTTCTTCGTAGATTCTGGATATTAGCCCTTTGTCAGATGGGTAGATTGCCAAAATTTTTTCCCATTTTGTTGGTTGCCTATTCACTCTAATGATTGTTTCTTTTGCTGTGCGGAAGCTGTGGAGTTTAATTAGGTCCCATTTGTCTATTTTGGCTTTTGTTGCCAATGCTTTTGATGTTTTAGTCATGAAGTCTTTGCCTATGCCTATGTCCTGAATGGTACTGCCTAGGTTTTCTTCTAGGGTTTTTATGGTGTTAGGTCTTATGTTTAAGTCTTTAATCCATCTGGAGTTAATTTTAGTGTAAGGTGTCAGGAAGGGGTTGAGTTTCTGCTTTCTGCATGTGGCTAGCCAGTTTTCCCAACACCATTTATTAAACAGGGAATCCTTTCCCCATTGCTTATTTTTGTCAGGTTTGTCAAAGATCTGTTTTTGTCAGGTTTGTTGTAGATGTGTGGCGTTGCCTCTGAGGCCTTTGTTCTATTCCATTGGTCTATATCTCTGTTTTGGTACCAGTACCATGCTGTTTTGATTACTGTAGCCTTGTAGTATAGTTTGAAGTCCGGTAGTGTGATGCCTCCAGCTTAGTTCATTTTACTTAGAATTGACTTGGCTATGCAGGCTCTCTTTTGGTTCCATATGAAGTTTAAGGTGGTTTTTAACAGTTCTGTGAAGAAGGTCATTGGTAGCTTGATGGGGATAGCATTCAATCTATAAATTCCTTTGGGCAGTATGGCCATTTTCACGATACTGATTCTTCCTAACCATGAGCATGGAATGTTTCTCCATCTGTTTGTGTCCTCTCTTATTTCGTTGGGCAGTGGTTTGTAGTTCTCCTTGAAGAGGTCCTTTACATTCTTTGTTAGTTGTATTCCTAGGTATTTTATTCTCTTTGTAGCAATTGTGAATGGCAGTTCATTCTTGATTTGGCTCTCTTTAAGTCTGTTATTGGTGTATAAGAATGCTTGTGATTTTTGCACATTGATTTTGTATCCTGAAACTTTGATGAAGTTGCTTATCAGTTTCAGGAGATTTTGGGCTGAGACGATGGGGTCTTCTAAATATACAATCATGTCATCTGCAAATAGAGACAATTTGACTTCCTCCTTTCCTAATTGAATACAACTGAAGGAGATAGAGACACAAAAAACCCTTCAAAAAATCAATAAATCCAGGAGCTGGTTTTTTGAAAAGATCAACAAAATAGACAGATCACTAGCCAGATTATTAAAAAATAAAAGAGAATAATCAAATAGATGGAATAAAAAGCAATAAAGGGGATATCACCACAGATCCCACAGAAATACAAACCACCATCAGAGAGTAGTACAAACAACTCTATGCACATAAACCAGTAAACCTGGAAAAAATGGATAAATTCCTGGACACTTGTGTCCTTCCAAGCCTAAACCAGGAAGATGTTGAAACCCTGAATAGACCAATAACAAGGGCTGAAGTTGAGGCAGCAATTAAGAGCCTACCAACCAAAAAAATCCCAGGTCCAGGTGGGTTCACCGCCGAATTCTACCAGACATACAAAGAGGAGCTGGTACCACTCCTTCTGAAACTATTCCAAACAATCCAAAAAGAGGAAATCCTTCCCAAATCATTTTATGAGACCAACCTCATCCTGATACCAAAACCCGGCAGAGACTCAACAAGAAAAGAATACTTTAGGCCAATATCCATGATGAACATAGATGCAAAAATCTTCAATTAAATGCTGGCAAACTGATTGCATCAGCACATCAAAAAGCTTATCCATCATGATCAAGTTGGCTTCATCCCAGGGATGCAAGGCTGGTTCAGCATACGCAAGTCTGTAAACCTAATTCACCACATATATAAACCGAAGACAAAATCCACATGATTATCTCAATAGATGCAGAGAAGACCTTTGACAAAATTCAACAGCGCTTTATGCTAAAAACTCTCAATAAACTAGGTATTGATGGAACGTATCTCAAAATAATAAAAGCTATTTACGACAAACCCACAGCCAATATCATACTGAATGGGCAAAAACTGGAAGCATTCCCTTTGAAATATGGCACAAGACAAGGATGTTGTCTCTCACCGCTCCTATTCAATACAGTATTGGAAGTTCTAGCCAGAGCAATCAGGCAAGGAAAAGAAATAGTTTTTTGTTAATGTCTAAAACAAAAAAAAGATTCTTGACTTTGTGGATCTAATTGGAAACTGTAAGATGTCTTGTTTTTCTTACCTTAGACACTTAACGTACCAGTTACTCTTACTGTCGATTTAGGGAACTTATTATTACAGGGATTTAGCAGAGGGCTCATCAGGGATTCTTAAGTCCCGATACCACCCTGGATGGCCTATAACAAGTTTATGCTTTTTGTAGGGAAATGAATCCCAGGGAAATGATTTAACATCAGGTATATTTTAGATCAACAACAAGTACTTCAAGGTGCCAAGAGTAATTAAGAATGATTAAGTTTAGATCTTTGACCCATTTTTAGTTGATTTTGGTATAATGTAAGAATTGTGTGTTTAGTTTCATTTTTCTGCATATGAATATCCAGTTTTCTCAGCACCATATATTGAAGAACACCACATATATTGTCTTTTTCCCAGTGAATGTTCTTGGCACTGTTGTGAAGTATAGGTCGACTGTATTAGGCACAGAAAGACAGGGTTTGCTTGTTTTTACTCTTATGTGAGAACCAAATTTAAAAAAAAATTGAACCAATAGAAAAAGATAATAGACTGATGGTCTCCAGAGGGTAGGAAAGGTATGGAGGAGGGGGATAAAGTGATGATGATTAATGGTTGCAAAAGTTTAATTAGATAGAATCAACAAGAGCCAATGAATAGTACAATAGAGTGATTATAGTAAACAATAATTTATTTCAGAATTTATTCTAAAATAACTGAAAGTGTGTAATTTGATTGTTCCCAATGCAAAGAAATCATAAATATTTGAGGTGATGGTTACCCCAATTACCTTGATTTGATCATTTCACATTGTATGCCTTTATCATAACATCACATATACTCCATAATTATATATTACTATTCTGAATCAGTAGTAATTAAAAATAAAAATATATTTAGATCGGCTGTAGATATATCAATTTATTTCTAGGTTCTCTGTTCTGATTCATTGTTCTGTATGTCTGTTTTTATGCCAGCACCATTCTGTTTTGGTTACTATATCTTCATAGTATAGTTTGAAGTCTGTTACTGTTGTGCTTCCAGTTTTGTTCTGTTTGTTCAGGATTGCTTTGGCTATTTGGGGTCTTTTATAGATCCATACAAATCTTAGAATGGTTTTTACTATTTATGTGCAGAATGTCATTGATATTTTGATACACATTGTATTGAATCTATCGTTTGGTCATTTAAATAGTATTAATTTTTCCAATCCATGAGCATTGGATGTCTTTCCTTTGTTTGTATTCCTCTTCATTTTCTTTCATCAGTGGTTTGTATAAATAAATTCTGGTGTTCTATTCCATGACTACAGTTAACAGTAAAGTATTACATAGCTAAAATTCTTTCAATGTTCTGTAAATATCATTTCTGTTTCTTAAACTGTGGATATTTGTTTTGCAATGTTGTACCAGTTAAAAGATAAATTTTGAACTTGTTTTATGAATCAGAGTAAGTACTTGTTGTGCTTTGTTGCAATGAGCAGTGCATATTTTTATTTTGTAATGATTTACTAACAAAGTTTACTGCCTAAGATTCCTGGCATTTCCTGTCCTGGATTCAGTCAGATAGGTCATATTCCATGAATATGACAGGGATGGGCTCTGAGAAAGTGGGAAACGATGACTCTCATCACCAGTCACTTACTGCTGCCAGGGCGAGCACCTCCTCTCTTCCCAGTTAGGGACACTTGTACCTACTGCCACCTGTGCCACTGCTTCTGTCATCACCACCAATCTGAGCCCAGCCATACCCCAGACACTCCTTGGAGTCCTGTGGTGCTGTGAAGTATTACAAGATGTGTGTGTGTGTGTGTGTGTGTGTGTGTGTGTGTGCGCGTGTGCACGCATGCATGTGTGCATGAGAAGGCCAGTCCAATTGCCCCATGTGGGTGTTGCCTGAGCACACTTGTGTAGTCACTACCAGTGGACCAAAACTGTAAATGGCATCATTGAAGTCCCTTATACTGATATTCTTGTATAGGCAAGGGTAATCCTGTTTTTCATGCCCATGACTCCGGTAGTGGAGATAAAGAGGTCATCAATGAATACTGAGCATTTCAAGGCTGTCAGAAATGACTTTTAAAAGTTCTTTTGCCCCAGTAGGCTCTGGCTCAGAAAAGCAAGAAGCTGGTCCCCTCTGACATGGCATCTGTAATCAGAGGCCACCTCTTTCCCCTTAAGGTCATTAAGAACAACAACATAGAAACAAGTCAAATTATCCAAATCTGCTGTCATTTGCTACATCGTTAATGAGAATGTACTCCAGATAATTTTGAAAGTTGGACAATAATTCCTCGTGGTGGAGAAGCTAACAAATTCATTACTTCATAGAGTCCTTGGCTCACTGTTCATGGTGCCTCGTTTTAGCCGTGTTACTTTCCACCCAGATGTTATGCTGTAGTTATTATCTTACACTTCACAGACATTCTTTAATTGTTTCATGCCCTTAGACTAGAAGATGCAAATTTTATAGCACATGGTATCTCTTTGGATTTCACAACATACACTGTGTGCATTTAGAAATTTCTTATGTATTAAATTAGGAAAGTTTGATTTATGGAAAGGGACATGAATATTCTGTCTATTTTGAAGGATGAACATCTTTCTCATCACAACAAGCTGTGGTTTGATAGTGAAATAATTAAAGTAAAGGTGTGAATGACATGCCATCCACAAATATGCTGATTTGGCATATTTATTAGTTTGAGCTGAAAACGTTGGAGAAATTTTGGTTGACATTGGAGAAAAAGGTTATCTGACTTGTCTTTTTTCTGCATGCAGCAAGCTATAAAGATTCCTTCAGGAATCTCTGGTACATTCTGATTCTCTTCTGGTACCCTCCCTGTATCAGAATAGAGAACAGCCATTATCACCAGAGCTTGGGAATTGGAGGGATGCAGGGGACCTGAATAAATAAAGTTCCAGAATTAACTTTTATTCTCCACTAGCTTTACAACCCCATATACTTCCTAGTGACTCTCCTAGATTGTATGACTTCGAGCCAGTTTCTCTCTTTTTTTGTGATGTTTCCTATAAGTTATCATTTTTTGTCTAAAAGTATAAAAACATCTTCCTTTCACCATTTTTTTGGACTTCACACCCTTATGAAGATTCCCATGCACATGTGAAATGAATAAAACTTATATGCTTTTCCTCATTAATCCATCTGATATCAGTTTGTTTCCTAGACCTGGCAAAAAGCTCATGTAGGATATAAAGTGAGTGAGGTGGCGGTGACCTCTCATGTTTCTATAGATGTAAAAAGTAACTTCCCTTTCTAAGATTTACCTCAACCACCACTACTAATTTTTTTACTTGCTTTTAAAATCTGGAGAAAATAGGCAATTATATTACAGACTAAATATCTTATCAATCACTGAATACTTCTTCATTACTTATAGCATTGCAGGAGAATATAAAGATGTATATAGGGATCAGAGAAATTGGATGGAGGCCAATTTGACATTTGGGACTTAATCTCAGCCATTTTTTCTCATTACCACAAATCCAATCATAAGATCCTTTCAATTTTGTCTACTAAATATTTTAAAATTCTTTTGTCTCCTCAATCCTTGTGACTGCCCTTACTTTTCATAAAGTTGTCTAGTTAAACTAACATTAAGAATCTGATTGTATCAACCAAGGTTCTTAATTGAAAGTGAAAGAAAAAAATTATTTTTATTGAGATATAAAAGAAACATTTTTAAAAATCTGGTGGCTCATGAATCTTCAGAAACAGAAGAATCCGGCATGGTATATGCACATTATGCACAGTGCCCAATATGTGCTTGGGAATAAATTCCAGACATCACCGGGACATAGAGTAGGTAAATGGGGATAATTTCCTGCCTGAAACTGTCAGATCAAGTAATCTCAAGGTCGAAGGAGATAGATTCTGTAGATATACAGAATAAAATACTATTCAACCATAAACAAAGGATGAAATCCTTTTATTTGCAACAACGTGGATGGCACTGGAACCAAAGTAATATTGGATACTTGATTTGTCTTGGCAGCCTTTGTCCTAGGAAAAGGTGATAAGATCAGACTCAGTAAATGTTGGATTCAAATAAGATGAAGTACAAAACTGAACAAAGCTATTCCAATGCTTTAAATATGGACAGGGGATAAGTAATTATCACATACAGATTTTTTATTGTTCTTTTTTTTTTTTTTAAAGAAAGAAAAAAGAATGAAGGAGAGGAAGAAAGAGGAAGAGGAAGAGGGAGAGAGAACGGAAGTGTTGCTTTATTGCCCAGGCTAGAATGCAGTCTAAAAATGGGTATTGAAAATCTCTTTTATGCTTAATAATGAAAACAGGGAAAAAAAGTGAGGGAAGAAAATAACAATTTTTTAAATTTATTTTTTATTTATTTATTTTTTTTATTTTTTATTGTTCTTGTTGGTCTTTGATTCGTAACTTCTGTGTTTTTCCCTGCTGCAATGTGGTGCTCTTTGCATTTACTTGGCAAAACTCAAATCCAGGTAAACCCCATTCTCAGCCTGTTACCATGCCTGTGACATCCATACACAATAATGAAACATGACCGCAGGAAAGCTCAAGAAACGATGATGCATCTCACCTCAAATTTATGAAAACACATCTCAGAATCTATGATTCCTGTTGGATTATCAAAATTTTGGAACCTTAAACACATATCCCCATGCTTTTAAAGTGTGCATTATTTCTCGCTTTACCTGTTTTTGTCACTCACACTCAGTATCACAGTCATTCTAGACCTCCCGCCTTTCTCTATAACCCTCTATTTCCCTGCACATCTGAGCCTTTTCACAGACCTTCTCTCACTTCTGGAAAGCTCTGTTTTATATGGCTTATGACTGTCAACCTGAATTGCACATATTCATTAAGACATTACTCAAAATTTACATCTTCTTTTATGCTCAGCTGATTTCTCTTTTCCCCACACTTACACTCCTGTTGTACTTGTGATAGCATTTTATTAATGCATAGTCATATCTATGTCTCTCTTATTTTAAATTGAAGCTCATAGAATATTTTAAAAATTATAATTATTAGGATTATAATTATTATATATTACATCATAAATATAATTAATATTATAATAATATAAATATAATTATATTATATATAATTGTATATTATATATAATTGTACATTATATAATAATTGTTTTAAATTTTATAATTATTTAATTATATAACAAGTATTTAATATGTAATTATATTTATAATATATAAATATATTATTATAATCCTAATAATTTTAAAATTATTATAATTATTAATTATTAAATTATTAAATGCATTTGCCACATCTATAACTTAACCTTCACTACAACACTATGATTCTGATATTTATTTCATGTTTAGTGAGCACTTTGAGTCTCTGTGTGGCAAAACAAACAAGAAAAATTCTGTCTTGGGTCAAAGACCTGGGAAGAAAGGAACTCAAATTAGAAGACTTAGGCCAGGCACCATGGCTCACAGCTGTTGTCTTTTTAGAGACAAAGTCTCACTCTGTTCTCCAATCTGGAGTGCAATGGCTCAACCACTGTTGACTGAACCTTCGACTTCCCTAGCTCAGCTGGGCAGACACTCTTTAAACTTCTGTGTTTATGAAGATTTATGAGCCACCAGATTTTTAAAAAGATGTTTCTTTTATATCTCAATGAAAATAATTTTTTTCTTTCACTTTCAATTAGAACCTTGGTTGATATAATTAGATTCTTAACATCAGTTTAAATTTAACTAGAAAACAGTATGAATAGTAAGGGCAGTGATCACAGGGATTGAGGAAGACAAATATATTTAAAAATATTTAGCAGACAATATTAAAAGGATCTTATGTTGAATTTGTGGTAATGAGACAAAACGGCTAAGATTAAGTCTCAGATGTGGAATTGGTCTCCATCCAATTTGTGTGATCCATATATACATCTTTGCATTTTCCTGCAGTGCTATAAATGCTGAATAAGTATTCAGTGATTGATAAAATATTTCATCTGTAAGCAATTACCTATTTTTCTCCAGCTTTTAAAGGCAAGTTAAAAAAATTAGTAGTGGAGTTGAGGTAAATCTTACAAAAGGAAGCTAATGTTACTTCTATAGAAACATGAGAGGCCACCTCCATCTCAGCCACTTTATCTCCTGTGTGAGCTTTTTGCCCAGGTCAAGAAAACAAATTGATACAAGATAGATCAACGAGAAAAAAGCATATAAATTTTATTCATTTTACATGTACATGGGAATCTTCACAAGAGTGTGAAGTCCAAATAAATGGTGAAAGGAAGATGTTTTTATACTTTTAGACAAAAAAATGACAAATTGTAGAAAAAAATTAGAGAAAAAAGAGAAACTGGCTGGAAGCCAAACATTTTAGGGTAGTCACTAGGAGGTATATGTGGGTGTAAAGCTAGTAGAAAATAAGGGTTAATTCTGGAAGTGTGTTTGTTCAGGTCCACTGCATTCCTCCAGTTCCCAGGCTCTGGTGATAAGGGCTATTTTCTATTCTGTTACAGGGAGGTTACCGGAAGAGAATCAGAATATATCAGAGATTTCTGCAGAAATCTTTATAGCTTGCTGCATGCTGAAAAAGACAGGTCAGATAACCTTTTTCTCCAATGTTAACCAAAATTTTTCCAATGTTTTCAGCTCAAACTATTAAGTATGCTGACTCAGCATATTTGTGGATGGGGTGTCATTCACTCCTTCACTTTAATTATTTCACTATCGAACCACAGCTTATTGTGATGAGAAACACACTCATTCTCCAAATAGAATACTAATGTTCCTTTCCATAAATCAAACTTTGCTAATTTAATACATAAGAAATTTCTAAATGCACACAATGTATATTGTGAAATCCAAAGAGATATCATGTGCTATAAAATTTGCATCTTTTAGTCTAAGGACAGGACACAATTAAAGAATGACTATGAAGTGTAAAATAATATCTACTGCAGAACATTTGGATGGAAAGAAAAATGGCTAAAACGAAGCACCACGAACAGTGAGTCAAGACTCTGTGAGGTAATGAATTTGTTAATTTCTCCACCAAGAGGAATTATTGTTGAACTTTCAAAATGATCTGGAGTACATTCTCATAAATGATGTAGCAAATGACAGCAGATTTCGATAATTCGACTTGTTTCTATGTTGTTGTTCTTAATGACCTTAAGGGGAAAGGCATGGCCTCTGATTACAGATGCCATGTCAGAGGGGACGAGCTTATTGCTTTCCTGAGCCAGAGCCTACTGGGGTAAAAGAATTTTTAAAAGTCATTTCTGACAGCCTTGAAATGCTCAGTATTCACTGTTGACCTCTTTATCTCCACTAACAGAGTCATTGGCATGAAAAATAGGATTACATTTGCCTACACAGGAATGTCAGTAGGAGGGACTTCACTAATGCCATTTACTGATAAGGTACAAGGCATCCATATTGTTTTTCAGTAAACTAACTTCAGAGAGACAGAATGATTTCCCCAAGACCATGGTATGTCACAGAAAGTCATAGAGCTAGGTCTCCTGATTCCCTCTGGGAATCACTACCTGAAATGGTAATGGGTCTAAACTGGGCACCACTGGTAATAAGGGCTGTTTTCTATTCTGATACAGGCAGTACTGGAATGATTTCCTCAAGGCCATGGTATGCTTAATTCAGTGCTCCCTCGGGCTCTTTCCAATAACAACTAACAAAAAATAGCAGCCATTGTGTCTTAGTCTATTCAAGCTACTATGAAAAAGTATCTTAAACCAGGAAACCTATAAATAAGAGAAATGTATTTCTCAGAGTTGTGGAAGCTGGGAAGTCCAAGACAAGGGGCCTGAAGATTCAGTGTCTGGAGAAGCTTTGCTTTCTGGTTCATAGATGATGCCTCCTATGACATCATAGATGGCACCATCTGCTGTGACCTCACATGGTAGAAGGGATGAACAAGCTCCCTTGAACTCCTTTAGAAAGGCACTAATCTAATTCATGAGAATGCTACCCTCATTACCTAATCACTTCCCAAAATGCCTCAATTCCAAATACTATCATATTGGGGGTTAATATTTAGCATATGGATTTTTGGAGGATACAAACACTCAGACCATTGCATATTCCCACCACTATACTACACTTCATGATGTCATTCACTTCCTGTTCACTCTTTTCATCCTTCTCCGGACTGCCCTGATGGAAATATGAACAGGGTTCCACACTTGAAGGACTCCATATATAATTTCATGCTCTGCTGTTATCATTAAAATTTTTAACAATTTCATCTCTGAGTATGCATGTGACAAATGAGCTGGAGAGGCTGGCAGCATTAGCATGCAGTTTTGGTCCAATAGCAGCGACTACACAACAACACAACTGGACCCACACAATACCCACATGGGGCAATTAAACTGGCTTTCTCATGCGTGCGCGCACACACACACACACACACACACACACACACACACACACATACACACACACACACATCTTGTAATACTTCACAGCACCACAGGACTCCAAGGAGTGTCTGGGGTATGGCTGGGCTCAGATTGGTGGTGATGACAGAAGCAGTGGCACAGGTGGCAGTAGGTACAAGTGTCCCTAACTGGGAAGCAAGGAGGTGCTTGCCCTGGCAGCAGCAAGTACGTGGTGATGGAAGGCCCATTTTCCCTCTGTCCCAGAGCCCATCCTTGTTGTATTCATAGAATATGACCTATCTGACTGAATCCAGGACAGGAAATGCCAGGAATCTTAGGCAGTAAACTTTGTTAGTAAATCATTACAAAATAAAAATATACGCTTCTCATTGCATAAAGCACAAAAAGTACTTACTCTGATTCATAAAACAAGTTCAAAATTTATGTCTTAACTGCTACAACACTGCAAAACAAATAACCACAGGCTTAGAAATAGAAATGACATTTAAAGAGCATTAAAAGAATTTTAACTATGTAATACTTTACTGTTAACTGTAGTTATGAAAGAGAACACTAGAATTTATTTGTGCAAAATACTGGTGAAAGAAAATGAAGAGGAATACAAACAAATGGAAAGACATCCAATGCTCATGGATGGGAAGAATTAATATTATTTAAATGATAAAACTACACATTCAATGCAATGTCTGTCAAAATACCAACGACATTCTGCACATAAATAGTAAATATAATTCTAAGATTTGTATGGAACTATGAAAAACCCAAATAATCAAAGCAGTCCTGAAGAAAAAGAACAAAGCTGGAGGCATAGCAATACCAAACTTCAAACTACACCACAAACATGTAATAACCAAAAGAGAATGATACTGGAATAAAAACAGACACATAGAACAATGAAACAGATCAGAGAACCCAGAAATAAATCCACATATCTCCTGCTGAGTTAATTATTATTTTTAAAATTTCTATGGATACATAATAGTAATATACAATTACAGAGTGTATATGATGTTTTGATAAAAGCTTACAGCGTGTAATGATCAAATCAGGATAATTGGGATAACCATCACCTCAAATATGTATTATTTCTTTGTGTTCAGAACATTCCAATTCCACACTTTTATTCTCTAATTTATACAATAAATTCCACAATAAATTATTGTTTACTATAGTCACTCTATTGTGCTACCAAACACTGGCTCTTATTCATTCTACCTAATTATGTTTTTGCAGATATTAGCCATCCCCACTTTATTAACCCTCCCCTATACTTTTCCCACCCTCTGGTGACCATCAGTCTATTCTCTGTTTCCCCTAGTTCCATTTTTTAAAATTTTAGCTCTCACATAGGAGATGAGAACATGCAAAATCTTTCTGTGCCTGATGGAGTCAACTGATACTTGACAACAGTGCCAAGAACATTCATTGAGAAAAAGACTGTGTCTTCAATATATAGTGCTGGGAAAGCTGGATAATTACCATCAGAAAAATGAAAGTAAACTGCTAATTCTTACACTGTACCAAAATCAACTCAAAAACGGGTTAAAGACCTACAGGTAATCATTTTTATTACTGCTGGAATATTTCAGTCCTTATTGTTGATCTAAAATATGCCTGATGTTAAATTATTTCCTGGGATTCATTCCCTTATAAAAAAACGTAAACTTGTTATAGGCCATCTAGAGTGGTATCAGGACTTAAGAATCCCTGACGATCCCTCTGCTAAATCCCTGTAATAATAAGTTCCCTAAATCAAAAGAAAGAGTAACTGGTACATTAAATGTCAAAGATAAGAACGACAAGGCATCTTACAGCTTTCAATTAGATTCACCAAGTCAAGAAACCTTTTTTGTTTTCAACATAAACAAAAAAGTGAATTTAAAATTACAGGCATATAAAGTGACAGCAATAAAATTGTTATGCTGAGTACTAACATCAGTTAGATAAATTTCATTTCCATTTCTGCATGACCAAAATGACAAAAACATTCTCATTAACAACGTATTAAAAGTATGTGCTTTCAAAATTCATGGAAAAAATGTCATGAAGCAAAAAGGTTGTTTAAAATTGTATACATATTTGTTAAACTATTTTTTTCCAGACATCAGTGATTTTCTTCTTCCCTTAGTCACTTTTACTCCTGCACTCTAGGTGTGAAATAATATTTTAATTGCTACATACTGCTGAATGTACACATACCTGAGTTCTGTGACCTTAGGCACAAAGTGTTTCTACATTTTCACAGAGCAGATTCTCCGATTCACTCGTATCAGGGCCCCCATCACCTCCTTGTTTCTCAGGCTGTAGATGATGGGGTTGAGCATTGGAGTGAGGATGGTGTAGAAGACAGCCAGAACCTTGTCCTCTGTTGGAGATCGCAGGGATCTTGGACGTAGATAGGTGTAGACAAAAGGCACATAGTAGAAAGTTACTACAGTGAGGTGGGAGCTGCAGGTCACATAGGCCTTCTTTCTCCCCTCTGCAGAGTGCATGCGGTAGATAGCAAGGAGAACCTGGCCATAGGAGCATGCAATACCAATGAATGGAAACACAAGAAAGATGGCAGTGCTCAAAAACACTGTGCCCTCATAGACCCAGGTGTCCATGCAGGCCAGAGTCACCATGGCTGGGACATCGCAGAAGAAGTGATTAATGGTCCTGGATCGACAATAAGGGATATGGAGTATATACACAGTGTGAGCACAAGCATTGATAGAACCTATGATCCAAGATCCAGTTATCATCAGCACACACACTCTTTTGCTCATGCGGATGAGATAGTGGAGAGGAAAGCAAATAGCAATATAACGATCGTAGGCCATAGATGCCAAAAGTAGTGCTTCTGCACCTCCTAATGCCAAGAAGAAGAAGCTCTGAATCCCACAGCCAATGAAGGAGATAGACTTGTTTCCATACAGAAAATCAGATGCCATCTTAGGAACAATGGTGGAGATGTAATTTAGGTCAATGAGGGAGAGCTGACTAAGTAGGAAATACATGGGTGTGTGGAGATGGGTGTCCAAGAAGATGAGAAGAATCATGGATAGGTTTCCAATTAGAGCCATTAGAAATATGAAAACAATAAGAATGAAGAGGAAAAGGCCAATTCTTGGTGGTGGAAACAATCCCAATAAGATGAAATCAGTTGATGTTTGATTGTAGTTTTCCATGGGGCATTCCTACAATCCTTCCTGAAGGGAGACACAAGGGTAAGTGAAGTATGGAAATTCGCCATTATCTGCAGGGGATGCATTCCAAGACCCCCAGTGGTTGCCTGAATCCGAGGTTGACGCTGAACCTTATATACACTATTATTTTGTGTCCATACATACTTCTGATAAAGTTTAACTTTAAATAAGGCAAGTAAGAGATTAACAAGAGTAACATAAAATAGAGCAAGTATACAGTATACTGTAATACAAATTATGTGAATATGGTCTCTATGTTTCTCTCTCAAAATATTTTATTGTACTTAGCCTTCGTTAACCTGAATTTTACCTATTTTGAAAAAAGAAATCTTATTTTCCTACCCAGAGATAAACATTTGCTGAGATCAACAGACCAACATTTCTGACCAGATTTTTTTTCTGGGATATTTATAAGAAATATATCTCTGTTGCAACTTTAATAGAATATGAATGTTTTACTGCCTGACACAAATTTAGATATAATCAAAGTCAGATATTATATTGAATACATATGCATAGAAAGTCAATCTAAATGCCTACATTTAGATTTATATTTGCAAACATTAGTATTATCTTTATAGGATGATCTATTATATGTACATATTTACATATATATTTTTTGAGTGACCAGGTCTCTCTTTTTTACCCAAGCTGGAGTGCAGTGGCAAGATCATAGCTCATTGCACCCTTGAACTTCTGGGCTCATGTGATCCTCCTGCCTCAGCCTCCTGAGTAGTCTCATGCCACCGCACCTGGTTTTTTTATTTTTGTAGACGTGCAGTCTCACTATGTTGCCCAGACTGGTTTTGAACTCTTGACCTCAACAATCCTCCAGTATCTCGGTCTTGCAAAGTGCTGGTAGTGCACACATGAATTGCTTCATCCAACCCTTGTTTATTCTGTAAGATTTACTTCTAAAACTGCAGCAGCCTGTCTCTCATTTTGAGAAACCTAAATAATGTTTGTGCACTAACAGCAAGTTAAACTTCTTTTGTCAATTATCATTATTTGATTCTTTTATTTAGAAATCCAGAGTGAATCCTTATTGCTATGTCCCTTTATCCAAAGTCATGTTAATTCACACCCTTGATTTTCAATATTCATTGTCATCCATTCTCTTTTGCCTCTTCACCTAATTTCAGAATACTTTAGTTAAAGCAGACTCCTTACCAAATAGGTTACATATTTTGTCATTTCCTTCTCTAGTGCTTAGGGTAACATTGTACTTGCTTTATGGATCCTTCAGAAGAATGAATTTGGGGGAAAGTCCAATTGCCAAAAAACAAAAAATTAAAAAAAAAAACTAGAATCCTGACAAACTTCTTGGTGGAGGAGTGTTAGAAACTCTACTCTGGGCAGAAGACATCAGGGAACAACTTTGCACAGTACACCTAAAAAAACTGGAGTTTTTTAAGGCATAAATTTTAGTCTTGAGTCAAATATCAACAGAATTTTAAGCAAGTACAACAACATATACAAATAAGATACATATAGCATGCAAACACACACAAATATGCACAATGACACACAGTCACACACATAAATACACTGAGATTATAATGATCAAAAAATGAAGAGAGAAGGAATTGTGATCAAAATTCATGTCTTCAGAGATGTATGATATGTTAAGAAATCCATGAAATAAATATCCTTTGCTATGTAAAAGGATGTGACAGCTAACAATAAGGGAATTTTCAAAATTAAAAATATAATTGATAAAAATGTGAAGTTAAAGTCTCAAAAGACAAAGTAAGAAAATTCTATTAGAAGGCAAACCAAAGCAACAACAATATGAAAAGATTGCTACTTAGGACAGACAGAAAAATTGGGGAATTCATATGGGAGGACCAATATGTACTTGAGGATATTATTAGAAATGTATATAGCAAAATAATAGTAAAGTTAATATTCTTAAAATATTTTCTCTGAACTGAAATAATATTAACTATCATATTCAAATGGCCTGCATATTCACAAAAATAAGTGAGAAATGTTTTCCTGAGTCTATATGAAAATTCTATTTCCTTGGAAAAATTCCCTAAAAATTTCTAAATATTACCTAGAAGACAAAATTCTAAAGCTTTTGAAATAATAGTAATAAATATCAGAGGAAATATGTATATATATATATTTATGAAAAACTAGGTTTTACAATAGTTTATATTTTTTGTATTGTAGCAATAAATCTATAAGATGAAATGAGCTGTCAATCCCTCATTGCAGACACAAAGTGGAATGTAATTCTGCTGTGACAATGGGAGAAGGGTAAGGGACCTGGGGGTGATGATGGAGGAGGGAGCAGGTCAATATCCATGGGGGCCTATATCGCGGGTCAAGGAATGGTATCTGAGATATAGAAGATCAAGTATTAGCAGATGAATGTATTGTCTAAAAATACATGGGCAAATGTGGGAGAAAACTTGGAAAGATAACTTGAAGTCCTTGTCTTTGGGGTCAACAAGAGTTTCTTATGTTTCTAACATTTTATCTTGTGGTCTGTTAAGCCCATGTCTATGCATTTCTTGCATAAAACATTAAAATGATGTAAAAATTATGCCACAGTTGAGAATTTAACCCACAGCTTCATCATGAAAGACTGGCAGCTTTTACTCTAAGATTTGCAACAAGACACGAAAGTCCACTTTCTCTGCATCTATTCTACATATTACTGAAAGTTCAGTCAAAACAATTAAACAAGAAAAGAAATAAAATTACCTTAATTCAAAAGAAAGAAAGAAAATATTTCTGTTTGCATATGACATAATTATATATGTAGAAAGCTTAGGATAAATAAGAAACAAAATTAGCAGAATAACAGGATGCAACATCAACAACAACCAAAAACTGCTGTACTTCTGTACACTAACAATGAACAATCTGAAAATTACACTCTGATTTTTTTTACAGTAGTAACAAAAAGAAACAAAACACTTAAGAATAAACATAACCAAGAAGGTAAAACTTTTATACATTCAAATGACAAAATGCTGTTTAGAGCAATTAAAGAAGACACAAGTAAATGGAAATGCATGCTATATATTTATCGATTGGGGGGCTTCATACAGTTAAGATGTCAAAAATACCCAAAGTCACCCATCAGTGTGCTGTATTCAAGTGACACATTTCATATGTAAAGACACACATACACTCAGAATAAAGGGATAGAGGAAAATTTATCAAGCAAATGGAAAGAAGGAAAAAGCAGGAGTAGCAAACCTAGTTTCTGAAAAAATAAACTTTAAACCAACAATGGTCAAAAACGACAAAGAAGGGCATTACATAATGTAAAAGAGTCTAATTCAACAAGAATTTCTAACCATTTAAAATACGTATGAACCCAATACAGGAGCACCCAGATTCATAAAGCAAGTTCCTTGAAATGCCCATAGAAAAAAGCTAGAAAGATCTCAAATCGACAACCTAACAGCACAACTAAAAGAACTAGAGAACCATAAGAAAAGAAGCCCCAAACTAGCAGAATACAAGAAATAACCAAGAACAGAGGGAAACTGAAAGAGAGGGAGACACAAAAAACCCTTTAAAAAATTGACGAATCCAGGGGTTGGTTTTTGAAAAAAAAAAATGATAAACTAGATAGACCGTTATCAAGAATAATAAAGAAGAGAGAAGATTCCAGTGAACACAATCTGAAATGATAAGGGAAATACCACTACTGACCCCACAGAAATACAAATGACCATCAAAGAATACTATAAGCACCTTTATGCAAATAAACTGGAAAATCTAGAAGAAATGGATAAATTCTTGGACATGTAATCCCTCTCAAGACTGAACCAGGGAGAATTTGAATCCCTGAATAGACCAGTAAGAAGTTCTTAAATTGAAGCAATAATAAACAGCCTACCAATCAAAGAAAGCCCAGGTTCAGATGAATTACAGCTTTATTCTACCAGAGGTATAAAGAGGCATTGGTATCATTTCTTCTGAAACTGTTTCAAGCAATGAAAAGGAGGGACTCCACACTAACTCATGTTTTTTTTGTTTGTTTGTTTATTTTTCACTGTCACCCAGGCTGGAGTGCAGTGGCAAAATCTCAGCTCACTGCAAACTCCGCCTCCTGGGTTCAAGTGATTCTCATGTCTCAGTCTCCAGAGGAGCTGGCACAACAGGTAAACAACACTATGCCCAGCTAATTTTTTGTATTTTTAGTAGAGATAGGGTTTCACCATGTTGGCCAGGCTGGTCTCAAACTCCTGACCTCTGGTGATCCACCTGCCTCAGCCTTCCGAAGTGCTGGATTATAAGCATTAGCCACCATGCCCAGCCCACAGCCCACGCTAACTCATATTATGAGGCCAGCATCACCCAGATACCAAAACCTGGAAAAAAAACAACAAAAAAAAAAAAAAAAAAAGAAAGAAAAAGAAAAGAAAACGTCATGCCAATATCCCTGATGAACCATGTGATACAAACATACTCAATATAATATTGACAAATTGAATCCAACGGCACATCAAAAAGCTCTTCCACCATGATCAAGTGGGCTTCATCCCTGGGATGAAAGGCTGGTTGTACATAAACAAATCAATGAATGTAATCCATCACATAAACAGAACTAAAGACAAAAACTACATGATTATCTCAATAGGCAGAGAAAAGGCTTTCAATAAAATTCAACATCCCTTCATGTTAAAAACTCTCAATAAACTAGGTATTAAAAGAACATACCTCAAAATAATAAGAGTCATTTATGACAAACGTGCAGCCAGTATCATACTGAATGGGCAAAAGCTGGAAGTATTCCCCCTGAAAACTAGCACAAGACAAGAATGCCCTCTTTTACCACTCCTATTCAACATAGTGTTGGAAGGTATGACCAAGGCAATTGATGAAGAGAAAGAAATAAAGGATATTGAAATAAGAAGAAAGGAGGTCAAATTGCCTTTGTTATCAGATGACATGATTCTATCTAGAAAACCCCACTGACTCAGCCCAAAGGCCTCTTAAGCTTATAAGCAAATTCATCAAACTCTCAGGATACAAAATTGATGTGCAGAAATCTCAAGCAAGCCTACACTCCAGCAACAGACAGGCAGAAAGCCAAATCATGAATGAACTCCCATTCATAATTGCCACAAAGAGAATAAAATAACTAGGAATACAGATAACAAGGGAAGTAAAGAACTTCTTCAAGAAGAACTACAAACCATTGCTCAAGGAAACCACAGAGGACACAAGCAGATGAAAAAAATCATTCCATGCTCATGGATAGGAAGACTCAAAAGAGTGAAAATGGCCATACTGTCCAAAGCAACTTATAGATACAATACTATTCCCATTAAACTACTGCTGATATTCTTCACAGAATTAGAAAAAAAATTATTTTAAAATCATATGGAATCAAAAAAGAGTTTGCATAGCCAAAATCATCCTAAGCAAAAAGAACAAAGCTGGAGATATCATGCTACCTGATGGCAGACTATACTAAAAGCTACAGTAACAGAAACATATGGTACTGGTACAAAAACAGGCACATAGACCAATGAAACAGACCAGAGAACTCAGAAATAAAACTGCACGTCTACAGCCATCTGATCTTCGACAAACCTGAAAAAAACAAGCAATGCAGAAAGGATTCCCTATTTAATAAATGGCACTGAGAAAACTGGCTAGCCATATGGAGAAAATTAAAACTCAATTTCTTCCTTACACTTTATACAAAAATTAAGATGGATTAAAGACTGAAATGTAAAACTCAAAACTTTAAAATCCCTAGAAGAAAATCTAGGCAATACCATTCAGGAAATAGGCATGGGCAAACATTTTATGGCAAAGACTCAAAAAGCAATTGCAACAATAGCAGAAATTGACAAATGAGATCTAATTAAACTAAAGAGCTTCTGCACAGCGACCAAAACTATCATCAGAACAGACAACCTATAGAATGGGAGAAAGTATTTGCCATCTATCCATCTGACAAAGGTCTAATATCCAGAATCTACAAGGAACTTAAGCAAATATACAAGAAAAAAAAAAAACAACCTCATTAAAAA